>NC_057825.1:92177854-92480884 GCF_910594005.1 Cervus elaphus
GTGAGTATTATATCCTCCTCCTCAACGTAGCATGTCAAGAGGCACGTGGTGTTGGTTTATCACATGGTGATAACTTTGATCATTTGGTAAAAGTGGTGTCTGCCAGATTTCTAAGTTGCTATTGTAACTAAGTCATTTTTAGAGAGTTGTTTTGCCAAGCTTTCATCTGCTATTTGTAGCCTCCACTGATGAGTTTCCGTATCCTTCTCTGTTTTGTTTGCATTCTACTGCAAGGAAGAGCTTTCCCTTCCAGTGGGGTGAACTCATGCGAACCCACTTCTGCCTCTTTGCCTCACCTTTAACTTGCTGGGCCAGAGCCCCAGCCCACTTCCTCTTGTGTTCTCCCCCTTTGGTGTCCTTCGGGTGGACGTCAGCCAAATAATGCTGGTTCCTGGGATTGGGAAGAAGCTTGGATCTTCTTCCCAGCAAGAACTCGCTTGTCATCGGCCTGAATGGCTTGGTGTGGGGCTAAACACAGGCTGTATGGGGGTTATCAGAGCTTCCTCAGGCCTGGGGCTGGGCTAGGAAGGCCGTCCCGTCAGCCCCCTGCGCTCAGCCTGGGCTGGAGTGAGGACAGTAACAGGCCAAGAAAAGAACGGTGGATTCCTTCCCACGAGAAGCCACACTGGCCCCTTGTCCAGACTGCATTTGTTAGTTAGAGGTGCCTGTCCCCTGCCCATCACGCACACGTCGCCCTGCTGGTGCGTTGTCACGTGGCTCCTCCCGGCAGAAAGCAAAGCTTCTGGTGTCACTTCGGTCATCGTCCAAGACCTTTACGTGTGTCCTCAACAGATGCTTGGTTCCAGGGGCCTTTCATCAGTGTGATCAATATGAGACCCAGAAAGGACCTGAGCACATTTGCATGTCCACGTTAGGATCTGCTAGAGACCACTTCTGTGGTGCAGCCCGCTGGGAGAGGAGGTGTGGGGCGATGCGCTGGGCTCAGGCTCTGTCAGAGACAGGGAGGGCTGGCGGAAAGCAGGGCTAGGTGTGCCTGTCCCTGGTGTGGCACAGGACAGTGCTTTTCATGTATTGTGGCTCATCTTCTTCCCTTTTCTTCCTCCTCCCCTCTCTCTCTCCAGACAGGCTCAGAGCTCAGCCCAGTTGATGGACCTGTTCCAGGTCAGATGGACTCAGGGCCAGTGTACCATGGGGACTCACGGCAGCTAAGCGCCTCAGGGGCGCCGGTCAATGGTGCTAGAGAACCTGCTGGACCCAGCCTGCTGGGCGCCGGGAGTCCTTGGCAAGCAGACCAGAAGCCCGGCTGGGACACGGCCCCAGGACCAGCTCACACCGCTCGCCTGGAAGATGCCCACGACCTGGTGGCCTTTTCGGCTGTGGCCGAAGCTGTGTCCTCTTATGGAGCCCTTAGCACCCGGCTCTATGAAACCTTCAACCGTGAGATGAGTCGTGAGGCTGGGAACAACAGCAGGGGACCCAGGTCTGGGCCCGAGAGCTGCTCTGCCAGCAGTGAAGACCTTGACACGCTGCAGGCGGCGCTGGCCCTCGCGCGGCATGGCATGAAACCGCCCAACTGCAACTGCGACGGCCCGGAGTGCCCTGACTACCTCGAGTGGCTGGAGGGGAAGATCAAGTCTGTGGTCGTGGAGGGAGGCGAGGAGCGGCCTCGGCTCCCAGGGACTCTGCCTTCTGGGGACGCTGGCCTCCCGGCGCCCATCACTGGGCCACTCCTCAACGCCGAGGTCCCCCAGATACCTCCTCTGGAGGGCCTGCCCCTGTCCCAGAGTGCCCTGAGCATCGCCAAGGAGAAAAACATCAGCCTGCAGACCGCCATTGCCATTGAGGCCCTCACACAACTCTCCTCTGCGCTCCCCCAACCTCCTCACGCCACCTCCCAGGCTTCTTGCCCCCTTCCCGAGGCCTTGTCCCCTCCTGCCCCTTTCAGATCTCCCCAATCCTACCTCCGGGCTCCCTCGTGGCCTGTGGGCCCTCCTGAAGAGCACCCGTCCTTTGCTCCTGACGGCCCTGCCTTCCCTGCAGCAACTCCGAGAACAGAGTTTCCTGAGGCCTGGGGCACCGACACCCCACCGGCAACTCCCCAGAGCTCGTGGCCCATGCCTCGCCCAAGCCCTGACCCCATGGCTGAACTGGAGCAGTTGCTGGGCAGTGCCAGCGATTACATCCAGTCAGTATTCAAAAGGCCCGAGGCCCTGCCCACCAAGCCCAAGGTCAAGGTTGAGGCGCCGTCGTCCTCCCCGTCCCCCGTTCTCCAGAGGGAGGCGCCCACCCCGTCCTCGGAGCCTGACACCCACCAGAAGGCCCAGACGGCCCTGCAGCAGCATCTCCACCATAAGCGCAGTCTCTTCCTGGAACAGGCCCACGACGCCTCCCGCCCGCCGCCCTCCGAGCTTCCTGCTCCTGGCTGGTGGGCGCCACCCAGCTCACCTGCCCCTCGGCCTGCCGACAGACCACCCAAGGAGAAGAAGAAGAAGCCCCTGGCACCGGCTGGAGGCCCTGTGGGAGCCGACAGAGCTGGCCCTGGGGTCAAGCCCGGTGTCCGGAAGCCCGTTCACATCAAGAAGTCCAGGCCACGAGAAGCGCAGCCCCTCTTCCCGCCTCTGCGGCAGATCGTCCTGGAAGGACTGAGGCCCCCAGCTTCTGAGGATGTGCAGGCTCACCCACCTGCCCCCGTCCCCACCTCACAGGGCTCTGTTGTCCCCCTACCCCCAGAACCTTCTCTTGCGCTATTTGCACCTAGTCCCTCCGGGGACAGCCTGCTGGCCCCTACTCAGGAAATGAGGTCTCCCAGCCCCGTGGCAGCCCTGCACCCAGGCTCCACTGGCCCTCTTCCCCCTGCTGACGACAAGCTGGAAGAGCTCATCCGGCAGTTTGAGGCTGAATTTGGGGATAGCTTTGGGCTTCCTGGCCCCCCGTCTGTGCCCATTCAGGACCCTGAGAACCAGCCAACTTGTCTCCCAGCCCCCGAGAGCCCTTTTGCTACCCGCTCTCCCAAGCAAATCAAAATCGAATCTTCAGGGGCTGTGACTGTGCTCTCAACCACCTGCTTCCATTCAGAGGAGGGAGGCCAGGAGGCCACACCCACCAAGGCCGAGAACCCACTCACACCCACCCTCAGTGGCTTCCTGGAGTCGCCTCTCAAGTACCTGGACACACCCACCAAGAGTCTGCTGGACACACCCGCCAAGAGAGCCCAGGCCGAGTTCCCCACCTGTGATTGTGTGGGTAAGTCCTTCTGGCTGTCAGGGAAGGGCAAGGGGATGAGGCCTGGTGGGCTTGGATTTCTAGGCTCTGACTTTGATTTGAGAAACATCTGTGTGCCGGGCCCCACACTGGGCCCTGTGGACACAGAAGTGAGCGTGCAGGCTAGTGGAGAAGACACTGAAGGAAACTGAACATGATGCGGGTGGTGTATCAGGTGTCAGTGGTGGCGCTTTGTGTACAGATTGAGGTGAAGGCATCATGGAAGCCTTCCTGCGGGAAGTGGTGCGTGTGCTGAGGCCTGCAGGCCTGTCAGGAGGATGTGCCGAGAAGAGGCAACAGCTTGGTGGCCGTGACAGGGTAAGGCCTGTTTAGGCGGCTCTTGGCCTGGGAAAGCGAAAGGGGAGGAGTCTGTGTGGGGATGAATGAAAGGCGGCTTGAGAAGCAGGCAGGGACCAGGTCTTGCATGCAGGGCCCAGGGAGCCACGCTTGGGAGTTTGGCTTGATCTTACTGGTGATATATAATGAGCTCCTGAGGGTTTTAAAGCAACAATCGTCAGCTTGTGCTTCTGAAAGACTCTTCCAGCTTCTGGGGAGGAAAGATGGATGGGGGAGCCTGTAAGAAAAGTATTACTGTGAGCCAGGCAAGAAGTAACAAGGGCCTGGACTGAAACAGTAGGTGGGGAGAGGCCGCAGAGTTAGTGACCTCTGAGGAGGGGCTCTGGGGGTGTGGACAGCTCAGGTCTCTGGCTTGGTGGTAGTGGGCTCTGAGAACACATGTGTGGGGATGTGATGAGTTCTGTTTGGACAGCCTGAGTTGAGGGGGCAAAGAGACTGTAGATCAGGCCCTGAGTTACATTTGGATGTAGTTAATTTCAGGCGATGGTTGAATCCATGGTGTGGATAAGAGCACTGAGGAATTAGGTCTGTTTCTGAGCCTTGCCTTCTGGAATAGAAGCAGGGCACCGGGCCTCTGGGTGGCTGCTCTGGGGGACTTCGCTGTCTGTGGGGAGGTCATGGATGCCTCAGGAAACTCCATTCTAGAGGAGTTTCTAGAGGTCCTCTAAATTCTAGAGGTCCACTCTAGAATGTGGATCTCTGCTACTTGCTGAGCATTCCGTAAAAGATGTGCATGTATCAGATGTTGGCCAAGAAACACATTGATACTGATGATGAGCATGTTGAATTGTTGTGATTTTATGATACACTAATAGATCTTATGAGAAGGCTGTCTTCTCTGCTTGTTTAAATACGCTAATGTTTGGTCGGTTTTGTGATTTGTTGGGCTGTTGTATCCCAGTTGGTAAGGAGAAGCTGGGCTGTCCTGCCTGCTCCAGCTATCCCAGACTCCTGGGGTACAAGACAGTGGGGCTGGTAACAAAGAATCTCTTGAGGAACAAGGAAAAGTTGGCCTCAGTGCTCCCATCCAGGGGTGAACAGAGGAGCAGTGTCCTGCCAAAGGCTCACAAACGTGCTCTGAGATTGTGGTTTCCACTGAGGGCCGACCCTTTTCATTATTGGGTCTAATAATGATGTGACTTTGAGGGCCCCTTATTTCCCAGCGTTTGGGGAGACTTGTTCCGACCATAGGAATTAGGGGGCCCCCTTTCTCTCTTCATGTTTGTAGATGTTTGGCCTGTCTTCCTTGTTTAGGGCCTCATTTGCTATTTCTCCTCCTCCAGGGAAGGAGATATTTTTATATAGGACTGAGGACATAGTTGATCCATAATAAATATTTAATTGTGGAATTCAGTGATACAGATATTGGGATGAAATACTATGTTTGGTAAAGCTAATTTTTTTAAGCTTATCCCATCACTTCCTCATGCCTAAAATGAAAGGGATGGTAGTACCCTGTCACCAGGGTTTATCTGAGCTTTAAATTAGTTAATATATGTAAAGCATTTAGGACTGTGTCTGGCATGTAAGAAGCAGTATAAGAGTGCTTAGCTGTTATCAAGCCTATCAAGTGCAAAACAGCAAGAAAAGGATGTAAAAACATATATATTATGAAGGAAGAGAAGTGTTGGCTGTTACTTTATTCATCAGTCATTTATTGTTTACCTAGCCCAGTCCTAGTGACCAATAGGATAAAAATTAAGAGAAACGGTTTGCCTTCTAAGGACGTCTTGGTTTGCTTAAAGAGACAACGTAAACGATGAAATGCCCAGTGGCCCAGTCAGTAGCTATCACAGCCAAGTGCCTGTGCTGTTATATGGAAGTGGTTGAACTATCATAGTGCTCTGAAACACCAGGCCTGGTTGTCATCATGGAGGGCAGTGCGTTGCTTAGCAAACTACCTTTCGGAGCCGGGCTTTGGAAACTGTAGTGAACCTAGGTGGGGTGACATGAGAAGGTAGCCACGCTAGCCTGAGGAATTCATGAGCGTGGTTAAGGAGCTTGTAGGACCCAAGGCACCAGCTCACGGTGGACCTGAGCCCTCAGAGTGCCCCTGCATTCTTAGGCCAGAGGAGCCCCCCAGTGGATAGGACAAGATTCAGCTGGAAGCTCGTGAGCCAAAGCTCAGAGAAACCCAGTGTGGCAACGGTGGCAACCTGTTGCCAGGCAGGG
Source organism: Cervus elaphus (assembly GCF_910594005.1). NCBI lineage: Eukaryota > Metazoa > Chordata > Mammalia > Artiodactyla > Cervidae > Cervus > Cervus elaphus. Next base: position 92,183,606 of record NC_057825.1, read on the forward strand.
TTGGGGCGGGGCGGGGCGGTGGCAGGGGCAGTGGGCAAGAGGTAAGAGGAGCTCTACTCCATTTGTATTTTATTTACATGTAATACAGATAAAATATTTGTATGCTATCTAATGCTAAACAGAGAATTAGAACCAAACCCACCTTGTGTTGTTAAATGTTAAATTATGGAAAAATGCTAACAATGAAAACAGCAGATGCAAAAAGTATTTAAATGATCAGCTCACCTAGGGTTAAAGAAAGAATAGGGAGGGGACTTCCCTGGTGGTCAAGTGGCTAAGACTCCATGTTCCCAATGCAAGGGGCCTGGGTTCAGTCCCTGGTCAGGGAACTAGATCCCACGTGCTGCAACTGAAGATCCTGCATGCCACAGTTAAGACCTCGCACAGTCAAATAAAATAAATATCTTTTTAAAAATAGAGAAAAGTTTAGGAAGAAATACATCAAGAGTGGAATTAAAATTCAAGTTTAAAAAAATTAGCTTTACCAAACATGAGATCTCATCCCAATATCTGTATCATTGAATTCCACAATTAAAATATTTATTATGGATCAACTATGTCCTCAGCCCCATATAGGAATATTTCCTTCCCTGGAGGAGGAGAAACAGCAAATGAGGCCCTAAACACAAGGAAGACAGGCCAGACATCTACAAACATGAAGAGAGAAAGGGAGGGACCCCCAATTCCTATGATCAGAACAGATCTCCCCCAAATGCTGGGAAATAAGGGGCCCTCAAAGTCACTTCTGTCAGACTGGGGGGGACTTTTCTCTCATTATATTTTCTGACTTTTCTCTAATGAAATATGTATTTTATAACCAAGAAATATTTTTGAAAATGCCTCCTCCTAGAAGTGGCCCAGAAGATGGATTGGTGAACAGTGATAACGCTGTGGCAGGAGACCAGTTAGGAAGCTGTTGAGAATAACAGTAAGAACTACAACAGTAGTAATAAGGTAGTATAGGAAAGGCCTGCTCTGTTCCAGGCACGGTGCCAAGTTCTGCTTTGCAATGATTTCCTCATTTAATCCTCTGTAACATCTATATGAAATAGATACTATCAGTAGTTCCATCATAATGATGTTTTTTCATTTCTTGATGTTTCCTGCTTTCTTGCAAAATTAGGTTCAGTGACTTTTCCAAGTCAAAGAGCTAGCATGGTGGAAGTAAGATTTGAACCTAGGCAGGTGGACCACTGTGATTACTGTGATTAAAATTGTGTCACTGAGAAATAAGTCCAACTAAAATAGTGGTGTTAGGAATGGAGAGGGCCGAAGAAGGAAGGATTCACTTGGAAACAGTTTCTGGAGGTGCTGAGGTTTTTGTTGAAGTCTGGACAGGTGGCTTGGCAGAATTCAGCTGGTGTGGTGGAATTTATCTCTGTGAACTCAAGCTTGGGACAAGGGTTGGGAATGAAGCTTGTTCACTCTGGGATTAATGTCAGATGGGAGCCATCTCATATTCCAGAAACTCAGCCTCTCAACAGTGGTATGTAGAAAGGTGCAGATTGCAGGAAGCACTTTCTGTAGAAGTGCCAGTGAAATTTGGGGATGCCATTAAGCTCTCATAACAGACGATTTACGTATGGGAACAACTTTATAAAAACATGAGAAGGTCTTAGAGCATAGCAACAGAAACCTAATGTTCAAGCTCCACGGTGATTTTTGCTGCATAAGAAACTTTGGCCACTATGGGCACCGCTAGGTAACCAGTAACCCAAGCACCAAGAGCATCGTTTTGCACTTGTATGGAGATTACAGGTTTTCTGAAGGCATGGCTGGGATTCATCTCTGCTTGTTCTCTGAATCTTGAAATACTGCAATTAAAGGTACCTCTTGGGGCTTCAAAAAAATAAATTTAAAAGACATGAAAGGAGATGCTTTACTCCAAAAGGTAGTATGATATGTACAGACTTGGGTAAACATGGCCCAAATTGAAGTTCTGTATTGAATTATTGGGAGAAGAGAATATTGACACATTTGTAGTATTTGGGAGCACACACTGGAGACTCTTCTAACCACCACTTACCCTTCCTGTGACAGTCTGTCAGAGGCAGGATGATGCACTGCAGTGACTGTTGACTAGGCCCTTTATGTGTTTTATCTATTCTCAGAAATGGGGACATTCACAGGGAAACCAGCTTAGGACAGGGAATGAGTCCAGATGATGTTTTTGTGGGAAAAGCATTCTTTGAGATTATCTGCTCATCATTTTATAGGTAAGGAGGTATGTTAACTTTCATATCTTGTCCTGCTGTCTGTGAGGAGCAATCCACAGGTAGCTGGAGACATATAATGACATTGAAAGCAGGAAATTCAGACAGATTTTAGAGGTTGTTTTCATAGGAATGCTGTATTTTTGTTCAGTTGATCATTTTACCCTAAAGTAATAGCCAAAGATCAATACAAGAAAACATCTCCTTGTCTTCCCTGGTGGCTTAGTGGTAAAGAGTCCGCTTGCTGATGCAGGAGATACAGTTCCGATCCCTGGTCTGGGGAGATCCCACATGCCTCAGAGCAGCTAAGTGCATGTGCCACAGCTCAGGAGCCTGGGAACCCTGGAGCCCGTGCTCTGCCATGAGAGACGCCACCTCGACGACACATCCGCGCGCCACGGCTGGAGAGCAGCCCCTGCTCGCAGCAATTAGGGAAAGCCTGCAAGGCAGCGAAGACCCAGCACAGCTGCAAATAAATAAATAAAATATAAAAAGGAAAGCTGCTGCTCTGCCTGGAACATGGTGGAAGTTTGGCTGGGGGGCGAAAGTTGTCCAGCAGATGTAGCTGATCGCAGTATCCATGGGGTGACTTCAATGTGAACCACAGTTTTGAATGGGAGACACAGAAACTTACCTCTGTTTACAGTGAAGTCTATTTCCCGTAAGTTTCCTGCTGCATCAGGTCTCAGCTGTGGCACGGGGGATCTTCATTGCCTCATGTGGGATCTTTCCTTGCGGCACACAGACTCCATAGCTGTGACACATGCGCTCAGGAGTGCGGTGTGAGGACTTCGTTGCTCAGGCGTGTTAGTTCCCCAACCAGGGAGTGAATTCACGTCTCCTGCATTGCAAGGCAGATTCCCAACCACTGGACTACTAGGGAAGTCCCAATTTCCTATGGTTTTTATGAGAATATAGTTTCCTTCTTTGTATGAAGTTTGATATGAAAAAGAACTTCATCTCTTTTAAAGGTCCTTCCCTGGTGGTTCAGATGGTAAAGAATCTGCCTGCAATGTGGGAGACCGGGGTTTGATTGCTGGATCAGGAAGATCCCCTGGAGAAGGAAATGGCAACCCACTCCAGTATTCTTGCCTGGAGAATTTCATGGACAGAGGAGCCTGGCAGGCTACAGTTCATGGGGTCTTTTACATTTTTTTTATTTTTGGCAATAGAATATTTGTATACCAGTATATAGTGGGGAATCTGACTGTATAGTAGGTCGGAGGGACTCAGAAAGAACTTCTGTGTTGTCTTATCTGAGTTTTAAAGGATACGTAGAGTCTAGTAGATTAATAGGGAGAAGGTAGAGTGTTCTGGGCAGAGGGACATGAAGATTATAGAGATGGAAACCACATGAAGATGTGCAGATGAGAAAGCGTGGCGAAATACAAGTAGTTCTGGTGTAACTGGTGTGTTAGGTGGAAGAGTGGGAGTGGCTGGGGAGGAGAGTTTCGGGGGAAGAGGGGATGATACCAAAGGCAGAGAAACCAGTTTGCAAGCTCAGGCAAGAAATAATGTGTGCCTAAAGTAAGAATGACATTGAGTAGGAGGGAAGAAGAGGAGGGGTGCATAAAAGAAAGGATGAGAAGAATTAACTGGTTCAGTGGCCTGTTGAATGTAGAAGTAAAGAAGTAGTCACGGATGACTCCTGAGGTTCCGGGTGGATGACTGGGTGATGGTGGTGCTATTCACCAGGATCTGACTTACTGGCAGGGAAGCAAGTTTGGGCATCTGCCTTTGAGGTGTCTGTGGGACCAGCAGGGGTGCACTTCGTTGGATCTGTGAGTCGGAAGCTCTTCAGCAGATTGATGGTAGTTGAAGTCACAATTATAGACATTTCACCAGGCTGACTATGTAGATCAAAAACGGAGGATACTAACTTTCATGGCAGAGAATCTCACACAGGAGGCCCTGAGGGAAGTGTGGAAGAGATGTGGGAAGTATAATTGAGGAGAGGATAGGTTACAACAAACAGATAGTTAGGGAGAGCTAACAGCATCACTGCTGAAGATGGGTCAGGATTTAATGCCAGGTTCTTCTTTGTCTTACATGATTTGTTGTTATATGCATGCTCATCTTTTCAGTTAAATCCCAGGTTCCTTAAGAACAGGAACTGAACGTTGTATTTCTAAAGCATCTAGACTGCTGCTGATTTTATGGTGGTGCTCCACATATTTTGTGGTCAACTGATTGGCCTCATTTTACCTCTATATTAAGTTCTACAAAGATATCAGATAGATTTGGGCATGATCTCCTTACCTTTCATCTTTATCATCAGTGAGTGTGCCCACTGTTATGGAAGTGTTTCTGTCTGCTACCAGCAGGCCCAGTTTGCTGCTCATGAATTCACAGGCAGATGACCGAGATTTTAGTTTTAAAAAAGTTCATCCAGCACACCTGCTCCAGGATGGGGCCCAACCATCTGCCTGTGAGGATTTGTAATTACCAGGAGGCGACGTTCTAGCAGTTATTGATTTTCATGCAAATGGAATTAGTTACATAAACTTAAGGTGCTTGGCTTTATGTCCACTGAAATTACATCAGGAAACTGAAGCGTCAGGTAGGATTGCTTGGGAAAAGACGGGTGCAATAAAACCTTTGTGTGGTCTTGACGCCTGTGCATTAGTTATCAACCATCTCTGATCTGTCGGTGCTGTAAAGAAAAGTGCCTGTGCCTGTATCTGTTCATGGCTCCGAGGTTCCCCGGTGGGACAGTGCGGGTGCCCTGATCTCTGTGTGGAGTGGTGTAGAGAAGGTGGACGTTTCCTTTAGAATTGAAGGACTCCTCTTTCTGTTAGGCAGTAATGACTAGTTTCTGGTGTTTAATATCTCTTCCTGATAGCACAAAGGATACGTTACATTCTTTCCCCAGCCTCGTGCAAAAGTGGAACAGAGCATATTTTTCTATTTTGAGAATAAAATTAAGTGCACAGGGCAAAAAAAAAAAAAAAAAAAAAAAAAAAAGCGGACCCAGAGCCACATAACTAGCATATTCGCGAAAATTGGATTTTGCTCTCCTGAGCTCTACCCCAGAGCTTCCACAGTGTATTTTAGGAAAAAACATCACTTCTCTCACTGCTTAAAGCGAGACGTAAGAGATTTTACTTTAAGAAGAGTTGAACCATTTCCTTGCCCTGTCACTTTACCTCTATGAAGAAGGAAGAAATCCTACACTGGGCACTGAAAGGAAAAATGATGACTTAATAGCAAGGTAGTAGAATATTCCTTTTCTGAAATGTGATGAAAGGAACCAAGACAAACAAAAATAGAAGGGAACATTTTATCAACTGAAATCTGAAAATGGCCCCAATCTTAAACTATGAATTCCAAGGGCTATCTGCCAGCTGACAATCAATTTGAATTGAAATAATGATGACACGAGGTGTATACAACTCCCAGTGTGGGGGGGGGGGCGGGAAACAGTGGAGGGTCAGAAGGACTCCACAGCTTGGAAGGATGGGCTGGATACCACCCATCTAGAAGGCGTGCCCTTAGGGAAGTCGGGAATGCAGATAGGCTCGGTTTCCTATTCTATTCCAGTTTCTGATGGGGTTAAGGTGAGGATGGTTGGCCGGAGAGCTGAGGAACCATATCTTAGGAGCCAGCCTTGGAGCCCAGGGCCAGCAGCACCAAGCAAAGGCCATGGTGCAGAGAAAAATATCTGCTGAACCACCTAACCGACCACAGGGCTTTATCTTAACTTGATCAGAGTGACCAGTCCAGTCCTATATGAGAAAATAAACCAGAATCTTAGCATCAGACCAGGGCACAGCCCAAGCCTCCACCCCCAGACATACATACAGATTGAGAGGCATTGGCCCCAGTGAACAGAGAGCATCGAGGTGAAATTTCCCAGTTGCAGCTGTTCACAGCCAGATCCAGATCCTCCTGGGCTGCTGAACTTTTGAGCTAATAACTGAAACCTCTACAACATCTAATTCTCCAAGCTTAGTTTCTAAGGGAAGAATTTGAGTTAGTGTCCAGGTAAATACAGAAGAATAAGGAGATTCTACCCATTCTGCTTTCAGGCAAACGAGTCTAGACTGTTGACTGTCAACTGAATGCTGTTTACCTCCTTTTCCCCCCGGGGGCACCGGGCAAAGTCCGAGGACAGGTTTGGGTATCACAGCCTGTGCAGTTCTACCGGCATCTAGTGGACAGAGGCCAGGGATGCTGCTAACATTCTGCAGCGCACAGGGCACCCCCACCTCCTGCCCCTCCGTGAAGAATTATCTAGTCCAAAGTGTCAGTAGTGCCAGGGGTGAGGAAGCCAGGAGGCAGACTTCCTCCACCGAATGATTAATTAATAAGTAAAAAATCCAATATGTAACCCATTCAGATTCTGTAGGGGGAATTGGAAAGATTAACCATAACATTCAAATGAAGACTTATATTAGGAAATAAGAGCTTGAATAACTGATTTATACCTTCAGGGAAGTTCATTGTGAAACCAGAAATGAAAGATGAGCTTCTAGATTAAAATTGCAAGGAAGTCACGAGAGGAATGGATTAAACTGTGCAAGAAGCATGCCGTTTCACGAAGCACTTAGAATACATTGGAAGTAGCAAAAAGCAGAATCAGAGTTAAAAAGCAGATCAGTGAGGAAGAGGGACAGGCTTGAAAGATCACTCAGAGTGAGAGTAGAAAATAGAAATGAACACAATCAGAGTGGAGAGAAAGGATACAGAAGAGAGACAGAAGGGGTCCTCTACACAGACTAGTTCTGTCAGGAATATTGGGAACACTTGCTGCTGTTCCCAACAAAATCATGGAACAAATTGAACAAAGGCAGGAGTCAAAGATAAAATAGAAAATGTTTTTGAAATGAAAGAAAATAAATAAAAATCAGCAAGTAATGATCTGAATGAGTTTCAAGATGAATTTCAAGGATGATGGATTTCCTACCAATAATTAACCAAAAATTAAGTTGGTTATACGTACTTGGTTTTTTTAAACTTTTATTTTTTAAAGATACACTTTTTAAATGACCCTGTAATCCCACTCATGGGCATATATCCAGAGAAAAAGATGATCCAAAAGGGTACATGCACCCCCAGTGTTCATTGCAGCACTGTTTACAATAGCCAAGACATGGAAGCAACCTAAGTGTCCACTGACAGAGGAATGGATAAAGAAGATGTGGTACATATACACAATGGAATATTACTCAGCCATTAAAAGGATGAAATACCATTTGCAAAAACATGGACGGACATAAAGATTGCCATACTGAGTGAAGTAAGTCAGATAGAGAGGGAGAAATACCCCTTATATGTGGAATCTAAAAACAAATAATACAAATGAACTTACAGAATAGAAAGAGACTCACAGACTTAGAGAATGAACTTATGGTTGCCAGGGTGGGGGCCGGGGAGGGATAGTTAGGAAGTTGGAGATGGACATGTACACATTACTATTAATGTATTTAAAATGGATAACCAACAAGGATCTACTATATAGCATATGGAACTCTGTTCAATGTTATGTGGCAGCCTGGATGGGAGGGGAGTTTGGGGGAGAAAGCATTCTCTTAATTGAAACATATATAGGAAGGTATACAAATCTTAAGCATACTCAGAGATACTGCAGATTTGGTTCCAGACCGCTGGAATAAAGTGAGTATCACATTAAAATGAGTCCCATGGAATCTTTGGTTTCCCAGGGCATATAAAAGTTATGTTTGCACTATACTGTAGTCTGTTAGGGGTGTAATAGCATTATATATATATAAAATATACATACCTTAATTAAAAATACTTTATTGCTAAAAATGCTAAACATCATCTGAGCCTTCAGTGAGTTGTAATCTTTTTGAAACAGTAGCATCAAAGATCACAGATTACCGTAACATATAAAATAATGAAAAAGTTTGACCTATTGTGAGAATTACCAAAATTCAGAGGAAAGCAAATGCTGTTGGAAAAATTGCACTGATAGACTTGCTCATCTTAAGTTTGCAAGAAAGCTTCATTTTGTTAAAAAAAAAAAAAAAACAAAAACAAACAGTATCTGTGAAGCACAATAAAATGAGGAATGCCTATACAGTTTTACAAAAAGCATGTATTTGTATAACCACATCAAGATCAAGAAACAGAACTTTATTATTTCCCTGGTGGCGCAGTGGATAATAATCTGCCTGCCAGTGCAGGGGACATGGATTCAGTTCCTTGTCCGGGAAGATTCCACATGTCACAGAGCACCTGAGCCCGTGAGCCACAACTGCCAAGCTCATGAGCCACATCTGCTGAAGCCCACATACCCTAGAGCCAGCAAGCTGCAATTGCTGAAGCCTGTGTGCCTGGAGCCTGCGCTCCAGGAGAAACCACTGCAGTGAGAAGCCCGCATACTGCAACACAGAGTAGCCCCCGCTCACCGCAACTAGAGAAAGCTTGCATGTAGCAACTAAGACCCAGTGCAACCACAAATATAAATATATTTTAAAAAGTGGAGTAATCTCAGCAAGGTTTTTGATTTTTTAAATAATTTTGTTTATTTTGGGCTGTGCTGGGTCTTGGTTGCTGAACACAGGCTTTTCTCCAGTTGGAGTGAGCGGGGGCTACTCTCCAGTTTCAACACGCAGGCTTCTTGTTGTGGCGGCTTCTCGTTGCAGAGCACGGGCTGTAGGGTGCTCAGGCTTCGGTAGTTGCTGCATGCGGGCTCAGTAGTTGCGACTCACGGGCTCCAGAGCACACGCTCAGCAGTTGTGGTCCACAGGCTTAGTTGCTCTGAGGCATGGGAGATCTTCCCGGATCAAGGATAGAACTCATGTCTTCTGTTTTGGCAGCTAGATTCTTTTTTAAAAAAAATACTGTTGAGGGCTTCCCTGGTGGCTCAGTAACAAAGAATCCGCCTGCCAGTGCCGGGAACACAGGTTCAATCGCAGGTCTGGGAAGATCCCGCATGCCTTGGAGCAGCTAAGCCTGCACGCCACACTGCTGAGCCCGTGTGCTGCAGCTGCTGAAAGCCAAGTGTGTATATAGTGCTTGTGCTCCACGACAGGAGAAGCCACTGCAACGAGAAGCCCGCGCACTGCAACGAAGAGTAGCCCCTGCTCGCCGCAACTAGAGAAAGTCCACGCAAAGCAGTGAAAACCCAGTGCAGCCAGAAATAAATAAGTGTTTTTTTTTTAAGAAACAGAACTTTACCATCACATCAGAAACCTCTGTATACCGCTACCTGTATACACCTTTATATACCTGTATACACCTGACTCCCTAAGTCAAACTGTGGCCTGCAGACCAATTCTGGCTTACAGCTGTGAGCTAAAAACAGTTTTGTTTTGTTTTTTTTTTAATGTTTTTATACTGTTTTTTAAAATCAAAAGAAGAATAGTATTTCATGGCTCATGAAAATTATATGATCAGATTTCAATGTCCGTGAAGTCTTAATGAAACACAGTCACACTCATTTGCTTATGTCTGTGGCTGCTTCTGCATTGCTGCTGCGTCTGTTAAGCCACTTCAGTCGTGTCCGACTCTGTGCGACCCCATAGACGGCAGCCCACTAGGCTTCTCCAGCCCAGGGATTCTCCAGGCAAGAACACTGGAGCGGGTTGCCATTTCCTTCTCCAATGCATGCATGCATGCTAAGTCGCATCAGTCGTGTCCGACTCTGTGTGACCCCTATGGACAGCAGCCCACCAGGCTCCTCTGTCCACAAGATTCTCTAGGCAAGAACACTGGAGTGGGTTGCCATTTCCTTCTCCAGCTTTTGCACTACATTAGCAAAAATGAATAGTTGGTGTAGAGACTGCATGCCCTGCAAAAGCCTTGAATGTTTGCCATCTGGCCCTTAACATAAAAAGTCTGCTGACTCCTGTCCTAAGGTAACTACTCTTCTAACCACATTGATCAGTTTTGCCTGTTCTTAAACTTCATATGTATGTATTCTTTTACATCCTGGCTTGTTTTGTTCAGTGTTTGTGAGGTTTATCTGTTTGTGTGTAGCAATAGCTCATTGCTCTACAGGATTCCATTTTATGAATATACCACCTTTTGTCCATTAGATTGTTGATAGTCTTCTGGGTTGTTTCTAGTTTGGGGTTATTATGAGTCATGCTGCTATAAGACATTCTTATATACATCCCTTGGTACGTGCATGTACACACGTATATGCTACTATTGGGTGTGTATCTAGGACTGAAATTGTATGCGTTCAGCTTTAGTAGCTACTGTCTGTTTTCCAAAGTGGTTGTAGTAGTTTAAACTCCCACCAGTAGTACTTCACATCTAAACCAGCTAATGGTATCAGCAGGCTTTCTGCCACTGTGGTAGGTGTATAATCATGCCTCGTTGTGCCTTTCATTTGCATTTCCCTCATGATTAATGTATGTCCTCTTTTGTAGAGTTCAAGCCATTTCCCCATTTCTCTGTTGTGTTTCTTTTTCTTATTGATCAGTAAGGGTTCTTTTTTCTGGATGTGACTTCTTTGTTGGATGTATGAGTTGCATTTCTTGGGATATCGAGATTAAATGTTTGACTTAAGAATTCTGTTCCCAGTAAAGTTGCCATTCATGTGTAAAGGCTTCAAAAAACATTTCCAAACATGTTAGAACTCAAATTTTTTGGAGGTGAATCTAATAAGTAACAGATCAGGGAAGTTTGATCTGTGGTGTGAAGGGGCTGGCAGTAAACACTAAATGTATTGTTTTTCTGAAACAAAAGGTAATTACTTATTTACACTATACTTGAACTTTGTTTTATATTACATATCTCTTTATAATAGAGGGGGAAAATATGTTCACAAGGATACCAACAAAAAGCAGGAGGTAAACTGAAGGAAGAAGTATGAGAAATTGTGTAAGGGTGCTGACTTCTTTTTTTCCCAAAGTACTATTAGCATTACTGAAAGCATACTATAGGTTGGTGGGGCAGGGGGGAGTAAAATAAAACACAAAATCTATTTTAAAAGATAGGAAAGAAAACCAGAAAACATGGAAAACGTAAAATGACAGAAGACCATGCACATGTTACAATAATAAATATAAATAGAATCAACTCGCCTACTGGATTTGATTAATAGCATGAGACAACACCAAGAGTACTAACAAACCTTATTTCACTATGGGAAAACAGAAGCATACATTTGTCACTGATTCAAAGCATATACTATATTCTATAGAACCGTATCCCAACCTTGTGAAATGTTGTCACCTGTCTGGCACTAAGTGAAAGCCCATTGCCACACTAAAGAGGAACATGTATAATGGTATATATCCTTATACATGTAAATATGCATGCAAACTAGAAGAATTAAATTCGAGAATATATACTAGTTTTATAGGGCTTCCCAGGTGGCGCTAGCGGTAAAGAACCCACCTGCCAATGCAAGCAGGAGAAGTAAGAGACGAGGGTTTGATCCCTGGACCAGGAAGCTCCCTTGGAGGAGGACACAGCAACCCACTCCAGTATCCTTGGCTGGAGAATCCCTATGGACAGAGGAGCCTGGCGGCTACAGTCCATTGGGTCACAAAGAGTCGGACACAACTGAAGCCACAGCACTAGTTTATGACGAAGCGTGTAACTGGCTGTAAGTCCAGTTTCTTCCCACAGAATATCTTCTCCCCCATACAGGCATCTAATCAAGGGAAAGATATATATATATATATGTATGTATATTTTAATATATATGTATTATATATTTTAATATGTATTATATATTTTTGATATGTATGTATTATATATTTATAATATAATGTATTATATATTTTTAATATATATACATAAAATCAGGGAAAGGGATGTAATTAAGAGAAATAAGACTTCTAAAGGACTACTTGGATGCCTTGTAAACTGCAAGGCATCTGTATAGGAAAAGGGAGAGAATTTTCCATATAGGAAAGGAAGAGAATGCCTTTGGTTTTGCTTGGCACTTGGAGCTATGTCTGCCCTTTGTGTGTGAGTGGCCTTCCCAGAGGATCCTGACCATCTAATTTCCAGGTTAACTTGGTTTTGGAGCTTCATATCTTTTTCCCCAGCTGCTGGGATGGAGTTGCCAAGATTTTCCTCATGAAAGTCTCCTTTCTCTGCCTTTCATTGTAAGTTTTGAGTTTTTCTGATTTGGGACCCCAGAATCTACATTACATTCCAGTTCCAGTGTGAGACCCTACAGTCAATCCCTTGCTTTGACTTTTCTCCAGACAGTAGAAACGGCAAGAGCTGCAAAGTTCTGGCACATTCCTGTGTTCTATTATCTATACAGACTCTGGTATCCTAGTGCCTATAAAGAGCTTTGAGACCACTACTTCCAACACTCATATTCTTACGTTCTCTTCCTACCCTTACCTTGGTCTCTTTCCTCCCCCGCTCCACATACATCCTTCTTTAATCCTCTCTGTCTTATGGTTCAAAATTGTGTATATTTGGTATTGTGTATATTTCATTGAAAAGGATTAAAACGTTTAAACATTGATAGGTCATGGACTGTGCTAGGTACCTTACATCTCACGTAATCCTCAACAATTCTGAAATATAGAAACATTACTTTCACTGCTCTAAAGCTCCTAAGTATTGTGTGACTTGGTCACAATCATACAATTTGTTTGGCAGAGCCTAGACAGCAGCTGTATATTGAGTTCATGTTACACTCCAAATACTGCACTTGGCCCTTTATGTATTTTACACAAGAAGGTGTGAGGATTAGAGAGGCTAGGAAGATAACTCACCAGTTGCCCAGGTCTCTGTAAAATCTGTGTTCATTCTGCTGTGATGTGGTGACAATAAAAATGGGATCCCTGCTTTGATATTTTTGTTGTATGCAAGGTGCTCTGGGAGTCCAGAGGGTAAGAAGAAGTCTAAAAATCTTCACAGAAAAGGTGGCATTTAAACTAGGCCTTAAGACATGAGTTTTCCAAAGAAAGAAAGAAATGAAGGCACTGCTGCCCATGGGAAGATGTGTTTCAAGACACAGGAGTCTTGCATGGTTGTGTGAAAGGAGCTGCATTGACTGCTGCAGGGTGCGAGGCTGAGAGGTATGCAGGGACGACTGCTTGGGAGCCATGTGGACTCTGCTCTGGAATTTGGGTTCTGTCTTCTGTCTGGCGTGAAACTGGTCTGATCAGATTTCTGTTTTGAGAGCATAACTGGTAGTGTTGGGTAGGATGGTCTTTGGAGGGCTGAGACCAGTTAGGAGACCATGACACTGATTCAGAGTGGGATGAAGAGTCTCCCTGAGCAGAAACCACAAGCAGTAGACAACTTCCATCGGTTGTTAATTCCTCTGCTGATGAGCACACCATTGCCAACCGTTTGTTTGTTTGTTTTAAACCAGAAATACAACTGAGCTCATTTTCACAAACCTTGTCTAACTCTTACATTTGTTCTTACTGTGGGTAATGACACACCTTTATGTGTGCAGATATCCTGATGCATGTATGATGGTGTGTATACTAACTGTAACATACGACACATGCTATACTGAAATTTGCTTGTTTTCCCACTTAAAATATCTTGGAGGTCATTTTTTTGGCCAGTAAATCTGGAGCTGCCTATTCCTTTTGGTAGATGCTTAGTATTTCATTATATGGATGTGCTATAATATATTTATAATACATGATGTATTCTGGACATTTAGGTTTCTGATATTTTGCCGTTACAAATAATGCAGTGAGTATTCTTTTATATACATATCACCTTGTACATATGTATGTATATCTGAGTTCCTAGAAATAAATTCTTAGAAGAATTTGACATTCTTTGAAATTACTGAGGCAAGCAGACTGGGCATTTGTAATTTTGATATATTGCTAAATCACTTTCCATACTGCCTGTTTTCCTGTACCCTCACCAACATGAGGAGTTATCAGACTTTGATGGTGACTCATCTGAAAGGTAAAACTGGTACTTTATTGTACCTTTACATATGTTTGACCCATTTTCATTCCCTTTCAAAGAACCGGTTTTATCTTTTTTTCTTCTACCTCTTGTATTATTGACCTTACTTTGCTGTGGGAGCACTTGATATGTTAAAGAAAGCAACCGTTTGTCTGGTGTGAGATCCAAGTATTTCTCCCCAGTGTGGTGTTTTGCCTTTTGACTTGACTTTTGCTAGTTATTACTATAAATTTTTCTTTAGTTATATTTGTCATAGTTTGGGGAGGGTCTGTGTGTATTGGCTTCAGAATTTCATCTTATACTTAGAGAAGACCTTCCCATTTCCATGATTAGTTTTTAAAACTCATCCATTTTTTTCCTTCGAGAACTTGTTTAATTTTTTGTATTTAAATCTTTCAGCTGTTTCGAATGCATTTTGGGGCAAGGTATTCAGTATGGATCAAATTTTCCCCCAGTTCCAACACTGTGCATTGAAAAATGAATCTTTCCTCTTTGACTGGAAGTGCTATAACGTACCTTCTTATATGTGGGTCTTATCTTACCCTGTTAGACTATAAACTTTTTAAAGGCCCAATTAGTTATTGTTCTGTCTTGCTTTCCCCCTAAAACTGAGCATAATGTTCTACATAGACTAGGTACAACATTAATTTTTTACCTTTTAAAAGTTGTGAATTCCATATATAGGGCAAGTACACGAAACATTCATGTACAGTTTAATGAATATTTATGAAATGAACACCTGTGTAACCACTGTCTAAATCAAGTACTAGGCCATTTCCAGTTCCCCAGAAATCCCCTGTATGTCTTTCCCAATCACATTTCTCTCCCATCCCCCAGAGGCAACCACTCTTTTGACTTGTGACGATGATTTCCTAGTTTTTCTTTATATTAGGACTGAGCTATATGAAATTGCCAGTTTTTTGTAGGTAAAAATCATTGAATATCTAATTTAGTTTAGACCTATGTATGGATCTCTGTGGGTTGAACCTGGTTTTGAATATTATTTAAATACAGTCTTGCTGTATTTATTATGTTCTGTGCTTCTTCCACTGACTGTGGTGGTGTGGTGCTCAACCATGTTGCAATTTGTCAGTTCTCGTTGCAGGATATATGCTGTTCTATGACCCTACTATGTCTTATGTGTCTAGTCCATTGCTGCTGGATTATGTGTTGTTTCCAGTTTTGACTACTGTGAATAATGGTGCTGTGAAAATCCTTGTACATGTTTTGATGCATGTGGCCAAGAATTCCTCTAGGACAAGAGCAGCAAATTAGGGTTCCCTGCATAGTGTTTTATTTAAAAAAAATTTTTTTTTTCCCTTGGAGAAATTTTCTTTTTTAAAAAAGCTTTTATTTATTCGCTGGATGTGCTGCGTCTTCACTGCTGATCGGGCTTTTTTGTGGTTGTGGCAAGCGGGGGCTACTCTGATTTCAGTGAGCAGGCATTGCCGTGGCCTCTCTTGTTGCAGAGCGCCGGCTCAAGGGCACGTGGGTGTCAGCAGTTGCAGCTCCCGGGCTCTGGAGCACAGGGTCAGTAGTTGGGGTACACGGACTTAGTTGTTCTGTGGCATGTGGGGTCTCCTGGGTCAGGGATCAAACCTGTGTCTCCTGCATTGGCAGGCGGATTCTTTACCACTGAGTCACCAGGGAAGCTCTGTTTTTAAAACTTTTTGTTATGAAATAATTTTACATTTACAGAAGAGTTGCAAAGTTGATGTAGAGTTCCTATATGCCCTTTACCCAATACACCCTAAATATAAATGTCTTATATAATTATGGTACATTTAAAACTAATACCTTAATGTTGGTACAGTACTGTTAACTATAGACTCTGGATTTTGTCAGTTTTTCCACTAATGTCCTTTTTCTGTTGTAGGAACCATTGCAGGGTACCACATTGTGTTTAGTTGTATGTCTCCCTAGACATGACGCAAATTTACCAGCCATAGTACAGTATTTTACAGTATTTGTATAAAGTTCTTTTGTTTATAGCCTTACAATATCCAGTCAAGATAGCATTTTCCAGAGTTACTATTACGTAGTCTTTTATTTCTTTCTCTTAGAAAAATTCATATAAAACTCACCCATGTTGTTGTATGAATCAGTTTTTTAAAATTGTGGTGAACTTCATATAACATAAAACTAAGCATTTTAAAGTGAGCAGTTCAGTGACATTTAGCACATTCACAGTATTGTGAAATAATCACCTCTGTCTAATTCCAAAACACTTTCATCACTCCAAAATAAAATCCTGCGCCTATTAAGTTGTAGCTCTCCATTCCTCCCTCCTTCCAGCCTCTGGTAACTATGATTCCGCTTTCTGTTTCTATGGATTTACCTATTCTGGATATTTCATTTGAATGGAATCATGCAATATACGTGATATTTTGTGTCTTGACTTTTCCACTTAGCATAATGTTTTTGAAGGTGTCTCCACATTGTAGGATGTATCAGTACTTTATTCCTTTCTTTTTTTAAAATTGTGTTAAAATATATGTAGTATAAAATTTGCCATTTTAATCATTGTTTAGCACACAGTTTAGTGTCATTAATTGCCTTCACAATATTATGCAATCATCACCACTATCTATTTCTAAAACTGTTTCAACACTCTAAACAACTGTACCCATTAAACAATAACTCCTCATTCCTCACTCCTCCCAGCTGTTGGTAACCTCTAACTTTTTCCTTTATGAATTTGCCTGTTCTAGGTATTTCATATAAGCGGAATCATACAGTATTTGTCCTCCTGTGTTTGGCTTATTTCACATCAGGGAGCTTGCACAAGCCTCTTATCCTCATCCATCAGAGAGAAGACAGAAGGAGCAAGAACAGAAAACTAACCAAAATGATCACATGGATCACAGCCTTGAGTAGCTCAGTGAAACCATGAGCCATGCTATGCAGGGCCACCCAAGATGGGGAGTTTGGAGAAAACATAGTCCACCTTAGAAGAGAATGGCAAACCACTTCAGCATTTTTGCCTTGAGAACCCCATGAACAGTATGAAAAGGCAAAAGATATGACACTGAAAGATGAGTGTCCCCCCCCCCCCCCCCAATCAGTAGGTGTCCCGTATGCTATTAGAGAAGAGCAGATGAATAGCTCCAGAAAGAATGAAGAGTCTGAGTCAAAGCAGAAACAACGCCCAGGTGTGGATGCGTCTGATGGTGAAAGTAAAATCCGATGCTGTAAAGAGTAATGTTGCATAGCAGCCTGGAATGTTAGGTCCATGAATCAAGGTAAATTGGTAGTGTTCAAACAGGAGATGGCAAGAGTAAACATTGACATTTTAGGACAGTGAACTAAAATGGATGGGATGGATGAACTTAATTCAGATGACTGTTATATCTACTACTGTGGGCAAGAACCCCTTAAAAGAAATGGGGTAGCCCTCATAGTCAACAAGAGAGTCTGAAATGCAGTTCTTGGGTATAATCTCAAAAACTACCAAATGATCTCAATTCGTTTCCAAGGCAAACCATTCAACATCACAGTAATCCAAGTCTGTGCCCCAACCACTAATGCCAAAGAAGCTGAACGGTTCTATGAAGACCTACAAGACTTTCTAGAACTAACACCAAAAAAAGATGTCCTTTTCATCATAGGGGATTGGAATGCAAAAGTAGAAAGTCAAGAGATACCTGGAATAACAGGCAAATTTGGCCTTGGAGTACAAAATGAAGAAGGGTAATGGCTAACAGAATTTCACCAAGTGAGTGCACTGGTCATAGCAAACACCCTCTTCTAGCAGCACAAGCAGTGACTCTCTGCACATGGACTTCACCAAATGGTCAGTACCAAAACCGGATTGATTATATTCTTTGCAGCGGAAGATGGAGAAGCTCTATACAGTCAGCAAAAATAAGACCAGGAGCTAAGTGTGGCTCAGATCATGAGCTCCTTATTGCAACATTCAGACTTAAATTGAAGATCGTAGGGAAAACCACTAAGCAATTCAGGTATGACTTAAATAAAATCCCTTATGATTATATAAGTGACAAATAGATTCAAGGGATTAGATCTGGTACACAGAGTGCTTGAAGAATTATGGATGGAGGTTCATAACATTGTACAAGAGGTGGAGACCAAAAACCATCCCCAAGAAAGGAAATGCAAGAAGGCAAAGTGGTTGTCTGAGGAGGCCTTACAAATAGCTGAGAAGAGAAGAGAAGTGAAAGGCCAAGGAAAAAGGGAAAGATATACCCAACTGAATGCAGAGAATAGCAAGGAGAGATAAGCAAGCCTTCTTAAGTAAACAATGCAATGAAATAGGGAAAAACAATAGAATGGGAAAGACTAGAGAGCTCTTCAAGAAAATCAGAGATAACAAGGGAAGTTTCATGCAAAGATGGGGACAGTAAAGGACAGAAGCAGTAAGTATCTAACAGAAGCAGAAGAGATTAAGAAGAGGTCACAAGAATACACAGGAAAACTGTACAAAAAAATGTCTTAATGACCTGGATAACCACGATGGTATGGTCAGTCACCTAGAACCAGACATCCTGGAGTGTGAAGTCAAGTAGGCCTTAGGAAGCATCACTACAAACAAAGCTAGTGAAGATGATGGAATTTCAGCTGACCTTTTTAAAATCTTAAAAGAAGCTCTTAAAGTGCTGCATTCAATATGTCAGCAAATTTGAAAAACTCAACAGTGGCCACAGGGCTAGAAAAGATCCATTTTCATTCCAATCCCAAAGAAGGGTAATGCCAAAGAATTTTCAAGCTGCTGCACAATTGTGCTCATTTCACATGCTAGCAAGGTAATGCTCAAAATCCTTCAAGCTAGCCTTCAGCAGTACATGAAACCAAGAACTTCCAGATGTACAAGCTGGATTTAGAAAAGGCAGAGGGATCAATGATCAAATTGCCAGCATCTGTTGGAGCATAGAAAAAGCAAGAGAATTCCAGAAAAACATCTGCTTCATTGACTACACTAAAGCCTTTGACTATGTGGATCACAACAAACTGTGGGAAATTCTTAAAGAGATTGAAATACCAGATCACATTACCTGCCTCCTGAGAAACCTGTATGCAGGCCAAGGAACAACAGTTAGAACCAGACATGAAACAACAGACTGGTTCAAAATTGGGGAAGGAGTACGTCAAGGCTTTATATTGTCACCCTGCTTATTTAACTTCTATGCAGAGTACATCATGCAAGATGCCAGGTCAGATGAATCACAAGGTGGAATCAAGATTGCTGGGAGAAATGTCAGTAACCTCAGAAATGCAGATGACACCAACCTAATGACAGAAAATGAAGAGGAACTAAGGAGCCTCTTGATGAAGGTGAAAGAGGAGAGTGAAAAAGCTGGCTTAAAACTCAACATTCAAAGCTAAGACCGTGGCATCCAGTTCCATCACTACATGACAAATAGATGGGAATAGAATGGAAATAGTGACAGACTTTATTTTCCTGGGCTCCAAAATCACTGCAGATGGTGACTGCAGTCATGAAATTAAAAGACACTTGCTCCTTAGAAGAAAAGCTATGACAAATCGAGATAGCATATTAAAAAGCAGAAACACCACTTTGTTGACAAAGGTCTGTATAGTCAAAGCCGTGACTTTTCCAATGGTCATGTGTGGATCTGAGAGTTGGACCAAAAGAAGTCTGAGTGCCCATGAATTTATGCTTTCAAACTGTGGTGCTGGAGAAGACTCTTGAGAATCCCTTGGACTGCAAGGAGGTCAAATCAATCAATCCTAAAGGAAATCAGTCCTGAATATTCATTGGAAGGACAGATGCTGAAGCTGCGATATTTTGGCCACCTGATGTGAATAGTTGACTCATTGGAAAAGACCTTGATGCTGGGAAAGACTGAGGGAAAGAGGAGAAGAGGGTGACAGAGGATCAGATGATTGGATGGCAACATCGACTCAATGGACAAGTTTGAGCAAACCCAGTGAAGGGTAGGAAAGCCTGGCGTGCTGCGGCGCATAGGGTCACAAGTATGGGACACGACTGAGCAACTGAACAACAGGAAAATGTTTTCCAGGTTCATTCATGTTGTAGCATGTATCAGAATAAATCCTTTTTATGGTCAAATAATATTCTATTGTATGGATATATATCACATTTTGTTCATCTGTGTTGATGGACGCATCTGCTCTTTTCACCTTTGGCTCTCATGAATATGCTGCAATGGACACGGCATACAGGTGCTGTTGGAGTCCTCGTTTTCAGTTTGTTTGGGGTCTGTACCTTAAAATGGAGTGCTGTGCTAACTTCTGCTTTAGATTATATATAATGATAAACTAAATGCCAAAGTGGCTAGACCTCAGTGTTGATAGTATATAGTTTTATCAGATATTTAAATGTTTGCCAACTTGGTCTATGTATAATGGTGTTTCATTGTGATTTTAATTTGTAGTTCCTGATTTCTAATGAGATTGAATGTATTCATATGTTTATAAGCCATTTGAATTTCCTGTTTTATAATGTACCATTCATTTTCCTACTGGTGGTTTGCCTTCCTGAATTTCTGTTGGTGAATTGATGTCTCCAAATCATGTTTACTCTGTTTCTGCAGAACAAATAGTGGAGAAAGATGAAGGTCCATATTATACTCATCTGGGATCTGGCCCCACAGTAGCCTCCATCCGGGAACTCATGGAGGAGCGGTGAGTGATGCACAGATGTCCGAGGAGAAATGGGCAAGTTGTTAATAGAATGTGCATTTTAAGCACCTCTCATTTTCATTGTCTTATACTAGACAGCCTACAGAAAGGAATCTCTGATACCCAGACTGAAAAGTTGAATGTGGGATTTCCACCCCCCAGTGCTCTGGGTTTCTTTCTGTCTGTAGGTCTGCCCTTCATATATTCCTCTGTCCCTGCTTTCTCTCACTCTTTGTTGACATAGTTTTCCTTAAAGAAATGCGGTTAAATGGTTGTGTGTCCTGTGGAGTTTCCCATGGCTGAATTTTGCTGCTACCTTTCCTGTGGTATTGTTTAACAGGTTCTTCTGCCCTGTGTCCTGTAAATTGGCAGTTAGATCAGAATCTGATTGTTACTTTCTTGTAAAACTACTTGCTAGGTGATGTTTTGTATCACCACTAGGAGGAATGTATGCTTCATATTTGGCCAGTGGGCACCTATTTACATGATCTCCTGAGTCATTTTGACATGATCCTAGGAGTTCTTGATTTCTTGTATTTTTATGGTGGAAAAATTATTTAGAAAAGAGACTCCAGGTGCTGGGAGTGCTCATTTGTCTAGGCCATTTCAAGTAGAAAGAGCCAAGATATATGTGTAGGTTTTTTATTTTTGTTATTGTTTAGTGATTAAATACATTTGAGTTTATGTACACTTACAATTCAACACAAGACTGTAGGGCTTTTGCTTAATAGCTCTGTTCTGCCTTTTTAACAGTAGTTTTATATAAATAGAAACTTTTAAATCCATGTGTGTCCCCAGTAGATACTAAATACTATGAGTTCCAGAGTGTAGAGAGGTAAAATAGCTTGGTGATTGAGAACACTGGGACCCTGGAGCTAGAGCTAAGGTCCAAGTCCTGGCCCTTCCACTCACTGCTGAGTTCTTTGGTAAGTTGCTTTACTTCTGTGTGACTCAGTTTTCTTATCTACAGAATGGAGATGATAAAAGCATGTACATTGAACGAGAATTAGGATAAATGGAATTGATGTCTGGAAAGCACCTGGTCCTTACTAGTAAATATTACATACAGGGTGTCTGCATCATATCCACATGGACTGTGGGTTTTTTAATAACTAAGGTTTATTAGTATTTTAATAGTAAAGTCACAGATTATGTAAGACATAAACGTGTTTGCTCATACATATACATGCAGATGTGGAAGGCCAAGGGGTGAGTAGCTTAGAATTTCCAGAAATTTAAGGAGCAGGTTTTTTTTTTTTTTTTTTAATTTATTTATTTTTTTGTCATACATTGATATGAATCAGCCATAGATTTACACGTATTCCCCATCCCGATCCCCCCTCCCACCTCCCTCTCCACCCGATTCCTCTGGGTCTTCCCAGTGCACCAGGCCCGAGCACTTGTCTCATGCATAAGGAGCAGGTTTTATCTGACCAGTGTAGCTAAACTGATAAATTAGCAGGAAACGTGATTTTGAACTGCATAACTGTAGTGATGTCCCCGAATGAATAAAAGGTAAGATGGATGGAGGACAGTGATCTGCTGTAAACACTCTTAATTATCCTGTACCATCTGGAAACATTTATATTCATAGTAGCCCATCAGAAAAGCATTTGATTAAAGACCCAATCTGTAAATTCAAGCCTGATTGAAAGAGCACCTCTGAGTCCATGAAAATCGTCAAAAAGTCTATAGATTACAAATGTTGGCAAGGATGTGGAGAAAAGGGAACACTTAAAACAGTATGTGGGCTTCCCTAATAGCTCAGTTGGTAAAGAATCTGCCTGCAATGCAGGAGACCCCAGTTCAATTCCTGGGTTGGGAACATCTGCTGGAGAAGGGATAGGCCGCCCACTCCAGTATTCTTGGGCTTCCCTTGTGGCTCAGCTGGTAAAGAAGCCACCTGCAATGCAGGAGACCTGGGTTCGATCCCTAGGTTGGGAAGAACCCCTGGAGAAGGGAAAGGCTACCCACTCCAGTATTCTGGCCTGGGGAATTCCGTGGACTGTATAGCACATGAGGTCACAAAGAGTCGGACAAGACTGAGCAACTTTCACTTTCAAAACAGTATGTGGGATTGCTGAGAAAAACAAATCATGTATGAACACAAATTATGTGGAATCTAGACGAACAGTTCAGGGGAACCTGTTTGCAGGTCAGGAATGGAGATGCAGATGTAAGGAATGGACATGTGGACAGGGGTCGTGGAGGAGATGGGGAGAGGAGGGTGGAGGAATCGGGAGTGTAGTGTTGGCATATATATGTGTAAGATAGATAGCTTGTGGGAACCTTCTTTGTAGCACAGGGAGCTCAGCTCCATGCTCTGTGATGCCCTAGAGGGGTGGGATGCGGGGGTGGGTGGGAGAGAGGTCCAGAAGAGAAGGGAGGGGATGTATGTATACCTACAGCTGACTCACTTCATGGTATAGCAGAAAAGTAACAGAACCTTGTAAAGCAATTATACTCAAAAAAACCCAGTGTGTGTGGTTTTACACGCACCCCTGCATGTGCCCGCGGGTATATGTCTTGCAGCTTGGAGGCTGGAGTGGGCATCATTTTGGCCAGCGGTTTTTGAGAGGAATTTTGACACCATTGTTTACAGGTTGAGGGCTGCAGTGGCGTCAGATATATAAGCTTGATCTGGGATGGTTTTTACATTTGTTTGTTTCTTGGTAACAATTTTATAAGATTTCTAGACAGCTCTGTAAATAACTTTTAGTTATAGAAGAGTGTGTTTTGAAATAAGGATTAAGAGATAATGATGCAGTTGAGATTTGTCCTTTCCTTTTTTCTCATTGCTTTAAAAATAACAGCCAAGTGTAGATTCTTCAGAAACTGATCCAAGGGAGGAATTCCTCTCAAGACCAGGAATACTTGTGTTTTTCCTCAGCAACTGGTTTATTTTTATCTTAAGGACCTTGTAAATCATGGAACAGATTGTGTTTCCATCTTTATGTTGGCTGTTAGTAAGCTTAGCACCAGATTTGTGTATCCTCATTAGGAGGAACGTGATTTCTCATCTTTGGCCCATGGAAGTCTATGCAGGTTCACCCCTGAGTCCTTTTGATGTGACCCTAAGGAGCCTTCATTAGCTTCCTTGATTTCTTATGCGATGAAATGTTGTAGACTCATCTCTTTAAAGTATGCATAAGATCCCACCGTTTGCATTTTACATACAAACATCATGTCTGTCTGTTTCCCCCTTTACCCTGATTTCATCACCTGTTATTTTTATCACATAGACATCTTTTTAAGCTGCTTCTGGAACAAGGAGGGGAATGAGTGATTGCTGAAACTCACCTCGATGGGAGTCTAGTTTGGGAATGATCCGAGCTATCTCTTTCTCTAGACTTCCCCCCTTACCCTTTCTCTGCAGGACCACTCTACAGCCAGGAGTTGGCCAAGACGAGGAGGGAAGAAAACTCAAACCCAGGGGATGTTGGTGCTTTTAGCTTATCTGGTAAAGACTTTGGAAGGAGGGGGAGGTTTAAAGCAAGTCCTGAAATATTATAAAATTTGTTAATGGGTTCCATACCCCCTTAGGTACCCAGGTCCTTGTCGTCATAGGTAATTGGAGTCAGGTGTTCAAACCCATGTCTGAGAAGGGCCTGCTGCACAGGGCCACATGTCCTCTAACTGGGAAGGGGATCCTCTGCAGCCTAGCAGTTCATTAAATGTTCATTCTAGGAATGAAGCACCAACACCCTGCTAGCAAATCCTCTGAGTTTGGGGGGAACTGGTCTCATTATTGTGTGATGGAGGTAACCCCAAAGAATCACAACTTTAGATCAGCGGTTATCAAGCTTGAGCATGCTTCAGGTTTCTGGAGGACTTGTGAAAGCACAGATGGCTGGACCCCAGCCCAGGGTTTCTGAAACAGCAGGCCTGGGATGGGACTTGAGAGTCTGCATGCTGGTCCCAGCACCACCTTTGAGAATCACTGGCTAACATGATCAAGTTACCCTTTAAAATAAAGTTTCAGCCTATCCTTGCAGACTTTACTGTAGGGTCTAGGAGTTCACCTATATTCTAACCTCTTAATGATAGGCCAGAAACTGAGACATTTAAGAAAAAAAGAGCTAAATCCAGAGTTGTTGGTTGTCTTTAAACACAGAGACAGTCCTGGTTAAAAAAAATTTTGCCTGATCAGACAGTGCTTGGCCCTTTTATTTGCTCTCAAATACAAGGTTCACTGCAAGAAGCATTTCTCATGAGGATAGGACAGTGCGGAAGGTCTTGGTCAGAAAGCCCGAGTCTGTGTCCTCAACTCACCCTTCTGTGGGGAACGATATCCTGTGGGTTTTGGTGAGAGCGGTATGGTCACCTTGGGTCATTCTTCCCACAGCGGCCCCAGGACACACAGTGCCCAGGCTTTGCACGCATGGGCCACGTCCTGATAAATGCTTGTGGGATTGAAAGTTTTCCAGGAGTCAGACAAAAGAAGCACTATCTGGTCTTTTCCTTTTGAGCCAGACTATGCTATATAAACTCCCCAGGGTCCTGTCTGCAAACACGTTCTATAACATAGCCTGAGAACTTCAATGTAGCAGTTATCAGCTTTTCACTTCATTCCCGAGGTCTTGAGTGAAACAGAGAACATTGAACTCAGAGAGACCTTAGATCATCATTTTCAAAAGTACTTGTTTTCTTTTCCAGTTACAAAAATAAAACATGTCTATAAAAGGCCATTTTTAAAAAGCTTATAGTTAATAAAGCTCTCTAGTAATTATCTTCTGAGAAGAAAAAATTTTTTCAAGTTTGATTTTTTTCTGAGCATTTACAAAGATACACATATGTGTATAGAGAAATTTTGAACAAAATGGGATCAAGAATACTAGACCCATGTTGGTGGATACTTTCCCCTCCACTTAATTTTTTTCATGTCAGTACATATAATTCTGTTGAATCCTTTTTGATAGCTGTATGGTTTTCTGTTGCATGGACATTTATTTAATTATGTTTTATTTAGCCAGTCCTGTACTAGATATTTGGGCTTCCCTGGTGGCTCAGTGGTAAAGAATCTGCCTGCCAACACAGGAGACACGGGTTCGATCCCTGGGTCAGGAAGATTCCCTGGAGGAGGGAATGACAACACACTCCAGTATTCTTGCCTGGGAAATACTGTGGACAGAGGAGCCTGGCAGGCCACAATCCACAGGGTCACAAAAGAGTTGAACACAACCAAGCAACTAAGCAACAACAATACTGGATATTTTTGTTGTTTCTAAATTTTCTCATTGATGCAACAATGTCTTGTTCCTAAATCTTGGTGTATTTGTACAAGTTATATCAGAGATTCCTAGAAGTGAAGTGGATAAGATAAAGAATTATGTATAACTGTATATGTATTTATATAAAGAATATGTAAAACAGTAGTAGTTGTGATAGTTATGATACAAATGCCTAGTAGTTATGATAACATTACCCTCTATTAAATAGTATATTGAAATAATATGCCATGACCAAATTGGATTTATTACAGAAATATAACAATTGTTGGATTTAGACAGTCTGTTAAAATAGCATACCTTGTTAGTTGACCAAAGGAGAAAAACCATTCTTCTGTGTCCTTAGTTGTTAAAAATGCATTTGATAAAATTGATCAGTTCTTTTTTTAAAGTTTTTTAAAAATTTATCTATGGTTTTGTTGGGTCTTCATTGCTACATGTGGGCTTTCTCTAGTTTTGGTGACTGGGGGCTACTCTCTAATTGCCGTGCATGGGCTTCCCATTGCAGTGGCTTCTCTTGTTGCAGAGCATGGGCTTTAGGGCGCACGGACTTAGTTGCCACTCAGCATGTGAAGTCCTCCCGGAACAGGGATCAAACCCATGTCCCTGCATTGACAGGTGAATTCTTAACCACTGGGCCACCAAAATTGATCAATTCTTGATTAACAATTCTTAGAACAAGAAACCGTTAATAGAGCTCTTCAAAATAAGGGAGTCTCTGTCTCTAGCCCAAAGTTAGCAAGCTGCATGCTCAGGGGTGAGTAGTTGAAAACCTCTCCAGGAAAGTCAGGAAATAAGCAAAGATGCCTGCAAGAGCTCTGGAAGCGCCAGCCGGTACAGACAGACAGGAAACTGAAGTAAAGCCATGGAAAGTGGAAAGGAGAAGCTGGCAAATAACCATTATTCTCAGATGATATGATATTGTATTAGAAACTAGAAGCTATTAAAAATAAGACAAGTTAGTAAGATGGATTTTTGCAGTGTTAAGAATACTCTTTGTATTGTTTTCTATTGTATTGTATTTGGGCTCTTCCTTTGTGCCAGAAACTTTGATGTATTGGATTGGCCAGGAAGTTCATTCAGGGTTGCCAGCCCCTGTTCCCGAGTGAACTTTTTGGCCAACCCAGTGCTTTTAAGGCACTCCCAAGCCTAGGAGACAGGAACCATTTTTATGTCCATTTTACAGATGAAGAAACTGAGGCTTAGAGAAGTTCAGACGTTTGGCCACAGTCTTGTAACGAAAGGGCGGTGTGGGCTCTCAGGCCCCAGCTCTGACCTCCGTGGCTGCGCTGTAGCCAGCATTGCCCCCGGGTAGCCGTGTGCCCGTCAGCAGGTCAGTTCAGCTCCGAGGGCCACAGTTTCCTCACCTCTGAATGTGGTGAATCCCTGAGTGTGTGCACACGTGTGTGGGCCAGGGCAGGGGTGTGTGCAGGAAACAGGCGTGTTTACTGTTAAGTCCAAGGGAATCTCGGAGCCAGTGTGTACTGGGGAGGCCAGTTCCCCCTGGACTCAGCTATCTGTCCTCATCTGTTCCAGTGTCATTTGGGGATTGTTGAAAGACAGTAATAAGGGTTTCCCCATTTGTTTTCTTTTGTCTATTGAATTTTATTGACTTTATAAGTAGCTAAGTCTGCTAACAGGGCTGGATACAAATGCCTATGTTGAGCCTTTGGTTTGAGGGCTCAGAGAGAATCATCAGAGACCTTCTGCCCTGGGGCAGGATGGAGCCAGGTGGGCCCGAGGCCCTGAGGTCTGTAAGTGGAGGTGTGTTCCCAGAGGCTCAAGCACTGAATAAATGTTTAAATCTTTGTCTTCCTTTTCTGTTGCCCCCATGGTAACTAGAAACCCAAGCGGAAACACGCTGAGACTTGCCTTCTTAGCAGGACTTCTTTGGGATTCAGTTGTGCTAATGGTGGCTTCTGTCTTGCTCTCCAGGTACGGAGAGAAGGGGAAAG
This sequence comes from Cervus elaphus, assembly GCF_910594005.1. Taxonomy (NCBI): domain Eukaryota; kingdom Metazoa; phylum Chordata; class Mammalia; order Artiodactyla; family Cervidae; genus Cervus; species Cervus elaphus. The sequence goes on from NC_057825.1 coordinate 92,211,458, forward strand.
CCATCCGGATCGAGAAGGTCATCTACACGGGGAAGGAAGGGAAGAGCTCACGTGGCTGCCCCATCGCAAAGTGGGTACGTGTCAAAGCTCCACAGCCCAAGCTGGACTGGGGAGTCGGGGGCAGACGTGTGCACCACCCAGGGAGCTATGAGCCAGCATCTGGTGCTGGTTAGGGTCATCTTCCCCCAGCCTCAGCTGTTGGTCCTCACTTTGTTTAAATGCCAGCTCCTGATGTCCAAGGCTGGCCTTGGAACTTCTCTAGTTCCTTCCTCTAGTTGCTAGCAGCAACACTCATACTGCCCTTGTGGTTCAGGGCTGCAGGGGAAGGAGATGCGGAAGCTGGCTGGAGACATCATCGTGCTCAAGGCTGGGCCCCACCGTGACTCCTCTGCCCCCTTGTGTGCCCTGGTGCTGGGTGTCCCTGTCTCTAGTCAATAAGAACTAAGCCTCTGGGCAGAATCAGGACAGCATTGCATCTGCTTGACTTCTGAGCCACTGTTTCCTATAGGCAGCCTGCGTATCATGGCAGAGGGATCATCAGTATCTCAGACCCCAGTTTCACCCAGTTTTCTGACCTGTCCTTCCAGCCCTCATAGAGCACTTTGGAACCACTATAGAGCCCATTGCCCAGAGCAGCAGCACATTTATCAGGTAGCTATTTGTTCACTGCTTGGTAGGAAGAATATGCATGGAAAATAGAAGGCTCTGTCCCTGTGTTCAAACTGCTTGAATGTAGAGACAGCAGGAAGTAAGATCGTGGAGACTTGAATAATCAGAGTTTAACATTGAGAGGCAGGCTTGGTGGTGTTCAGTTCAGGGGCAAGGGATGTGAGTGGCAGGAGGAGTTCAGGCTGGGTCTTCCAGAGAAGGTGGATATTCATGGGGCCATATTAAATGGGCGAGGAGAAGTGGAGGCATTCCTGGTGAGGAGAGTCATGTGGGCAAAGGCGGAAAGGCAGGGTGAACATACGAGTGAAGGATGGTAGTAACATGAGCTCTGTCAGACTCTGTTTTTAATTGGTCTGTATCCCATCCCTTTGCACCTTTATGTTTAATGAAAATAATAGATATCTAAAACTGAAGTACCACATATCTATCTGTAGCAATTTTCAGATGGCAGCGCAGAATTATCTGGAAAAATCTGAAATACGTAAGAGTATTCACGGGTATATAAAAGAATGTTTTCCCCACCCTTGTGAAAGGTGGTCATTATAGTAGGAGGTTAATTATTTCTCTGGCTGATCAGGGTGGGGTGTTATCCCTCCCAGAGAACCCATCAGGGAAGTGGTGTCTTTCCCTTCCTCCTGCTAATTTATGTAGTCGTTGAGGAATTCCAAAGTATCGGGCAAGAAACTGAAGATCCCTGGGGCATTGGCAGACTTTTCCGCTTCAGAAACAGTTGCCCCCTTAAAGCCACAGTTGGCTCTGTGGACAGTGTTGAGGATAAGAATATGCATCTTAATCCTCAGACACCCATGGTGAAGCTTTTGCTCTTGACCAGTGCTCATGTGTCTCTGCTGAGGGCTAGGGAGGAAGGCGCCCAGGTAAAGCGTGAGATCTGTTTCTGGGGCCATGAGAGAAAAGCAGAATGATGGAGGGAAGAACGTGGTCCTCAGAACTCTGGTCCCTCCAGGCTCTGCGGGCAAATGCCCAGAGCTGGGCACATGAACACAGTGCTTTGTCCAAAGGTTGGAATAGCTTGTGGATATCACCAAGCCTGGGGGAGTGCCCATCACCAATGCCCATCTTCTTTCTTTTTGAAAGAAAAGCTCATATAGAAGGGAATACATAGTGATGGAGAGGTGAGGAAATTCCACATCTGATGAGTGAAAATAAGTTCCACATCTGATGAGAGAGGAGGGAAATTTTGTTAATGAGAAGAGTGGTAGACCATAGAGCTGTTATTACAGTGGCAAGAAAATGGCAGTGCTGTGTGTTGTTTTTTGTTTTCTAACCATCTCCCATAGGGTGGTGGTGAATTTCCCTTATTTTTTGCCTACACAGCTATCAAATAACCCTATGTATTATGGTTGTAGGGTTCATCTAGAGTTCCACCTCCTTGGAAGTTAGAGAAGGGACAGAGGTTCCGTTTCTCTGCCCCCTGTGGAAATGGCCCACAAATGCTAAGGACAGATTATTCTCAGTGGCGGCACTGCCGTGGTCCATCGCCGTGGGGGGTGGCAGCTCCCAGCTCCCTGTGCTGGCCTGGCCAGCGCCTTCCGTGTACACCCCGCCGCTCCACCCCGTGTCTAGGTCCTGGCTGTTCATTCCAGCCAGGGTTCCCGTCTGTGTCTGCAGCCATCACCTTCAGCTACAAGCTGACAAGTTTTAGATTTAACCAGCTGGGATCTTGGGTGACAAAGCTGAGGTGCATCATGGATGCCCAGCAAATGTGTGTTCAGAGAATGATCTAAGAAACCAGTGGGGACCCCCCAGAGAGCCTGCTGGTAGTCTCAGATTTTAAGGTGGCCTGTACAAAGTGAGGAAATCACGAAGCGTGGAGATGAGGGAGCAACGCGGGTAGGATCCCAAAGGCTCAGGATAAATGGAGGCATACCAGATGCAAACACTGCAGACACAATAAACGGGCTTTTGGTAGAAGAGCCCTGGAGATGCTGCTTGGGCCAGCCCGTAATGGTAACAGGTCAGAAGGCAGATACTTGAAGGCCCACCAGGCGCATGGTAGAGCAGACTTAACTGGGGAACCCCAGTGCTGGAACTCAGACCAAGGCTGAGAGTGATGGGGGAATAGATTTGGGTTTCTGCTCGGCGCTCAGGGAACTCCTGCCCCACACCTCGGTGATTTGTTTACAGTCCTGTGATGGCACGTGAACCGTCTGCGTTGCTGTGCCCAGAGTGTTGGTGTGTTCACACCTCACATTGGACTTTGACTTCTGCACGTTGTGTATTTCGTCCTGCTGGGTTCCTTCATAGAGTGTGGATAGGGAGCTCCGCTTGGTTACAGCTCTTTTGCGTGTATCCAGAGGTCTGTGAGGGTGTGGTTACAGGGCTGTCTGCTCCTGCCTCTGCACATTTACGTGTGACTAGGCACGTTTAGGGCTTCCCACGTGGCTCAGAGGTAAAGAATCTGCCTGCTGGTGCAGAAGACGCAGGAGACCCAGGCTTGATCCCTGCATTGGGAAGATCCCCCTGGAGGAGGAAATGGCAGCCCAGTCTAGTATTCTTACCTGGAAAATCCCATGGACAGAGGAGCCTGGCGGGCCACAGTCCATGGGGTCACAAAGAGTCAGAACATGGCTGAGCACGCATGCATAGGCACTCGCAGACGTGGAAACCTGTAGGGTGTGGCCTCAGTCTGCGCTCTGACAGCACAGGCCTGTCTGTGTGCGCTGAACGTGTGTCGCACATGAGTGTAATTAGCCGGTGCTCTGCTGAGGCAAACCCTACTACCTACTGTGTGTGCAGATGCCCATGAAGTGCCCGGCTCAGTCTGCAGAAAGCCAGCCACACACGGAAATGATCAGTGGCAGTTCATATATTCACTGATCCACAAAAACAATTTTATAAATAATGTTGCAATCATTGCTTCCACAAAGGGTGGAGGTGGTGGGCACCATCACTGCTGTGACTCAAAGCAGGAACTCTTGGCCCAGGAATGTTTTGTTTAGTATACAAGATGTCCTTTAAATTTTGAAGGAAGTTCTGATACTTGCTGCCTTATGGATGAAACTTGAGGATGTCATGCTAAGTGAAATTAAGCTGGTCACTGAAGGACAAATGTTGTACAATTCCACTTATGTGAGGTACCTGGCATAGTCAAATTAATAGAGTCAGAAAGCAAAATGGTTGTCCCCATGGGCTGGGCTCAGCGGAGAATGGAGGGTTAGTATTAAGGGGGTAGAGAGTTTCTATTTGGGAAAATTAAAAGTTCTGGAGATGAAAGAAGTTCTGGTGATAGTTTATATAATGTGAATGTGCTTAATGCTACTGAATTGTGCACTTAAAATGCTAAATTTTACATTACATATTTTTTCCCACCGTTTAAAAAATGAATGTGGTGTTCATGTCTTTAAAAGGAGAGATTTCATGTGAAAATCTGGATTTGTTTTCTTCTTCCCAAACTGGAAGGGCTAGGTATGCTTGGCTGGAATTCCCACCAGCCAGTGGCCCATGGAGAGAGGTCTGGCTTCCCACTCACCTTCCACTCCTTAGTTGTACCTCTGGTCCGCTTTCTTTATTGATACTGCCCGCCTGGTGGCGCTCTCAGCATCAGCCTGCACTGATGTACTCGTGACCAAGTCTGTCTCCAGCCCAGACACCTCCTGCCCTCCAGACCGATTCTGTTGGTTCTGCTCGGAATAGCCACTCCAGTGTTCCAAAGTGCCTCCCCCGTGGGGTGTTGCCTGCTCCCCTGCCAGGAGACACTGCCCACACTCACCCACTTTTCTGCACTGCAAAGTGTCATTTAAGACTTTTGCCTGAAAAAAAAAAAGACTTTTGCCTGGCCCTCAGCTCCTATAGTGAGGTGGTCCCAAAGTCACTTTTCTCCTGAAGTTCTCCAGAATCCATGTCTTTTCCTGTTCATTCCGCAGTGTCCTAGTTCAGACTTTATCCGTTTTGCTTGTCTTATGTCAGTGGTCTCCCCATTGCACCCCTCTCCCAACCATCTGCTCCCCCTTCTAAAGCATGTAGCTATGAATGTAAGGGAGCCCCCTGCTTACTTTGTAGAAGCCCTGTCTCAAGTCCTGTCCCTCCACTTGCCACTCAGAGCCCTTCCCAGTCTTCCCTCTTCACAGGCCCCCACATCTTATCTAGTCACAGAATTCCTTGGGGTTTTTGGAGGGGAGATTCAGCCACCTCACCCCCCCTCCTGGACCCTTTGTGCTTTGTGTGAGCCAGGACAGTGTTTAGGGCGTGGGTGAAGAGTGAGGTGAGAGCCTGGGTGACCGCACGGCTGGACCCTGAGGAGCAGAGCAGTGCCCCACGGCCTGTGCTTTTTTTTTTTTAGCAGTCTTATTGAGATGTAATTCACATACCATAAAATTCACTCATTTAAAGTACACAATTCCGTGGTATTGCATTACTAATTTTAAAAATTGTTAAAACATACATAACATAAAATTTTCATTTTTGTGCAATCCAGTGGCATCAATTACATTCACATTGTTATGCCACCCATCACCACTATCTATTTCCAAAATTTTCTCATCACACCATCCTGAAACTCTGGTTGTATTCTTAGCTGTGCCTGGTCACATATGTTTAACTTTCCAAGGAACGACCAAAAACTGTTTTCCATAGTGTCCAGGCCCTTGCTTTTTAACAAAAACCATGCACATATGCACCATTTTCTCTGCAAATGTTTTAGGACAATGTAAAAATTTCTGAAATTTTGGCTTATAACTTTATCTATAGATTTTATTCCTTTTGTTGAGTAGTTCAGTTGCGTCTGACTCTTTGTAACCCCATGGACTACAGCACACCAGGTTTCCCTGTCCTTCACTATCTCCCAGAGTTTGCTCAAACTCATGTTCATTGAGTTGATGATGCCATCCAACCATCTTATCCTCTGTTGCCTTCTCCTCCTACCCTCAATCTTCCCCAGCATCAGGGTCTTTTCCAGTGAGTCACCTCTTCACATCAGGTCATCAAAATATTGGAGCTTCAGCTTCAGCATCAGTCCTTCTGATGGATATTCAGGATTGATTTCCTTTTAAGATTGACTGGTTTAATCTCTTTGCTGTCCAAGGGACTCTCAAGCATCTTTTCCAGCACCACAGTTTGAAAGCATCATTTCTTTGGTGCTCAGCATTCTTTATGGTCCAACTCTCACATCCATACATGACTGCTGGAAAAACCATAGCTTTGACTATACAGACCTTTGTCGGCAAAGTGATGTCTCTGCTTTTTAATAGGCTGTCTAGGTTTGTCATAGCTTTTCTTCCAAGGAGCAGGCAGCTTTTAATTTCATGGCTGCAGTAACTGTCTGCAGTGCATTTGGGGCCCAAGAAAATAGTCTATCACTGTTTCCATTGTTTCCCCATCTGTTTGCCATGAAGTGTTGGGACCAGTGCCATGATCTTCATTTTTTGAATGTTGAGTTTTAAGCCAGCTCTTTCACTCTCCTCTTTCACCTTCATCAAGAAGCTCTTTAGTTCCTCTTTGTTTTCTGCCATTAGGGTGGTATCATTTGCATATCTGAGGTTGTTGCTATTTTTCCTGACAATCTTGATTCCACTTTGTGATTCATCCAGCCTGGCATTTTGCATGATGTACTCTGCATGTAAGTCAAATAAGCAGGGTGACAAAATACAGCCTTGATGTACTCCTTTCCCAGTTTGGAACCAGTCCACTGTCCCATGTCTGGTTCTAACTGATGCTTTTTAACTTGCATGCAGATTTCTCAGGAGGCAGGTATTCCCGTCTTTTAAACATTTTCCACAGTTTGTTGTGATCCACACAGTCAAAGGCTTTAGTGTAGTCAATGAAGCAGAAATAGATGTTTTTCTGGAATTCCCTTGCTTAATCTTGTTGGCAGTTGCCTTGTTGGCAGTTTGATCTCTGGTTCCTCTGCCTTTTCTAAATCCAGCTTGTACATCTGGAAGTTCTGGTTCATGTACTGTTGAAGCCTAGCTTGAAGGATTTTGAGCATTATCTTGCTAGCAGGTGAAATGACCACGATTGTGCAGTAGTTTGAACATTCTTTGGCGTTGCCCTTTTTTGAGGTTGGAATGAAAACTGACCTTTTCCAGTCCTGTGGCTACTGCTGAGTTTTATTTTTATTCTTAAGTCTATGTAAATCACCAATTACTTAGGTTTTGTAGTAATTATTTTTTATTTTGCACTTTAACGTTTTTCTTTTCTGAATTACAATGGTCCTTTAGCCTGTGTGGTTGCCGTTGCCAGGGTGTGACTCCCCTGGGACACTGCCCAGAAGAGCTGCACCCGGGTCTGTGGGCAGAGGGGGGTGTGTGGTGTCCGCTGCGGACGGGCGCGGGCGCTTGACTCCTGTGGTTCCCAGCGCCCCCTTCCCCGCCTCCCCGCAGGTGATCCGCAGGCACACGCTGGAAGAGAAGCTGCTCTGCCTGGTGCGGCACCGGGCGGGACACCACTGCCAGAATGCCGTGATCGTCATCCTCATCCTGGCCTGGGAGGGCATCCCCCGCAGCCTCGGAGACACCCTCTACCAGGAGCTCACCGACACCCTCCGGAAGTACGGGAACCCCACCAGCCGGAGATGTGGCCTCAACGATGAGTATGTGGATAGTCCCAGTGGCGGGGGTGGGACACGGGGTCAGGGCCCTGTGTGTTCCGCAGAGGTAGGCCTGTGGTGGAAAGAGTGCTCACCCGCGGAGCTGGCCTGAGGTCTGACCCTGGCTGGGGAGGGTCTCTTGACTCAGCTTAGCTCTGCTTTCTGCCCCAAATTGACTCTGAGGCCCTAATAATGGTGGCAAGTGTGGAAACGTGTGTGAGTGCCCCACTAATATAAGGCATCATTGATACTCGTAAGACCTATCCTTACAGGATCCTCCCCCCATTTTTTAAATTAAGGTATTTTTACTTACAGTAAAAATCATCCGTTGAGGTATTATACAGTTTGAGGAATTTGACAGATGTTTATAGCCATGTAGCCACCACCACAATCAAGACATAGAACAGCTCCCTCAGCCCCAAACTCCACCATGCCCCGCCATAGCCTGCTGCTCCCCTCCACCCCTGGCAACCACACACCTTGCTTCCTGTCTAGGTAGGGTTGCCTTTATAAGAATGTCACATAAAGGGAACGATGCAGCTGGTAGCCTCCCGAGTCTGGCTTCTTCTCCTAAGCACAGTGTTCTGAGTTTCATCTATGGATGTGTGGATCAGGAGCCCATTCCTTTTCACTACTGAGTAGTATTCCACCATGTGGATGCATCACAGTTTGTTTATTCATTCCCCAACTAAGGGGTGTTTGGATTATTTCTGGATTTTATTAAGTGTTGAATGGTAATGTCAGTGTTAATTTCTTTAAAGGCCTGTTAGCACCTGGGCCTGCAGGAGGCAGGCATGTTCAAACTCTGTGGTTCACATTATTCCCCTCTTCGAGTGGTCTGTGTTGAAGCTGATCAAGCTATTAGAGTCATGGCAAAGTGTAAACCTGATTGGGTTTTTCATTAGGTCCTTTCAGCCATCTCACAAAACCCAGCTGCTTCTCCCAGCAACAGACTCTCAGACCTTCAGGCTCAGGGGTGGGAGCCCAACAGGCTACTCAGAACTGGTCCTCTGTCCACAAGCGTAGAGACTTGGGAAAGGAGTTGAGGGCAGGGAATGATGTCATCCCAATAGTGGGAGGCCAGCGGATGCCAGGCAACAGCAGGGCCTCCCCCTCAGGGAGGGGAAAATTCCAGAACAAAAAGTGTGCTTTGGATGCCTAACGTGTTATATGTTGCAGCCGGACCTGCGCTTGCCAAGGCAAAGACCCAAACACCTGTGGTGCCTCCTTCTCCTTCGGTTGTTCCTGGAGCATGTACTTCAATGGCTGCAAATATGCTCGGAGCAAAACTCCTCGCAAGTTCCGCCTCGCAGGGGACAACCCCAAAGAGGTGAGCAGAGCCCCATAGGGAGCCCAGGGGCTCCCACTCACCCTGTCCCACCTGCTGCCTTTAACAGTCCAGATGGCACATAGGATTAGTGCACTGAGACTCAGATGTGCATAAAATGGAACTTCCTTTTTTGTTTTTTAACTGACCTTACCTTGCAGTGAAATAAGTTATGTGATGTGTTGTGGAAGGATATGACAAGTGAAAAATTAGACTTACCAATTACAGGTACCTCAGACTCTTGCAGTTTAGAAAAGTCTCCTTAAGGTAAATGTTCAGATTCCTTCATTAAGAGTATGGCCCTCTTAAGAGTTATCACTTCCCTCTATTCTTTGCAAGACATCTTTCTGGGTGTGAGGTATGGGAGGAAGAGGGGCCTCAGGCCATCTTTTGACTGATGCTAGACTTCCCTCATCCTGCCTGGCCGCTGGAGACACATCTCTGTGCAGTTGTTCAGGTCTTTGCTGTCCCCTGCTGGGGGCCTGGCATGGTCCTCGGGCACTGGACTAGCACCCACATGACGTTGCCTCTAGGCCTGAGGCCTCCTCCTGCCCTCCGGAGCTTTTCCTCAACCCAGTAACAACAGGACAAGGGTCTCAGGGTCTCCTCCGCAGGCTGAGCTTAGGCTGAGAGCCAGGCATGTCCAGCCAGGCTGCCTCCCCCTCTGCCACTTCTCCTCTGTTGCCTTGGTTGGGCAGGCCATCCGAGGGGCTCCCACCTTGAAGTCTAGAGGCAAAGCCAGGCACAGGCTGCAGTGGGCTCCCTGCAGCCTCCCTCCCTCCTGCTTCTGCTACTGCAAGGAGGGGGGCACTGGATCCCGGCAGTACCTTGATCCCACTCTCTACCTTCCAACTCTCTCCAAGCTCCTTGTACCAGAAGGGCTTCCCACCTTTTCAGGGGGCAAGGACTCCTGGGGTACATTTTTTTTTCCTAAACCACATATAAATTTCTATGCTCAGACTTCCAGGCTTTGCTTTTCAGAAATAAAAGGAAGCAGCACGTCCAAATTTAGCAGCTCTTTTTTTTCCTCTCAAAGCCAGCTTTTTTGACTGTTACATAACCTAGTCTGAGTCTAATTTGACGCTAGACTTTTATTTATGGCAGCACCCTGCCTCCCTCAGAAGCAGCAAACGCAGTTGCTTCAATGAATGAAGGAGTCTCAGTGCCGCCAGAAACTAGGAATTATCATGAATGAAAGCGATACATGGAAAACAAGTATTTTCTCTGTTCCATCAGCTACCATTTGCTGTGCACCTACTAAGTGCTGGGTACTCTGCTCAGAACCTCACAAGTGTCTCAGTTGATCTTATGACACCCTGAGGCTCTGGGAACTATGACTGCTCCCTTTACAGGTGAGGCAGATGGCTTGTCCGAGGCTGTGTGGCAGTGGTGGTGAGGTCAGCATTTAACCCTGGCCTGTGTTTCCCCACCCCCATGTTGTGCTGGCTTCAGGCCCCCCATGCTCGTGGAAGCATCTGGAAGGTAGCCAAGGAGGTGCAGTGAGGCTGGCTGGTAGCTCTGCTGCCCCACTTGGACAGACAGCTGAGCCATTGGTCTCTCCTTTCTATTTCTAATTCTGTGAGTTTGGTGCTTTCTTCCTTCCCTCTTCCTCATCGTTCTTCTCTGTAAACTCTTCATGCCTGTGCTCAAGGCTGGCTCGGAGCCGCTGTAGCCCTACTTGTCACCCTCAGAGGGCTAGAGAAAGGCCGTGAATACCTTAAACTCTCTGTTTGGGGGCTGCTTCATTGAGGTCAGCATTGTCTGGTGGAACTTTCTGTGATAATGGAAATGTTCTCTGTAGAATACAGACAGCCACAGGAACCACTTGTAGTCACTGAGTATTTGAAATGTGGCTAGTACAGTGGAGGGGCTGAATTTTTTATTTAATTTTAATTAAAGTTAATTTATGCTGCAGTAGCCACACACGGCTTGTGGACTGAACACCTGAGATGATGGTCTCAAGGGACAGAACGTTGAGTCTGTGTACTTGGCTCGTGACGGGCGCTGGGCCCGGGGGCTGTGGGATTCCTAACACAGGCCCCGCCCGCCCCCCCCCCCCCCCGCCTCTGTTTACCTGTCTGGACCGCTGCAGGAAGGACCCACACTTGCTGCTTGTGCTCGCACACGCCTGCCATCCCCCACCTCTGACCGAGGTGCTCAGTAAGGGCAGGAGCCTGTTCTAGGTGTTCTGAGCGGCTCTGGGCTGGAGGCTGGCAGAGCAGGTGCTTGGTAGTCAGGGTGACCAGACTCTCAGGAGCGTCTCCTCTGGTGAGCTTCAGCATCTCCAACTTTAAATCAGACCCGGCCCCATACCCTTCCCAGAGGAGACACTGTTAAGATACCTGACGGCCCCTTACTTCTTACCTTGCCACCGGGAGCCCAGCAGAGGTTCTAGAATGGAGGTGGGTTTCCAGGGTGCAGAGTTTACCAGGCGGAGCTGCTCTGGGGGTGTGTGACTATTCTCATCTCCACAGGAAGAAGTGCTCCGGAAGAGTTTCCAGGACCTGGCCACCGAAGTTGCTCCCCTGTACAAGCGGCTGGCGCCCCAGGCCTATCAGAACCAGGTACTGGGTCTTGGGCTGTTCTCTGCCCACGTGACACCCCACCTCTGCCCAGCTCCCTGCTGTGTGGCAGTGGCAGAGTGGGCTTCTGATGGGAAAGCCCAGCCACTGCTTCAGCAGTGGTGTAGGTCTTTGTTAAGACCTCTTGTTTGCACCAGGCTCAGCACACCCTAGACTCTCCTCTATCGTTAGTCTTTATCTGTCTCCCCCTCATAATCCTCCACGTCCTCTGCTCTGGTTTCTACTGAGGAGGCTTGAGTTTCTCTCACCAGTCACCTCTGCACTCTGTAGTTGAGGCAAGGGGGACTTGAGATAACCCAGAAGAAAGTAACCCCTATAGGGGCTTCAGCCATAAAACCTCCCTCCTGCAGCCCAAGTACAAGACAGTTGTGTTCCTTAACCTCCCCCCTCCTTCCCTCCCTCTATGCCCCTGGCCTCCCCTCTGCCAAGTCAGGGCCACTCATCCCAGGTCACTTGAGCAGCTCTCCTTGGCAATCTCCACAGGTGACCAATGAGGAAATAGCGATTGATTGCCGTCTGGGGCTGAAGGAAGGGCGGCCCTTCTCGGGGGTCACGGCCTGCATGGACTTCTGTGCCCACGCCCACAAGGACCAGCATAACCTCTACAATGGGTGCACAGTGGTAAGAAAGCCTGTGAGCTGTCACAGCCCCACCTGTGAGATCATCCTGGGAGGGGGCACACACCTGCTCTCTGTGGATAGGTGGGCTCAAGGCTGGGAGAAACCCTGCCAGGCTGCCTGCTTCTGCCAACTTCTTTGGGAAATGCAGGGACAGAGCTGGTGTGGGTGGATGCTGCAGAATACAGCCTCTTGGGCACCCAGTGTGCCCCAGTTTAATCTAAAGTGTGGTTCCAGGTCTCTCTGAACACTTGGATTTAAGTCCAGACAGTCTCTTGATTCATTCACTGGGCAAATGTTTAGTGTGCCCCAGGTACTGCTCTAGATGCCGGGGGATAAAACGGACAGAGTGCTGCCCAAGTATGTGATATAATGTCCAGTAGCAATGAAGGCTGTGAGAAGATAGGGTAGGGTAAGGGATGAGATGACCACAGACGCTATTTTAGATGACGTGGAGGGAGCCTTGTCTGAGAAGGGGCACCTGAGCAGAGATGCAGAGGTAAGGGACTGAATGCATGGGGGTGGGGGTGGGGAGCTCCAGGACCAACACAGGCGAAGGCTCAGGGGAGTGAGATTAGGGGGGCAGGCAGGGGTGGGGTCGCGGGGGGCATGGGAGGCTGGCAGGGCTCTGGGTTGTGCTCTAAGTGTGATGGGAAGCCCTGGAGGGCTTTTCAGCTGGGAATGCTAAGATCTCACTTTTAAAGTCAGAAGCACTCTCTTGCTCCTGCAGATGGAGAATAAAATATGTTGCAGTAGGGGTGGGTGGGGAAGAACCAGAGCAAGCAGGCCAGGTAGAGGCTGGGACAGTTGTCCAGAGGTGACAGAGCTTGGGCAGGAGTGAGGTGGGGGTCGGGAGTAATTGGACAGGTTTGGGATGATTTTGAAGGCATAGCTGAGGGTATTTGCTCATGGCCTGGACTTGGGATGTATGAATTGCTTGAGCAACTAGGCAAGTGTTAGTGTTATTTACTGAGATGTATAATATCAGGAGAAGACCAGTTTGGGGGTGAAAATCAAGAATTCTGTTTTGACAGACACAGACTCACAGACTTAGAAAACAAACTTACGGTTGCTGGGGAGTAAGGATGGGAGAAAGGAATAGTTAGGGAGTTTGGGGTGGACAGGAACACACTGCTGTATTTAAAATTGATAACTAACAAGGACCTACCATATAGGAGAGGAAACTTTACTCAATGTTATGGCAGCCTGGATGGGAAGGGAGCTTGGGGGAGAATGGATACGTGTATATGTATGGCTGAGTCCTTTTGCTGTCCATCTGAAACTATCACAACATAGTTAATTGGCTGTACTCCAATATAAAATTTAAAAGTTTTTTTAAAAATTAAGAAAATTCTGTTTTGAGATGCCTGCTAGATGTCCAGGTGGAGATGTAGAGTAGGCTGGGGGAAAGGAGGGTCTGGAGAAATGAAGTTGAGACTGGAGAGCACTTAGTTCATATTTAGGGCCATGAGCCTGGATGCAGGTCCCAGAAGAGTGAGTACAAGATGGAGAAGGGAGGAGGTTTGGGCTTGGGTGGGGGCACCCTGGAAGGAGTGATGTGGCTCTCTTCTCTGCTTTTCACCTAGGTCCTAGGAGACAGGGCGCCCAGGGGGCTGTGGAAGAGGCAAGGGCACTGGCATGTTCAACTAAAAAGGAACTCCTGGAGTCAGTGTAGCTTCTGTCCCCATGGGATGAGTGACCCAACCCTAGGATTTCATTTCTCCATCTGGTCCTCCTTTCCCATGTTCAAGACCAAAAAGCACGATGAGGCAGGCTTCTGTCTACACTGCACCGTGAGGATTTTCTAGCTGAAATATAGAGAAGGAGTGGGCCCTTCAGGATTAGGAAAGGAGCAGGACAGACCTTTGGGAGATTAGAGCACAGTCAGGTTATTTGGATCCCAGAGCTTCCAGAATGAAGTGAAAAATAATTTTTTTTCCAAAATGAAGAATGGGTTTTTTCCTACCTGAACAATTATTTATTGTAAAAAAAAAATTTAATAACATGAGAAAGTATAAATTTAAAATTGCCTGAAGTCTCCTAGATAACCTGTGTTAGCATTGTGATGGCCATCCATTCAGATACCTGAATGTATGTGTGTGTATGCACAGCTGTATACATTTTACACATGTGTATGTGCTGTTCCGTGACCTTGCTTCTCTTAACTCAGGAGCATGTGGTAGATAGCTTTCTGGGTCGGTGGATATCAGTTTACTTCAGCGTGTTCTAAGGCTGTGTGTGTAGCTCTGTCACCATTTACTAACCAGTCCCCTGTGGACGGACAGTACTTTCAGACTCCTTTCCGTAAACCACAGGAGGGTGTCCTCAGCACAGCTTTGTGCAGTGGCCCCAGGATAAGGACACTTACAGCCTGGGAGTGCTAATTTGGCAGCTTACTGGGCAACAGTAGGGTTGGTCAGGAGGCAGAGAGGGGAGAGAATGGCCCACAGCTTTATTGTGGATTTCATAAAACAGAATGGGCACGGCAGGATACATAAACTGAGTAAGTTTAGGGTGGATAGTTTGAATAATTTCTTCAGGCTCTGGGCTTTAGAGGTGGTCTCTTTGGGGTGATTTAAGGCAGGGAGAGTATTTGGTGTGTGAGAGTTTGATAAAGGAGATGGTTGGGGTGGGGTAGGTTGGTTTATGTATCAAAGTTGCATTGGCAGGGGGTCATTTGCTGCCTATAGGAATTAGCTAGGCTTCCCAGGTGGCACTAGTGGTAAAGAACCCACCTGCCAGTGCAGGAGACATAAGAGACTCAGGCTGAATTCCTGGGTTGGGAAGATCCCCTGGAGGAGGGCATGGCAACCATCACCAGCATTCTTGCCTGGAGAATCCAATGGACAGAGGAGCCTGGCGGGCTACGTCCATAGCGTCGCAAAGAGCTGGACGCGACTGAAGCGACTGAGCGTGCAGTCTTAGGGAGAGTCAGTCCCTTCAAGATCAAGGCCCCAATTGTTAGAACATCAAGAATTCAGAAAATAAAATATAGTCAATACAAGAGTGAAAAGAGTCAATGAAAAAAAAAAAATCAGATGCCTTAGTAATCAGAGAAGCATATTCCAATGGCGAGATACATTTTGATAACAAGTGAAAAGTTTTGAATGAATGGCAAAAATGTCAACAAAAGTATAGGAAAATTGAAAATTCTGCCAGTGTGAATGAAGCACTGATGCTAAATCGTTTTGGAGCACAGTTTGGCAATATGTAGCAGTTCTTCCTCATAGTGTTTATCCTAGGGAATTAAGTATCTTAGAAAATTCAGTGAAAGAATAAAAGTATTACTTACCATAGGAAAGAATGAGAAACAGGTTTAAATAGTCATGAGGGATTAGTTAAATAGGTTAACACATTGATATAGTGGAATAATATAGTGTGGCTCTTAAATCATATTGGGGAAGAATATCTAACATGGAAGAAAATATATTGTGTAAGAAAAAGTTATTCTAAAACTGTATCCATAATATGGGCTTCCCTGGTGACTCAGTCAGTAAAGAATCCACCTGCAATGCAGGAGACCTGGGTTCGACCCTGGGTTGGGAAGATCCCCTGGAGGAGGGCATGGTAACCCACCCCAGTATTCTTGCCTGGAGAATCCCCATGGACAGAGGAACCTGGTGGGATACCGTCCATGGGGTCGCGAAGAGTTGGACACAACTGAGTGACTAAGCACACAGCACATACATAGTATAAATGATCCTATTTAATTATTAAAAAGTGAGCATGTCTATGACCAAGTATATATACGGGTTATTTCTAGTTGGTGGGATTATGGAGATAATTTTCATGTCCTTTGTATTGCTGTAAATTTTCTACCACCAACATGTACAGTTTTCAGTTTTAAGAACAAAAGGAGATGAGTGTTGAGGGCAAGGAGGATGATGGTGGAAGGTCCAAGGTCTGCATAATAACATGTCCTGGCAGTGATGACAGTCGGGGGCAGAGCACATCTCCCTGTCCTGACCTGGCCCCTTTCTGGCTGTTTGACCCAGAGCCAGTCATCTCATCCCGCCTCAGCCTGGTTAGGCAAAGTGAATGGATGTGTGTTGAAAACTGTCAAGCAAACTCTAAATGTTGGTGACCCCGTTCCTGTATAAACCAAGACAAGCGTGCTTTTTAGATGCTCTGAGAAGTGCTAACAGATGGCTGGGGTTGGGACTTTCTGTACGCAGGATGCTCAGCCCCTCCCTCCCAGTGCCGGGCTCCCCCAACCTCTGTCTCTGCTTGAGGCAGGTCTGCACCCTGACCAAGGAAGACAATCGCTGCGTGGGCAAGATCCCCGAGGACGAGCAGCTGCACGTGCTCCCCCTGTACAAGATGGCCAGCACGGACGAGTTTGGCAGTGAGGAGAACCAGAACGCCAAGGTGGGCAGCGGGGCCATCCAGGTGCTCACCGCCTTCCCCCGCGAGGTCCGGCGCCTGCCTGAGCCTGCCAAGTCCTGCCGCCAGCGGCAGCTTGAAGCCAGGAAGGCAGCAGCCGAGAAGAAGAAGGTTCAGAAGGAGAAGCTGAGCACTCCTGAGAAGATCAAGCAGGAGGCCCTGGAGCTGGCTGGCATCACCACTGACCCAGGTGTGTGGGGAGAGAGCGCCCAGCAGGGGAGGCACGGCGCCATCAGGTCGGGGGGCCCTTACCACCCCTCTTCCTGCCTTGAGATAGAATTCCAGACAGAAGAGTACTGGAATCTCTCAGTCATCTGAACCGTCAGTTTTGTCAGTTAGCGACAGAGGACACTAGACCCGATGGGAGGCACCTGGGAGCCAAGTGCACGGAGGTCCCCCGTCTTCCCGGCGGGCAGCTGGGCATCCCCCAGCTTGCCCGCTCCCCTTCCAGCGGGGCAGCAGGGTCTTCGGTGTGGGGCCGCCCTGGTCCCTGCCGCAGCTGGCACGGGGGCGCTTCAGTGAGGACAGGTGGGGGTCTGCTTGGGTTGGGGGGCTGAGGGCTCTGCCGGCCGCTCTCCCACGGCTTCCTCGGGGCCAGGCCAAGCTGAGCGGCGCCGGGAGCAAGCCCAGCCTCCCGCGTCTTGCCTGCCTGGCTGAGGAATCCTCTCAGGAGAAGAGGGAGCTTCTGTGGCGGTGGTTCCCTGTGCTCCTTCTCTGTCTCACCTCCTGTCTTCCTCAGGCCTTTCTCTGAAGGCTGGATTGTCCCAGCAAAGCCTGAAACCCTCCCTCAAGGTGGAGCCGCAGAACCCCTTCAGCTCCTTCAAGTACAGCGGCAACACGGTGGTGGAGAGCTACTCGGTGCTGGGCAGCTGCCGGCCCTCCGACCCCTACAGCGTGAACAGCGTGTACTCCTACCACTCCTACTATGCACAGCCCGGCCTGGCCTCCGTCAACGGCTTCCACTCCAAGTACGCGCTTCCGTCGTTCAGCTACTACGGCTTTCCAGCCAGTAACCCGGTCTTCCCCTCTCAGTTCCTGGGTGCTGGTGCCTGGGCGCACAGTGGCAGCAGCAGCAGTTTTGAGAAGAAGCCAGACCTCCACGCTCTGCACAACAGCCTGAGCCCAGCCTACGGTGGTGCTGAGTTTGCCGAGCTGCCTGGTCAGGCTGTTCCCACAGACACCCACCACCCCGCTTCTCACCACCAGCAGCCTGCTTATCCAGGCCCCAAGGAGTATCTGCTTCCGAAGGCCCCCCAGATCCACCCAGTGTCCAGGGACCCCTCTCCTTTTGCACAGAGCTCCAATTGCTACAACAGATCCATCAAGCAAGAGCCAGTAGATCCACTGGTCCACACTGAATCTGTATCCAGAGAGCCTAGCAAGATGGGCAAAACACCTTTGCCTGAGGCATCTCAGAACGGGGGCCCCAGTCATCTATGGGGACAGTACTCAGGAGGCCCAAGCATGTCCCCCAAAAGGACTAACGGCGTGGGTGGCAGCTGGGGTGTGTTCCCTCCTGTGGAGAGCCCCACCGTTATCCCTGATAAGCTCGGTTCTTTTGGGGGTGCCTGCCTGACCCCTTCCCACTTCTCTGATGGCCAGCATCAGTGGGGGTTGTTTCCTGGCGAGGGACAGCAGCCGGCCCCCCAGCCTGGAGGACGGCTGCGAGGCAAGCCGTGGAGCCCCTGCAAGTTTGGAAGCAACGCCTCGGCCTTGGCTGGGCCCGGCCTGACTGAGAAGCCCTGGGGGGTAGGGGCAGGGGATTTCAGCTCCGCCCTGAAAGGTGGGCCTGGATTCCAAGACAAGCTGTGGAGCCCCTTGAAAGGGGAGGAGGGGAGGATTCCAACCCCGGGGGTGAGCCAGCTGGACAAAGCCTGGCAGTCCTTCGGCATGCCCCTGGGCCCCAGTGAGAAGCTGTTTGGGGCCCTGAAGTCCGAGGAGAAGCTGTGGGATCCCTTCAGCCTGGAGGAGGGGACAGCAGAGGGGCCCCCTAACAAGGGGCCGGTGAAGGAGGAGAAGGGCAGCGGGGGCGGCACCGGTGGAGCGGAGGAGGAGGAGGAGCTGTGGTCGGACAGCGAACACAACTTCCTGGACGAAAACATCGGTGGCGTGGCCGTGGCCCCCGCTCACGGCTCCATCCTCATCGAGTGTGCCCGGCGGGAGCTGCACGCCACCACGCCCCTCAAGAAGCCCAACCGCTGCCACCCCACCCGCATCTCGCTGGTCTTCTACCAGCACAAGAACCTCAACCAGCCCAACCACGGGCTGGCGCTCTGGGAGGCCAAGATGAAGCAGCTGGCGGAGAGGGCGCGGGCACGACAGGAGGAGGCCGCCCGGCTGGGCCTGGGCCATCAGGAGGCCAAGCTCTATGGGAAGAAGCGCAAGTGGGGGGGCGCCGTGGTCCCCGAGTCCCAGCATAAGGAGAAGAAGGGGATGGTCCCCACCCGGCAGGCGCTGGCCATGCCCACGGACTCAGCGGTCACCGTGTCCTCCTATGCCTACACGAAGGTCACCGGCCCCTACAGCCGCTGGATCTAGGTGCCAGGGAGCCAGCGTACCTCAGCGTCGGGCCCGGCCCGAGCTGCCTCTGTGGTGCTTTCGCCCTCACACCTGGGGGCGGGTTGGGGGTGCAGAAGTCTTTTTATCTATATATACATATATAGATACGCATATATATGTATTTATGGTCCAAACCTCAGAACTGACCCGCCCCTCCCTTCCCCCCCCCACCCCCACTTCCCCAGCACTTTGAAGAAGAAACTACGGCTGTCGGGTGATTTTTTTCGTGATCTTAATATTTATATCTCCACATTGGTTTTTTCCCTCCCTTGTTCGGGGGGGCTTTTATTTTCTCTTGTTTTTAAAACTCTATCCTTGTATATCACAATAATGGAAAGAAAATTTATAGTGTCCTTTCACAAAGGAGTAGTTTTAAATTCCATTTAAAATGTGTATTTATTGGATTTTTTTTAAAGTGACAATTGTAATGGTAAAGGATCGGCAGGAAAGGCCAGAAGCACTCATTCCTGCCCAGGTGTGCTGGGCCCGGTGAGCCTGGCCCTCTTGGGAGATGACGAGGTTCTCTCAGCCATCGGCCCCTCATGAGCCAAGTGCAGGTCGTAGCCACCCACTGCATCCCCCTGACAGACACGCCTTCCCTTCAGGGGAGGGAGCCCTCAGGACAGCTTCTGTCCTCTTCAGTAGGATGGGAGAATCTGTAGAAAAACCCCTGGGGTCCCTTTTCCAGTCACCGGCTTGGAGTCGGGTATGGGGGGGCAGGCGCACCCCAGGCCAGGCACCCGAGATGCTGGCATAGATCTCCCCCGAAACCAGGTTGGAAGTAGATAGCTTCAAGCTTGCTAGTCTCCACACTGAATCCTCTCTGTCCGTTAGCTATCAAGTCACGTGGTACCGTGGTCCCCTCGGCAGCACCTCCGGACGGAGCTGGAATCGAGAGGTTCTCAGGAGCCTTTTCCCACCAAGCTGACTAGCCAATGAATACTGGCTGAAGGAATTTGTCTTAGTGGCAGGTTTTAAAAAAAAAAAAAAATGCCTCCAAAGTCGATGCTGATACCGAAAAGGGCTACTGTATCTTTAAGAACAAGAAGTCGAACCCAAGCTGTGAAAAGCCGAGCCTGGTGCTGTAGTGCTCTGCTGGGCCTCCTTGATCGGGGGCAGGCCGCCGGCGGGACTCCGCACAGCAGTGAGACGGCTGTAACGCATCTCCTTATCCCTGGATCTCACATTGGACAATGGTGCATGCCTCACACCTGAGCCCACCCCTCCATGCTACCATTTGAGGAGTGGGCCTACACTTAACAATTTTTAAATGCAAGAGTCAAACATTTTCAGCAGGTAGCTATGATTTTCCTCCCTAATTGGTGCCATTTCTCTATTTGGTCATTTTCTCCTTTCCTTCATTCCTCCCCTCTCCACCCACTTGAACATGCCCATTCTAAAATTCTGGTGCATTCGTTCAGTTCTTTGAAATGAGAATGTGGTGCTTAATTTTTTTGACACTTGTTGAGAGAGGTTGGGCCTGACAGGTAGGAAGCAACATTCGTCGACAGCACGTCAGACTTCTTGGAGTGTGTGTTTTTCCTGTGGTATTAGCAGAAATGATGTCCAGCTACCCATGTGGATGTATGTGGTGCGTGAGAGGCTTCATAAGGACACAGAGGGGAATATGGCCACACAGTGATTGACAGCCAAACCCTGAGATAAACATCAGATATTTATTGAGCAGTTTTATTCAGATGTGGGTCTTCATATGAGTTTAACAATCAGATGACGATGCTAAAGGCAAGTTCCTGAGCTTCCAGGTGCCTTGTGTAAGAGCTGAGAATCGACCCGCTGGGTGTTTACTGTAACTGTTCCAGCAGCACTGGCGGAGACTCGCTTGAGATGTCCTGAGCATTTATGTGGTCTGGTTTTAATTGTAAATAGTGAAAAAAAATTTTTAAGCACTTTTGCCTAGATTTAAACAGCAACTTGAAAAAAGTATGTTTTAACATGTAATTGTGGGAGAAATTGTAAATAGTAGCTGAATATTTAACGTGCTTTGTCTAGCCTTCACTTTTACCATATTCTGTAAAGTTGCATTTATTTTACAGGACAAAAATGAAATATTATTGCTTTTGAAATAAATACCCAAGAGCTTATCAGGATTTCGAATTATTCAGAACTCAGATTTATAGGAAAACCTCTGACCTTCAGTTTGACAAGCTAAAGGAAGCAGAGTCTTTAATGAGCATGCTGATTTTCTAGTTTTGAGGAAAAGTTGGGTCCTTTAAATGCTATTTTGCTTAACGCATCAGTACTTTTATGCAGGTCTCATTTGACTCCGTGCTTAGGTAGATGCGGGGGTGCCTTGAAAACTTCATTTTAAATTATCTTAAACAAGAAATACAATATTTTACAAAACATTTGGAGAATGTGACCGTCTGTATGACCCGGGAAAGCCCCAGGTTGGCTGTTGGTTTGGAAGGTCCCGCGTGTAACCCAGGTGATTCTGATACTTGGCATGTATGAATCTCCTTGATGTGTGTTCAATAGACTCTTCCCCTCATCACCCTTTGGTAGCAAAGCCATTAGATGAAAGGAGAAACCAATACAATCTAAAAGCATGTGATGTCTGTCCCCCCACAACCCAAACAGCCTTTGGTTCATAAATTCTAGATTAGCAAATAGGCTGCTGAGAAGTGAGTCAAGAGGCAGTCTCCATTGGATGTACCCATGCCCTCCAGAACGGTGTTTCAGAGATTAGGTGGTGCTGTTGCCATGCTCAAGCCCATGCTGATTTTTACACACTACATGTATAACCTACCTCAAATCTCAGTCATTAAATTAGCATGCTTTAGACGTATGTTTAAAAAGTAACTATGCACAGCTCTTTATCCCCTCCCCCTTGCTGCTGAAGGTTTCTTAAAGAGAAAAATCGAATTTTTATTTTTTACTGGCACTATCATTTTTTAAGTCCTAAAGATGATTAACAGACATTTTTATCATGAGAAGAAAAATAAAGCCATTGCAACTAAAGAACCTAACAGCATGACCAAGTTTTAGGAATAATAGTCTAGCAACAGAAATGATGGAGTCCTAGAGTCATCTCCCCCAGTGTGCCCTGTCCACAGATGCCATCCACGTGCAGTGCAGACAGTTGGTTCTACTTTTGTTTTCCCTGCCTTTTTTGCATGCAAGGAAAGTACTTGCAAAGTTTTGTGCTAAGAAGTTTTTAAAATAAAAAAATCGCTTTGCGGCAGGTTCTCGCAAAATAACTGGTGCTAGCTCAAGAAACCGTTATCTAACCATCAGAAATGTTGACTGAAGTGTTTCATGGCTTTTGAGGTTTCTTGTTTTCGTTGTTGTTTAGTGTGTTTTCTGGCAGGGCCTGGGTTTCCCACTCTGGCTTCGTGGGTACTGCCTCGCCGTCTCACTGAGATGACAGGTGCGCAGGGAAAGAGATCCTACCCGCCCCTCTTGGTCCTCTCACCAGCCTCTTTTGGAAACAGTAGTTTGCAGAGCAAGGGATTTAAAAGTGCTGAAGCAAGGAAGGAAGGAGCAGATCTTAATTGCTTTGTGCCCGACAGCAGTGGGTATGCGAGGACGGGTGACAGTGAGTAGATGGTAACCTGATTCCATTAAGAGAACCCAGCCAGGCTTCATGAAGTTGACCACCGCCAGACCTCACACCAGGGCAGTGCTGCGGAAATTAAAATGATAGCCCCGACGTGCCTCAACCAATCTCTTTCCTTTTGTTACTGAAGTGTGTTTTATGGACTAGGAAGCATTTTTATGAATTGAAATAGTCTAAATAAAATGGTGCTATGGTGTTTTAATGTGACTGTCCCTGATCCTGTCCTGCTGAGGTGCTATCAAGGTTCTGAAACCACAACCAACCAAAAACAAGGTGGGCTCCAGTCTCTTGGCTTCTTCCCCTGCCCCCTTTTGGTGCTGTCTCCTTAGACTTCTGTTTACGTGCTAGAACCTGCTCTGAGCAGTTTTTCTGTTTTGTTTTATTCCTCCCTTGCTGGCCAGACAGAAAGGCAAGTCTCGAAGGCAGCTAGCCCTCTTACTGGGGCGGGGAGTGGGCCTGCCTGGCTTGGAGGTGGCGGGCACGCTGGTTTCACATGTGTCCTCTTGGGTCTATCAAGAAAGGAAGCATGAAGAGGTTTTGGGGTTTTTTTTTTTTTTTTTTTTTTTTGGAGGAAGGGGAGTCAGGTAACCCTGCGTCTTCTAACGCAGGCATTCTCATAGCCGACAGACGTTTTCTCCTGCTGTCCAGGGTGCTGACTAGATGTCTCTGAGAGTTCCAAAGGTGCTCTGCAGGCCAGGGTGGGCGGATGGGCCTCCTCCCCTCCCCAGCACTGGCCAGGACCGTGGTGGGCAGGGGGCTCATTCCTTTGCTCCTCACAGCCTTTGCCCCAGCATCCAGCATTGCTTCTGCCTCTCATTGGTATCCCCTTGTGTTCAAACTAAAGGAAGGAGCTTTGCTCACTTGGTGCCACTGAGGCTGTTTTTAGTTGGTGCTATTCTAAATTTCTTCTTGGGTCCACAAAAGTTGATATTTTAAAAATTCAACAGGAAGCTCCATTTTGTGTCATCCACTGTCACAATAATTTTTTTTAAATACCTCAAAAACAGGACATCATGACAACTTTGGTAAAGTAGATTCCAGGAGGCTCTGATATGTACGGGTTGTCCATTTGATGACCTACTTGACCTTGAATAATCTGGGGTCATTTTATTTTTCATTCTTCAGTTAAAATGGCAGAATGCTTAAAGGAAGGACTGTGGTTGACTTTTGTTTCCTTTTAAGTTTTGCTTTTGAATAAAATGTGAATTTCCTATGCCCATCTCATTGAGCTTTTTCAGTCATTGTTGCTGTCATTTGAAATGACTCCCTCACAACCTATTTTTATTAACCAGCTGCATCTGCTGTAGTACATGGCCAACTTCAACATACCCTGGACCAACCTGAATATTTTTTGAGGTGCATACGCCCAGCATAGGTTATACAGTCCCGCACGCACTCACACGCACAGGGAGAGTTTTTCCACGGGCGAGGCCCCGTCTTGGCACTCCCAGCCCTTCCTTCCGCAGAGCTGCCAACAAGAGAAAAGCAATAGGCTTCTTCCCTGAGCAGAGATTGCAGCACAGAAATGCAAGGTCTACCGTCGCTTTTGCCTAAGAATCGGTGAGAATCGGCCGACTTCCCCGTTTGCTTCTCTTCTGATATCAGGGATGCTTTTTGTAGTGGTATCGTTTGCTCTCTTTTCTCACTTTGACTACCTGTCATTCAGGGATAACTCATCATTTATCACATGAGGATTTTAAAAATTCTATTTGGCTCATATGAATATCCAAATTTTCTTGGTTCCAGTACTTTTTTTTTTTCTTTTGAGGGGAAAAAAGGAGGAGAAAAACAGGAGTGATGTAATTTCTTTTTCATCTATTCTAATTAAAGAAACAAGGGCAGGTCATATTGTGGCATATTAATGCATTAGACTTAATCTAGAACCCCTGTAGCTTTTTGATGTGTTTTATTTCTTCTCTCTTTGAATTCCTGTTTGGTTACTTGGCTTCCAATGGAGGTGAACTTAACAACCATACTTGAATATTCCGTCTTGACTTTGTAACTGTGGCTACTTGAAATGAAGTTTATCTGGGGTTGATGGATGAATGGTAGATTTTTGCAATGTCTCAAGGCAATAGGATGTGTATTATTAAACTGTAGATATTCTTAGTACAGTAAATTTATGCTGATAATTTTATTTTGTATAATTTTTACTTTTTTGTTAATATTTTTTCCTCCCACTTTATTGGTTTGCCTCCTGAGCTACCCTCCTTGCCCTCCCTTCTCCCCCAGTGTTTCAGCAGATTTAATTTAGGGTGCCTAGAAATTGCAAGTATGTATCCTTTTTTGATTTGTATTTTATTATAATTTACACAAACAACTGGGTTTGTGAACTGTATTACTCCTGGTATCTTTAAAATATTGTGGGTGTTTTAATAAATTTTATATTTATTTTTTGCACTCAAATTCTGTGTGGCTTCTTTTTCCCCACCTTGAATTGGGCCCAGATTGTGGTATTTAAGGTTCCCTATAATCCCACTCTGGTCCAACTCTCAGATCCATACATAACTACTGGAAAAGCCACAGCTTGAAATCCCACTACAAGTCACGTATTATTGATCACAAACATTTTCGGAGTACTTAAATACAACCATGTGCGTGTACAACTTTTTTAATGGAATAGAACAATAATTCTATCCTCTCCATGGATCATAGCCTTATAGTAAAGAGACTTGGGTAACTCAGTGAAGCTATGAACCATGACTTGCAGGGCCACCCAAGACGGACAGGTCACAGTGACAAGTTCTGACAAACGTGGTCCACTGGAGAAGGGAATGGCAACCCACTCCAGTATTCTTGCCTGGAGAACCCCATGTGCAGTATGAAAAGGCAGAAAGATATGACACCAGAAGATGAGCCCCCCAGGTCAGTAGGTGTCCAGTATGCTACTGGGGAAGAGCAGAGGGCAGTTGCTAATAGCTCCAGAAAGAAGGACGTGGCTGGGCCAAAGCAGGAACGACACTCAGTTGTGGAAGTGTCTGGTGGTGAAAGGAAAGTCCAGTGTCGTAAAGAACAATACTGCAAAACAACCTGGAATGTTAGGTCCACGAATCAAGGTAAATTGGCTGTGGTCAAGCAGATGGCAAGAGTGAACATCAACATCTTAGGAGTCAGTGAACTAAAATGGATGAGAACGGGAGAATTTAATTCATATGACCACTGTATCTACTACTGTAGGAAAAATTCCTTAGGAGAAATGGAGTAGCACTCACAGTCAACAAGAGAGTCCAAAATGCAGTACTTGTGCAATCTCAAAAATGACAGAATGATCTTGGTTCATTTCCAAGGCAAATCATTCAACATCACAGTAATCCAAGTCTATGCTACAACCACTGATGCTGAAGAAGCTGAGGTTGACCGATTCTATGAAAACCTACAAGACCTTCTAGAATTAACACCAAAAAAAGATGTCCTTTTCATTATAGGGGATGGGAGTGCAAAAGTAAGAAATCAAGAGATACCTGAAATAACAGGTAAGTTTGGTCTTGGAGTACAAAATGAAGAAGGGCAAAGGCTAACAGAGTTTTGTCAAGAAAGTATGCTGGTCATAGCAAACACCCTTTTCCAACAACCCAAGGGAAAGCTCCACACATGGACATCACCAGATGGTCGATACCAAAATCGGATTATGTTCTTTGCAGCCAAAGATGGAGAAGCTCTATATAGTCAGTAAAAACGAGGCTTGGAGCTAAGTGTGGCTCAGATCATGAGCTCCTTGTTGCAAAATTTAGGCTTAAAGTGAAGAAAGGAAGCAAAATCACCAGGCCATTCAGGTGTGACCTAAATCAAACCCCTTATGATTATACAGTGGAAGTGACAGATAGATTCAAGGGATTAGATCTGACAGAGTGCCTAAAGAACTATGGACAGAGTTCATAGTTCTTGTACAGGAGACGGTGACCAAAACCATCTCCAAGAAAAAGAAATGTAAAAAGACTAAGTGGTTGTCTCAGGAGGCTTTATGAACAGCTGAGGAAAGAAGAGAAGTGAAAAGCCAGGGAGAAAGGATAAGATATAGCCAAGAGAATGCAGAGTTCCAGAGGATAGCAAGGAGAGATAAGGCCTTCCCTGGTGAACAGTGCAACGAAACAGAGGAAAACAATAGGAAAAACTAGAGATCTCTTCAAAAAAATTGGAGGTGTTAAGGGAACATTTCATGTGAGGATGGGCATTATAAAAGACAGAAATGGTAGGATCTAACAGAAACAGAAGAGATTAAGAAGAGGTGGCAAGAATACACAGAACTTTACAGGAAAGGTCTTAATGATTCGGATATCCGTGATGGTGTGGTGACTCACCTACAGCCAGACATCCTAGAATGTGAAATCAAGTGGGCCTGGGGAAGGATTACTATGAACAAAGCTAGTGGAGGTGATGGAATTCCAGCTGAGCTATTTAAAATCCTAAAAGATGATGCTGTGAAAGTGCTGCACTCAATACGCCAGCAAATTTGGAAAACACAGCAGTGGCCACGGGACTAGAAAAGGTTAGTTTTCATTCCAATCCCAAGGAAGAGTAATGTCAAAGAATGTCCAAACTACCATAAAATTTATTTCATTTCGCATGCTAGCAAGGTTATACTCAAAATCCTTCAAAATCCTAGGCTTCAGCAGTAGTTGAACCAAGAACTTCCAGATGTACAAACTGAGTTTGGAAATGTCAGAGGAACCAGAGATCAAATTGCTAACATTTGTTGGATTATGAAGAAAGCAAGGAAGTTCCAGAAAAACATCTTCTTCATTGACTAAACTAAAGCCTTTGACTGGATCACTACAAACTGTGGAAAATTCTTAAAAGATGGGAAACAAGATCATCTTACTTGTTTCCTGAGAAACCTGTATGCAGGTAAGAAGCAACAGTTAGAACTGGACATGGAACAATGGACTGGTTCCAAACTGGGAAAGGAGTACATCAAGGCTGTATTTTGTCACCCTGCTTATTTAATTTATATGCAGAGTACATCATTCAAAATGCTGGGTTGGATGAATCACAGTTTGAATCAATATTGCTGGGAGAAATATAAACAGCTTCAGATGTGCAGATAATACCACTACAATGGCAGAAGGTGAGAAGTGAATAAACAGCCTCTTGATGAGGGCAAAAGAGAATGAAAAAACTGGCTTGGAACTCAACATTCAAAAAACCAAGATCTTAGCATCTAGTCCCATTGCTTCATGGCAAATAGATGGGGAAGCAATGGAAACAGTGATAGACTATTTTCTTGGGCTCCAAAATCACTGCAGACAGTGATTGCAGCTGAAATTAAGATGCTTGCTCCTTGGAAGAAAAGCTATAATGAACCTAGACAGCATGTTAAAAAGCAGAGACATCACTTTGCTGACAAAGGTCTGTATAGTTAAAGCTATGGAATTTCCAGTAGTCATGTACAAATGTGAGAGTTGGACCATAAAGAAGGCTGAGTACTGAAGAATTGATGCTTTGGAATGGTGGTTCTGCAGAAGACTCTTAAGAGTCCCTTAGACAGCAAGGAGACTAAACCAGTCAATCCTAAAGGAAATCAACCCTCAATGTTCATTGGAAGGACTGTTGCTGAAGCTAAAACTCCAATACTTAGGCCACCTGATGGGAAGAGCCGACTCATTGGTAAAGACCCTCATGCTGGGAAAGATTGAAGGCTAAAGGAGAAGGAGGTGGCAGAGAATGAGATGGTTAGATAGCATCCCTGACTCAATGGACATGAATTTGAGCAAACTCTGGGAGATAGTGGAGGGCAGAGGAGCCTGGCATGCTACAGTCCATGAGGTTGCAAAGAGTTGGACTAGACTTGGCAACTGAACTAAAACAATTATATTGTAATCTTTTTTCACTTAACACATTTTCAAGTATCAGTAATACAGAACTATAGTTGACCCTGAGCAACTCCAGGGTTAGGGGCACCAACCCTCTGCACAATTAAAGATCTGCAGATTATTTACTAGTCCACCCTTGTATCTGCAGTTCCCCAGTATCTGAGGTTCCACATCTACCAACTCAATAAACTTGGATCCTATAGGACCGTAGTATTTACTATTGAAAAAAATCTGCATATAAGGGGATCCATGCAGTTCAAACCCATGCTTTTCAAGTCTTAAAGAGTTGCTTAGTAACAGCATAGTGTAGATTTACTCATCCACATATATCATTGGACTCTAAGATTCAAACTTGTTGCAATTATACATTGAACTAATCTAAATCTGCCTTCATCTAATTTCCACCAAATTTCTTTCTACTCTAAGAAGCATCTCAATTAATCTCTCAAAACCACCTGACTTCATCCTTAATTCCCTGAACCTTCTTCTGACATAGCTCCAGACCCTATCCTACCCCCAACCATACCCCTGTTGGCAACTAGAGCATCTTTCATTACAGTGACTTCTCTAGAAATGGACACTGCTCCAGATGGGATCTGGCTGGTCTAAACCAAGCACAGAGACACCACAGAGTCCTGCCATCTGGACACACCATTTTTATTAACACACACCGAAGTTTATTAGCTTTGTAAGCAGCTGAGTCATTCTGAGGGCTATGTGACTCAGCAGAAAGAACATGGATCCCTCACTTCCCCACTGTGTGACATGAGATGAGCTGTTTCATCTCCCTGTGTCATTTTCTTGGTCTATAAAGCAGCTAATATCACCACGTAAGATTGAGATGAGCTTCGAAAAACAATACTACAGAAGTAAAAGTACCAGGCATTTGAGATGTGGCTGGTATAGAAGCTATCATTATCTCTCTGCGCATCTACAAAGCTTTAAGTCACTAAAGAGTCCAAGACTTAGTTGTGGACCATGGAGTGACTTCTTGTGTGAAATGCTGCCAAGACAGGCTCCCCAGCTCCATCCTTAGTGCAATTCATTTTGTGTTTTACACATGGCACTCAAAGCTTACCCATCCTGGATGGACTGTTTAACCCATCCTCCCTGCCAGTGTTAAGTCTTAATTTTGTCAATATTGTTTAACCCTACAAAGCTGTGCAAGCTTGCTCAACAACTTTATCATAAGATCTGCTGATGCTCTTGTAGACTTCTTAACCTAAAAGAGCTGTTAGTCATTTTATGTCTCCCAGTGTACTCTGAAACAATAGGCACTCATTGTCCTGTAAGAAGAAATGAATGAATACCCTTAGTGAGCAGGGGGATCAGCTGAAATACATTCAACACATGGACCTCAGCACACATTCTTGTCAGACACAAGGACACCACAGAAGATACAAGAGGACCACACTTAGAAGACACTATAGCAGATATAATCAAAGCTTCATCAAAATCTAGATCCTTCCAATGCCATCCTGACTCCCACCTGCAGAAGCCTTGGCAGATACTTGCTCTCCTCCTCTACCAAGAAGCCCAAACCCAGGCCAATTCCCCTTCCCTCCCCTTCAAACATCATCCTCTATTTTGTCTTTTTTCCTCACACGCATTGATTCCTACTCCTTGGGACTAGTCCCCTCCCCCTGCCCCGACATTTTCTCTGGGTTTACATCCTTTCCTCTGCCTCTGGGACATGCCTCATCAACTATCCTCTTTCCTCAGCTCCTCCCTCACCGTGATCTCAGGACCATCAGCCTGATCCTGCTCTGCCTTGATGTAACCGCTTTTCTCCCTACTTCCTAACACCACCACGTTTCTGCAGGTATAGACAACCTCCTGGTTTCAACATCCACACTACTCACTCACTGTATCCTTGGCCCTCCAGAAAGAGCTGTCTTCCAGGCCCATGATTCTGTCTTCACTGATCTCTCAAAACCCTCTACTCCTGGAATGTGTTAATACCACCGGTGACATCCCATTATCCAAGGAGCCTAAAGCCCCCCACTCTTCTCATGGCCCTTCATGTCCTTTAAACATAGATGCCCCCGCCAAGAGAACAGGTTCAAGCCTCGCTTTGACTCTAGTCTTTCCCTCAGAGGCCTTATTCAACCACCAGGCCTAATCTATGACCCTAATGCCAAAGCTGTATCTAGTAGCTCTGGATGACTGTTTGGCAGGGCCAAAGTTTTAACACATCTGAAACTGACCTCTTGGTATTTCCCTGGTGGTCCACTGGTGAAGAGTCCACCTTCCAATGCAGGGACACAGGTTCAATCCCTGGTAGGGGAACTAAGATCCCGCATGCCACAGTGCCACAGGGCAACTGAGCCTGTGTGTGGCCACTAAAGAAAGCCCGTGTGCCACAATGAAGACCCAAGGCAGCCAAATGTTTATTTATTTATTTATTTATTTTTCAAATGTTTTTTTAATTGCTAAGAATAATAATAAAATTAACTTCTCAAGTCTCTGTCATATTTTCCTCTGGCTGTTGATGGCAGTGTCATTCTACTGGTCGCATCCTGACACCTGCCAAGGTTGGATTTTACCTCCTCAGTGTCCTCAATCCTGCCTCCCCTTTCCATGATTATTAGTAGTCCACACTGTACAGTTTCCCAGGCTGCACACTGATGTAGACTAACATGTGCGCCTTGGTCATTGGCATAAACTCCCCACGGCCAGGAGAGGACCACAGCAGGGCCTTCTAAAGCCAGGGGCCCAGGCAGAGGCCTCTCACATTTTGGCCTAAAAAATGAGAACTTTCAGGAAGATTAAGTGACTTTCACAAGACCATCAGCTGAGAAGTAGCAGAACCCAGGCTCAAACCAGGTGTGTCTGATACAAAAGCCTCTGCCCTGTGCAAATATACCCCTGCTTCTCCTGTACCTTAAGAGACATGTATCCAAGGGATACATATTGTTCTTGCTGGCGGGAAATCTACCCACAGCTGAGCTTAAGGCATGGCTGGCAGCCTGAGGGTCTATGAGCACAAGAGACATAGGACAAGATGACTCTGCAGGAAGACGAGCTTTTCAACAGGTATCACTATGTGAAAGTCTGCATTCTAGCCCCCATTTTATTTTTCTGCTCACCTCACTGAAAACAATCTCCTTATCCAGATAATCTTCCTTAAACCAAAAAGATGATACTATTTCCCAATAACACTCCTCAATGCTCTCCACTTGGCATAGCTCTCAGGGTAAGGTGCAACACCCTAACTCTGTCAGAAGGCCCTGCAGGACCTGGCCCCAGCTCACTCTTTGTCTGACGATCTCCTAGTGGCCCCCCTCACTCCAGCCAAGTGGCTTCTCACACATGAAGGTGCTTTCAGGCTAATGGTAGTGCAAATAACACCACCATGAACTCACTCCTTTCAAAATCCATTAAAATATGTACATAAACTATGAAACTACTCCAAATAAATTATCAATAAGAACAAAAAGATCAACAAGGTTTTACTCAAGAAAGTGAATAAAATCGAGTTATCTGAAACCAGAGATAAACTTTAACTGCACAGTCGTGTCTGACTCTTTGTGACCCTCTGGACTATACAGTCCATGGAATTCTCTAGGCCAGAATACTGGATTGGGTTGCCATTTCCTTCTCTAGGGGATCTTCCCAACCCAGGGATTGAATCCAGGTCTCCCACATTGTAGGCAGATTCTTTACCAGGTGAGCCACCATGCACCAGCAATTCTAAAGAATATCATTCAGTTCAGTTCAGTCGCTCAGTTCTGTCCGACTCTTTGCAACCCCATGAACCTCAGCATGCCAGGCCTCCCTGTCCATCACCAACTCCTGGAGTTTACCCAAACTCATGTCCATCGAGTCAGTGATGCCATCCAACCAACTGTCCTCTGTCATCCCCTTCTCCTCCTGCCCTCAATCTTTCCCACCATCAGGGTCTTTTCAAATGAGTCAGTTCTTCCCATCAGGTGGCCAAAGTACTGGAGTTTCAGCTTCAACATCAGTCCTTCCAATGAACACTCAGGACTGATGTCCTTCAGGGTGGACTGGCTGGATCTCCTTGCAGTACAAGGAACTCTCAAAAGTCTTCTCCAACACCACAGTTCAAAAGCATCAATTCTTCGGCGCTGAGCTTTCTTTATAGTCCAACTCTGACATCCATACATGACTACTGGAAAAACCATAGCCTTGACTAGATGGACCTTTGTTGACAAAATAATGTCTCTGCTTTTTAATATGCTGTTTAGGTTGCTCATAACTTTTCTTCCAAGGAGTAAGAGTCTTTTAATTTCATGGCTGCAATCACCATCTGCAGTGATTTTGGAGTCCCCCAAATAAAGTCTGCCACTGTTTCCACTGTTTCCCCATCTATTTGCCGTGAAGTGAAGGGACCAGATGCCATGATCTTAGTTTTCTGAATATTGAACTTTAAGCCAACTTTTTCACTCTCCTGTTGCACCCTCTTCAAGAGGCTTTTTAGTTCTTCTTCACTTTCTGCCATAAGGGTGGTGTCATCTGCATATCTGAGGTTATTGATATTTCTCTTGATTCCAACTTGTGATTCATGCAGCCTAGCATATCTCATGATGTACTCTGCATTTAAGTTAAATAAGCAGGGTGACAATATGCAGCCTTGAGGTACTCCTTTTCCTATTTGGAACCAATCTGTTGTTCCATGTCCAGTTCTAACTGTTGCTTCTTGACCTGCATACAGATTTCTCAAGAGGCAGGTCAGGTGGTTGGGTATTCCCATCTCTTTGAGAATTTCCCACAGTTTGTCATGATCCACACAGTCAAAGGCTTTGGCATAGTCAATAAAGCAGAAATACATGTTCTTCTGGAACTCTCTTGCTTTTTCAATGATCCCATGGATGTTGGCAATTTAATCTCTGGTTCCTCTGCCTTTTCTAAAACCAGCTTGAACATCTGGAACTTCATGGTTCACGTATTGCTGAAGCCTGGCTTGGAGAATTTTGAACATTACTTCACTAGCGTGTGAGATGAGTGCAATCGTGTGGTCGTTTGAGCATTCTTTGGGATTGCCTTTCTTTGGGATTGGAATGAAAGCTGACCTTTTCCAGTCCTGTGGCCACTGCTGAGTTTTCCAAATTTGCTGGCATATTGAGTACAGCCCTTTCACAGCATCATCTTTCAGGATTTGAAATAGCTCAACTGGAATTCTATCACCTCCACTAGCTTTGTTCGTAGTGATGCTTCTCAAGGCCCACTTGATTTCACATTCCAGGATGTCTGGCTCTAGGTGAGTGATCACACCATCGTGATAATGTGGGTTGTGAAGATCTTTTTTGTACGGTTTCTGTGTATTCTTGTCACCTCTTCTTAAAATCTTCTGCTTCTGTTAGGTCCATACCATTTCTCTCCTTTACTGAGCCCCTCTTTGCATGAAATGTTCCCTTGGTATCTCTAATTTTCTTGAAGCAATCTCTAGTGTTTCCCATTCTATTATTTTCCTCTATTTCTTTGCACTGATCACTGAGGAAGCCTCCCTTATCTCTCCTTGCTATTCTTTGGAACTCTGCATTCAAATGGGTATATCTTTCCCTTTCTCCTTTGTTTTTCATTTCTCTTCTTTTCACAGCTATTTGTAAGCCCTCCTCAGATAGCCATTTTGCTTTTTTGCATTTATTTTTCTTGGGGATGGTCTTGATCCCTGTCTCCTGTCCAATGTCATGAACCTCCATCCACAGTTCATCAGGCACTCTGTTTATCAGATCTAATCCCTTAAATCTATTTCCCACTTCCACTGTATAATCGTAAGGGATTTGATTTAGGTCATACCTGAAAGGTCTACTGGTAAGACAATAAATGGGGTAATATTATGGTATAAACAAGGAAAAATGAATTAGCATTTTGTTTTTAAATTAATAAATTTTATTCATAGTGTGGTTTTTTTTTGTTCAGTTGTTAAGTGTGTCCAACTCTTTGCAGCCCCATGGACTGCAGCACACCTGGCTTCTCTGTCCTTCACCAACTCCTGGAGTCTACTCAAACTCACGTCCATTGAGTCAGTGATGCCATCCAACCATCTCATCCTCTGTCATCCCCTTCTCCTCCTGCCCTCAGTCTTTCGCAGCATCAGGGTCTTTTCCAATGAGTCAGCTCTTCACATCATGTGGCCAAAGTATTGAAGCTTCAGCATCAGTCCTTCCAATGAATAATCAAAGTTGATTTACTTTAGGATTGACTAGTTTGATCTCCTTGCTGTTCAAGAGACTCTCAAGAGTCTTCTCCAGCACCACAATTCAGAAACATCAATTCTTCAGTACTCATCCTTCTTTATGTTCCAGCTCTCTCATCCGTACATAACTACTGGAAAAACCATAGCTTTCACTATACAGACCTTTGTTGGCAAAGTGATGGCTCTGCTTTTTAATATGCCGTTTAGCTTTTCCTTCCAAGGAGCAAGTGTCTTTTAACTTCATGACTGCAATCGCCATCCGCAGTGATTTTTGAGCCTAAGAAAATAAAGTCTATCACTGTTTCCATTCTCTCCTCATCTATTTGCCATGAAGTGATGGGACTGGATGCTATGATCTTAGTTTTTTTGAATGTTAGAGTCAAGCCAACTTCTTCACTCTCCTCTTTCACCGTCATCAAGAGGCTCTTTAGTTTCTCTTCACTCTCTGCCATTAAATAGTATCATCTGCATATCTGATGTTGTTGATATTTCTCCTGGCAATCTTGATTCCAGCTTGTGCTTCATCCAGCCCAGCATTTCCCATGATGCACTCTGCATATAAGTTAAATAAGCAGGGTGACAATGTACCTCCTTGATGTACTTCTTTCCCGATTTGGAACCAGTCCGTTGTTCCATGTCTGGTTCTAACTGTTGCTTCTTGACCCACAAACAGGTTTCTTAGGAGATATATAAGATGGTCTGACATTCCCATCTCTTGAAGAATTTTCCACAGTTTGTTGTGATCCACACAGGCAAAGGCTTTAGCATTTTAGAGCAGTTTTAGGTTTATAGAAAAACTGAGTACTAAGTAGAGAGTTCCCATATACTCACCTCATCCCCTCCTACTTTCCCTACTGTTAGCAGTTTGCATTAGTGTGGTACATTTGTTATGACAGATGAGTCAATATTAATATAAAAGTATGACCCAAAGTCTACAGTTTACATCGGGCATCACTCTTTGTCCTGTACACTCAAAGCACTTTAACAAATGTGTGCACCATCGCGGCATCCTCCAGAATAGATCACTGCCCTAAAACCCCTCTCTGTGCCACCTGTTCATCCTTACTTCCCCTCCACCCCTGCCAGTCCCTTACCTTTTCCCACTGGTGCCCCCACAGTTCTGCTTTCCCAGAATGCCGTATAGCGGGAACCCCCACAACTGCAGCCTTTTCAGTTTGGCTTCTTTCACTTACAATGTGCATCTGAGGTTCCTCATGTGTTTTCGTGGCTAGATAGTTCATTTCTTTTTATTACTGGAATCAACACATTTTCATTGCATGAACGTGTATTTTGCAAAAGGGAGGGGAGAGAGTGGTTTCTGCAGGCGTGAAGGGTTTGGTGTGGACAGAACGCCAGGGCTGGGGAAGCTCGGGACACGGAGGAGCAGAGCCAGGCGTGGGGCAGGGGCGGCCCGCAAGGAGAGGCGGTGTGGGGTCTGTGTGCAGACGGCGAGCTCCTGGTGGCTGGGGAGCCCTAAGAAGCACTGCCCAGAGACTTCAAGTCGGAGGCGGCCTGGGGTCCCCAGGCGGGGTCTCTGTTTTGAGCGAGCACTTGGGGAGGTCTTCCACGAGAAGCCCACCTTGTTGGTCTAAGTTCTAACAATTATAGTTACTCTTTAACAATAAAGCACCTTCAGACTTGCACATTTTAAAATTACTTACTCTCCCATCCTTTTGTAGTTCATGAGCATGATGATTGGGTGTTCACGCTGCTGCGTGACATGTGCCTCCTTCCAAACCTTGTTACGACATCGGCACATTACCTGTCTGACATAAAAAAATAAAATAAAATAAAATAAAATAAAAATAAATAAAATTACTTACTCTTTAATAAACATTACACTCTGCATGCAAATTAGTACCAAATCAGCCCCTAACACACAGGCTCAGCAGCATGCTTTTATTTTTTTTTTAATTATTATTTGAGCTACAGTGGTTTTTCCCCTTGGCTTCTGTTTACTTAGCAGTTTAAAAATTTTTTTCTTTATTATTTTATCTTTTCTATTGCTACTTAGCAATTTTTAAGACCTTTTTATTTTTACCATAAAATGTACATCAAATAAAGTTAACAGTTTTAACTGTTTACACATGTATATTTCAGTGGCATTAATTACCTTCATATTGTAGTTCAATCTCCACCATCCACCCCCAGAACTTTTTCATCATCCCAAACAAAAACTCCATGCCCACTAAACAGTAACTCCTCATCTGCCTCCCTCCTACCTCCTAGCAACCACCTTTCTATTTTCCCCCTCGATGAATTTGACTACTTAGGTTTCTCTTACCGGTGGAATTATACAATAGTTGTCCTGCTGTTTCTGGCTTGATTCACTTTATATTAATGTCTTAGAGATACATCCATGGAATAGAATGTGTCCAAATTTCACTCCTTTTTAAGGCCAAATAATATTCTATGGTATGTAGAGTCAGACGTGACTTACCGACTGAACAACAAATATGCATACCACGTTTCATTAGCCATATACTCTTGTGAATTCTGCATCTTTGGCTCTGGCTTTGAGCTCCTTCATGCTGCTAACTACCCCCTCCCACCATACCCCTCTTTAAATTGTACATTTGAAATAAAATCCTAACAATAAAATGTAAGGATGAAGAAATAGACATATTTCAATCCTGTCATTCTGTGTGGCCACTTTGAAATGCCTTGGATGTTAGAACTTTTCAGTTGAAGACAAATTAAACCCACTAGAATCAGTCCTGAAAAAAATAGATAAAGATATAATGGGAATTTCTGGAATTCATTGTGAAAAGACACTTTCATGAATCTCTGCCAAACTTAGTCATTTATTTGTTCTCTTCCTATTGGAATTCTTCTTTTTCCATAAGCTATGACTAAAGCTTGACATATCTGTCTGTACTGTCAACTGAACATGAATAGGCAAAGAAAATCTTTTTGACCAATTTGCAGAAATTAAAGGCATAGAAAAGGAATTTTAATGTTATTTTTATTACCATGATAGACCAACATGTAGGTATAAATTTGCCCTCTTTCTAAAAGGCATATATTACTATAATTTAAAAGTATTAATCCATTTTTTTCTCTTTTGTACTGTAATTTTACTTTTTTTTTACATTTTCTTCCAAATATAAAATACTACTTTTTTTTTTAATATGTTGAATTTTTTTCATTTATTTTTATTAGTTGGAGGCTAATTACTTTACAATATTGTAGTGGTTTTTGCCATACATTGACATGAATCAGCCATGGATTTACATGTGTTCCCCATCCTGAACCCCCCCTCCCACCTCCCTCCCCATCCCATCCCTCTGGGTCATCCCAGTGCACCAGCCCCGAGCACTTGTCTCATGCATCCAACCTGGACTGGGATCTGTTTCACACTTGATAATATACATGTTTCGATGCTGTTCTCTCAGATCATCCCACCCTCGCCTTCTCCCATAGAGTCCAACCTCTTTAACAAGTGGTGCTGGGGAAACTGGTCAACCACTTGTAAAAGAATGAAACTAGAACACTTTCTAACACCATACACAAAAATAAACTCAAAATGGATTAAAGATCTAAATATAAGACCAGAAACTATAAAACTCCTAGAGGAGAACATAGGCAAAGCACTCTCTGACATAAATCACAGCAAGATCCTTTATGACCCACCTCCCAGAATACTGGATATAAAATACTTCTAAGTTTTATATGTACAAATGTATGTATATGTAGCAGTCAGATTAAATAATGTCCATTTATTACTACCAAAGTAATATGCCACAATGACTAATGGTTGTGAAAGCTATGAATTACACAAAAGCAATTGTTGATAATTTACAAATAATTATAAATTTAATGACAGTTAATACAAAACCTGAAAGACAGTGTTAATTGGGTAACCTTAGAAAGAACTTATATTCTTTTTGAGCTGAAAGAATATTCTTAGTAAGCTTCAATCCAAACCTAATAAGGAATATGATGAGAAAGAAACTGTTGAAAAAAATTATCTACTCATTTTACTTTACTAATCTGACTTCAAACAATGGTCTTTATAAAAAATGCTTTAAAGAAAAAATTTGTACTTTTATGATTTTAAAATAATGTGGGGTTTCCCTGGTGGTTCAGTGGTTAAGAATCCACCTATGAGCGCAGGTTCGATCCCTGGTCCAGGAAAATTCCACATGTCACAGGGCAACTAAGCCCATGCATCCCGACTACTGAGCCCGTGTGCTATAGCTACTGAAGCCTGTGCTCCAGAGCCTGTGCTCTGCAACAAGAGAAGCCACTGCAATGAGAAGCCCACGCATTGCAACTAGAGAGTAGCACCTCTACCTGCCACAACTAGAGAAAACCTACATGAAGTAACAAAGACCCAGCCATAAATAAAAATAAATAAAATAGTGTGAGGCATAAAAATGAGATTAAATCTTAATTCTAATCTTTATAAAATTGTTTGGTACTAACCTTCGCAACTTTGGACATGCCAATCTTTAAGAACCAAATTAATTTTATTTAGTTACATTTAGGTCATGAGGAATTCAAGAGAAAATACTATTTGGGAATTCTGTTTTAAAACATCATCAATATACATTTCTACCTCAAAACATTGCGAGGCGAAAAATCTCCTAGATTATGCACCATTATCCATGTTCAGTGAGCTTCAATCCAAACATAATAAAGAATATGATGAAAAAGAGAAACTGTTGGAAAAAGTTCTCATTTGTTTTACTTAACTGACTTCTATACAATGGCCTTTATAAAAATACTTTAAATTGTTGTTTGTTGTTCAGTTGCTAAGTCATGTCTGACTCTTTGTGACCGCATGAACTTCAGTATGCCAGGCTTACCTGTCTTTCACAATCTCCTGGAGTTTGCTAAACTCATGTCCATTAAGTCAGTGATGCCATCCAACCATCTCATCCTCTGTCACTCCTTTCTTCTGCCCTCAATCTTTCCCAGCAACAGGATCTTTTCCAAATGAATCAGCTCTTTGTATCAGGTGGCCAAAGTATTGGAGGTTCAGCATCAATCCTTCCAATGAATATTCAGGATTGATTTCCTTTAGTGTTGACTGACTTGATCTCCTTGCTGTCCAAGGGACTCTCCAGAGTCTTCTCCAGCCCCACAACTTGAAAGCATCAGTTCTTCAGTACTCAGCCTTCTTTATGGTCCAACTCTCACATCCATACATGACTACTAGAAAAACCACAGCTTTGACTATATAGAACTTTATCAGCAAAGTGATGTCTCTGTTTTTTAATATGCTGTCTAGATTTGTCATAGCTTTTCTTCCAAGCCTGTTAATTTCATGGCTGCAGTCACCATCCATAGTGATTTTGAAGCCTAAGAAAATAAAGTCTGTTACTGTTTCTATTCTTTCCCCATCTATTTGCCATGAAATGATGGAACTGGATGCTATGGTCTTAGGTTTTTTTTTTTTTTAATGTTTCCAACCAGCTTTTTCACACTCCTCTTTCACCCTCATCAAGAGGCTCGTTAGTTCCTTTTCGCTCTCTGCCATTAGAGTGTTGTCATCTGCATATCTGAGGTTGTTGATATTTCCTCAGCAATCTTGATTCCAGTCCAGCATTTCGCATGATGTACTCTGCATATAAATTAAATAAGCAAGGTGACAATATACAGCCTTGACGTACTCCTTTCCCAATTTGGAACCAGTCTGTTGTTCCATGTCTATTTCTAACTATTGCTTCTTGACTTGAATAGAGGTTTCTCAGGAGACAGGTAAGGTGGTCTGGTATTCCCATCTCTAAGAACTTTCCACAATTTGTTGTGATCCACACAGTGTAATCAATGAAGCAGAAGTAGATGTCTTTTTGGAATTCCCTAGATCATCCCTATGATCCAGTGGATGTTGGCAATTTGATCTCTAGTTCCTCTGCTTTTACTAAATCCAACTTCTATATCTGGAAGTTTTTGGTTCACATACAGCTGAAGTCTAGCTTGAAGGATTTTTAGTATAACCTTGTTAAGCATGTGTAATGAGTACACTTTTTTCATAGTTTGAATATTCTTTGGCATTATCCTTCTTTGGGATTGGAATGAAACTGACCTTTTCCAGTTCTGTGGCTACTGCTGAGTTTTCCAAATTTGCTGGCGTATTAAATACAGCACTTTAACAGCATCATCTCTTAGGATTTGAAATAGCTTAGCTGGAATTCCATCACCTCTACTAACTTTATTCATAGTAATGTATCCTAAGGCATGCTTCACATCACACTCCAGGATATCTGGCTCTAGGTGAGTGACCATACCATGGTGATTATCTGGGTCAGTAAGACCTTCTTTGTGTAGTTCTTCTGTGTATTCTTGCCACATCTTAATATCTTCTGCTTCCGTTATGTCCTTGCCATTTCTGTCATTTATATATATATATATATATACACACACACACACATATATATATATATTTACCGATACATATTTTTGATGAGCCATTTGAGAATTCATTGCAAACATCATGACATTTTCCTCTAAGTTCTTCTGCCTGTGTCTGCTAAGAATAAGGTTATTCTTCATAATGACAGTATAATTATTGCCCTCAGAAAATTTAACATCAATATAATATTATCTAATATAAACATCATATATTAGGTCATATCCAGTGGTTGTCATAACATCCCTTGTAACTATCGTTTCTCCCCTAAACCAGGAGCCAACCCAGAATCACACAGTGCATTTAGTTGTAATGTTTCTTTCATCTCCTTTATTGCTGCCACTGTTGCCCTATCCCTTTTTTCTTTTGTGATATTGTTATCTTTTAAGAGTTCAAGTCAACTGCTTTGCAGAATGCCCTTCAATTTTGGTTTGTCTGTTTCTTTGTTATTAGATTCAAGCCAGGTCAGGAAGCAACAGTTAGAACTGGACAAGGAACAACAGACTGGTTCCAAATAGGAAAAGGAGTACGTCAAGGCTGTATATTGTCACCCTGCTTATTTAACTTATATGCAGAGTACATCATGAGAAATGCTGGGCTGGAAGAAGCACAAGCTGGAATCAAGATTGCCGGGAGAAATATCAATAACCTCAGATAAGCAGATGACACCACCCTTATGGCAGAAACTGAAGAAGAACTAAAAAGCCTTTTGATGAAAGTGAAAGAGGAGAGTGAAAAGTTTGGCTTAAAGCTCAACATTCAGAAAACTAAGATCATGGCATCTGGTCCCATCACTTCACGGCAAATAGATGGGGAAACAGTGGAAACAGTGACTGACTTTATTTTTCTGGGCTCCAAAATTACTGCAGATGCTGATTGCAGCCATGAAATTAAAAGACGCTTACACCTTGGAAGGAAAGCGATGACCAACCTAGACAGCATATTAAAAAGCAGAGACATCACTTTGTCAACAAAGGTCCATCTAGTCAAGGCTATGGTTTTTCCAGTGGTCATGTATGGATGTGAGAGTTGGACTATAAAGAAAGCTGAGCACCAAAGAATTGATGCTTTTGAACTGTGGTGTTGGAGAAGACTCTTGGGATTTCCTTTTATTGCAAGGAGATCCAGTCAGTCCATCATAAAGGAGAGCAGTCCTGGGTGTTCATTGGAAGGACTGATGCTGAAGCTGAAACTCCAGTACTTTGGCCACCTGATGCAAAGAGCTGACTCATTTGAAAAGACCCTGATGCTGGGAAAGATTGAGGGCGGGAGGAGAAGGGGACAAGAGAAGATGAGATGGTTGGATGGCATCACTGACTCAATGGACATGAGTTTGGATGGACTCCGGGAGTTGGTGATGGACAGGGAGGCCTGGTGTGCTACAGTTCATGGGGTCACAAATAGTCGGACACGACTGAGTGACTGAACTGAACTGAAGTCCATTTGACAGACATCCTACAAAGACAATGTGTCTTTTTCAGTGCCTCACAGGGGGAGGTACTCTTGTCCTATTAATGGTAATGTGAGGCTTGTCATTGAGCTCAGGCAGTGTCCAGTCGAATTCTCCACTGCAGAGGTGCCTGAAAACTTTCTGCTTTTTAATACATCAGTAATTAGTGAGGAGATGCTTTGAAACTGGATGAGTAACCTGTTCCCAACAATCTTGCACCCCATGGTAGGGTTTTGTTTGTGGTGAAGGAAAATGCAGTGTTTATTCCAGGGCACCCACCCAGTGGTTTTATTTCCCATTGATTCTTATGTGAATCAATCATTAACCCTAATTGTTACAAAAATGATAGTTTTCCAATGGTATA
The DNA here is from genome assembly GCF_910594005.1 of Cervus elaphus. NCBI lineage: Eukaryota > Metazoa > Chordata > Mammalia > Artiodactyla > Cervidae > Cervus > Cervus elaphus. The sequence goes on from NC_057825.1 coordinate 92,253,861, forward strand.
ATTCCTAAATTTATTGATTGGCATTCTTTTATTTAAAAAAATTTTTTTCCTTCCCCTTTTATATTGTTAATATTATCAGTATTGTGAACTCATAGATTATTTATAATTGCATATTTTTCAATTATTCATTTTTGATACAGAAGTTGTCTCGTGTTTAACCAGTGGCAGCCTCTCAAGCTCATGCCTGTGACCTTTGACATATCCTCATGTTTTTTCTTGTTTTCTGTCACACAACATATCCCAGGCTTACCTCACACTTTCCCCGCGCAGTCCTGGAATCGACTGTTTCTCCAAAAATCCCTGGCTCTTTTTAAATGGGAAATATTTAGAAATCAAAATCTGGGAGATATTCATGTCCAGTGCTACTGGAGTATCATTTCCCAGTGGATAGATTTAGAAGATACACGAACACATTAAAAAAAAAAAAATCATGGCATTCAAATGGATAACCCTAGTTTCACTCTAAAACCACAAGATTTTTCCTCTCATTTCTGTGTTCTCCATCTGTATTGTAAAGTTCCTTCATCAGCCAAAGACCACCAGAAGCCCATCTGTAGTTGAACAAAGCTACATTTATTGACCTGTTGCGACAAGGGAAACTGCTCAACTTGGGGAGCCATGGAATGTCCCAGGGGGAGGGTGTCAGGAAGAACTTAGCAGAATTCGGACTTGTGTTGGATTATTATGGAGAAAGGTTTGAGGGCGTGGGCTTTGCTCTGAATACGGCTGGTAAGGAGGCAAAACTAATTCTCTGGGCAGGTATCTTAATTCTTATCTAGAAAGAGAGAAGCATGGGAACAAGGCTACCAATCACAGTGTTAGGCCATTTTGTGGTTTAAACAATATTCAATGACTTCCCTGGTGGTCCAGTAGATAGAAGGCCACCTGCCAAGGCAGGGGACCCAGGTTCCACCCCTGGTCCAGGAGGATGCCCCAGGCCGCCAAGTGATCAGGCCTTTGTGCCACAACTACTGAGCCTGCGTGCTGCAACGACGGAAGCCCACGGGCCTAGACCTGTGCTCTGCAACAGAAGGAGCCACTGCAGTGAGACGCCCCTGCATGACAGCTAGAGAGTAGCCCCCGCTCGCCGCAACTAGAGAAAGCCTGCATGCAGCAGCAAGACCCAGCACAACCAAAATACAAATAAATAAATAAAATTTTTAAAAAAGCAACTAGAACAAAAAACAGCGTTCACTTTTATTTTATTTTTTTGGTCTATGTTTGGACATGATTATAATGTAAAGTGAAAGTGTAGTTGCTCAGTTGTGTACGACTCTGCAGCCTCAGGGACTGTAGCCCACCAGGCTCCTTTGTCCAGGGAATTCTTCAGGCAAGAATATTGGAGTGGGTTGCTTTGCCCGTCTCCAGGGGATCTTCCCAACCCAGGGGGATCAAACTTGGGTTGACCACATTCCAGACAGATTCTTTACCATCTGAGCCACCGGGAAGCGGTGGACATGATTATAAGATAACCCTGATTTTTTTTGGATCTATCACCATCACAGAGTGACCTTCTCTGATGTTGCTGTTCTGTGAAATTGTTTACTTTTAATTTAAATTGTTTACTTTATAACTTTTAATTATAATAATTTAATAACATAGGTGTTTTAATAAACTCCATAGCTTAGCTCCTGGTGCCAGGGGCTAATTCTCTCTCAGTATCTTCCTTTTTCCAGAGTGAAAACATTCACTCTCAACAATATCAATATATTTAGGTCATTTATTCAATCCTACAATACACACAAAATGATTTCAGAATTGTTACACTCATACCACTGTCGACAACGAAAATATCAAGTAAAATTCAAGGTTTCTTTGTAGATTTTTTGAACTCTCAGAATGTGTCCAATTAAGAGAACTGTGTTTATTGCTATATTTAAAATGGATCACCAAGGGCCTACAGTATAGCACAGGGAACTCTGCTCAATGTTATGGGGCAGCGTGGACAGGAGGGGAGCTTGGCGGAGAATGGATACATGTATATGCATGGCTGAGTCCCTTCGTTGTACACCTGAAATTATCACAACATTGTTAATCAGCTATATCCCAATACAAAATAAAAAGTTTTTTTTTTAAAAAAAGAGGACTGTGTTCAAAGTTCTTGAACTAATCATTATTTTTTCTACTGTATGAGTTTGTTACCAATTCAACTTACAGCTAAGTTCAATTTAAAATGTTAAGTATTTTCCCCCATCCTCATCAGTTTACTCTTATTTTTTGAATATGTAAAGTACTAACACAATTAAAAAGTAAAAACTATATGGAAAAGATGTATTCAGAAAAGTCTCATTCTCTCCTGTCTTCCTCCCACAGCATTCCCACCTAGCCCCTCTAGCTAAGCCAATGTCATTAAATTTCTGGTCTATCTTTCTAATCTTTCCTTTTACAAAAAATTAGCAGACACAATATACTTTTTAAAAATTAATTTATTTATTTTAATTGGAGGCTAATTACTTTACAATATTGTGGTGGTTTTTGCCATACATTGACATGAATCAGCCATGGGTGGACATGTGTCCCCCATTTCGAACCCCACTCCCACCTCCCTTACCATCCTTCCCTCTGGGTTGTCCCAGTGCACTGGCTTTGAGTGCCCTGTTTCATGCATCGAACTTGGACTGGTCATCTACTTCACATATGGTAATATACATGTTTCAATGCTCTTCTCTCAAATCACCCTACCCTCGCCTTCTCTCACAGAGTCCAAAAGTCTGTTCTTTATATCTGTGTCTCTTTTTCTGTCTCGCATATAGGGTCGTCATTACCATCTTTCTAAATTCCATATATATGTGTTAATATACTGTATTGGTGTTTTTCTTTCTGACTTACTTCGGCTCCAGTTTCATCCACCTCATTAGAACAGATTCAAATGCGTTCTTTTTAACAGCTGAGTAAAACTCCATTGTGTATATGTACCACAACTTTCTCATCCATTCATCTGCCGATGGACATCTAGGTTGCTTCCATGTCCTGGCTATTGTAAACAGTGCTGCGATGAACACTGGGGTAAACGTCTCTTTCAATTCTGGTTTCCTTAGTGTGTATGCCCAGCAGTGGGATTGCTGGGTTGTATATAGACTTTTATTTCCCTTACTTACAAAAAAGTCAGCATATAAAGTATACTTTCAAACTTTTTTTAAAAGGAAGGTTTATTGAAATATGATACATTCACTACTTTTTAAGTGTTTAGTTTGATTTATACAGATGTATCAAACTAGGTAACCACCACCAAAGGCAAGATACAGAACATGTCCATCACCCCAATAAGTTCCTTGTCCCTTTGCAGTCAGTCTTCTTCCACTCCTACCCTCTGGCAAGCACTGATTTAATTCCTCTATCATTTTACCTTTTCTAGAATATCATGGGCTTTCTGATAGCTCAGTTGGTAAAGAATCTGCCTGCAATGCAGGAGACCCCAGTTCGATTCCTGGGTTGGGAAGACCCGCTGGAGAAGGGATAGGCTACCCACTCCAGTATTCTTGGGCTTCCTTGATGTCTCAGCTGGTAAAGAATCTGCCTGCAATGCAGGAGACCTGGGTTCAATCCCTGGTGTTGGGAAGATCCCCTGGAGAAGGGAAAGGCTACCCATTCCAGTATTCTGGATTGGAGAATTCCATGGACTGTATAGTCCATGGGGTCGCAACGAGTTGGACACTATTGAGTGACTTAAAAAAAAAGAATATCATACAAATGGGATCAGATGATATTTAGCCCTTTATATCATCTGGCCTCTTTCACGTAGCATAATGAATGTGAGATTAATAATTGTTAAAAGTACTAGTTGTTCCTTCCTTTCTATTGCTGTGTATTATTCCTCTGTGTGGCCAGAACAATTTATTTATCCTTCTACCAGTTCATGGACTTGCTTCCCATTGATTGCACTTTTATATCCTAACAGCATCAACTGGAAGTAATTCCTTATCACTTCATAGAGTTCTTTCCTATTCTCTTACCTCCACTTTTATATAGGTTATAAAAGTAACAGCTTTATTGAGATATAAGTCATAAAACATAAGGTTCATCATTTTAAAGTGTACAATTCAGTGGTTTTTAGTTTATGCACAAAGTTGTGCATGGATCAACACTAAATAATTCCAGATATTTTCATCACCGCAAAAAGAAACTCCATACCCATTAGCAGTCACATCTTATCCCTAATCCTGCCTACTTTCTGTTTCTAAGAATTTTGTCTATTTAGGATGTTTCAATAGAATCTTATGTGGTCTTTTTTTCTGGCTTCTTTCGCTTGGCATAATGATTTCAACGTTCATGCACACTTGTTGCATGTATCAGTACTTCGTTCCTTTTAAATATAGCACATTTTGTTTACCCACTCATCAGCTGATGGACATTCGTATTGTTTGTAAATTTTTGACTACTAGAAACAAAGCTATGAACATTCACTTAGAAGATTTTGTGTTGGCATGCTTCTGCTTCTCTCAGGTCAGTCAGTCCGTTCAGTCGCTCAGGCGTGTCTGACTCTTTGAGACCCCGTGAATCGCAGCACGCCAGGCCTCCCTGCCCATCACAAACTCCTGAAGTTTACTCAAACTCATGCCCATCGAGTCGGTGATGCCAATTGCTGGGTCATATGGGAACTCTATGTTAAACTATTTGAGAAACTGTCAGACTGTTTTCCAAAGCAGCTGAGCTATCAGGCCAAAATACTGGAGTGGATAGCCTTTCCCTTCTCTAGGGGATCTTCCCAACCCACAGATCGAACCCAGGTCTTCCACCTTGCTGGTGGATTCTTTACCAGCTGAGCCACAAAGGAAGCCACAAGGGACAGAGATCGTGTTGATCTATATAGATCAGTCTGGAGGGTACTGCCATCTTTACAATATTCTAACTCATGAACAGGTGGTGTCTATCCATTTATTGTAGATCTTCTTCAGTTTCTTTCAATAATGTTTTATGGTTTTCAGTGTACAAATCCTATACTTATTTAAGTAAATTTATTCCTGAGTATTTTATTCTTTTTATGTTATGGTGTGTGGAATTGTTCTAATTTTATTTTCAGATTATGTATTATTAGTGTATAGAAATACAACTGATATATTGATCTTGTATCCTACAACCTTGCTGAACTCATTTACTGGTTCTAATATAGTTCTTTGTGGATCCCTCAGGATTTTTAAAACAAGTTTAATTTTATTAATTAATTTATATACTTGCTTAACAAAAGGATTTATCTTTTTTTTTTTTTTTCATTTTTTAGTCCCTGGAACAATTTGCATAATGTTAGGATTATCTGGTGTTTGAGGAATTTGATAGAATTCCCTTATATATGGTATATATTGCAAGTAAATTGAAAGTGAAGTTGCTCAGTCATGTCCGACTCTTTGCGATCCATGGACTGTAGCCTACCAGGCTCTTCTGTCCATGGGATTTTCCAGGCAAGAATACTGGAGTGGGTTGCCATTTCCTTCTCCAGGAGATCTTCCCGACCCAGGGATTGAACCGGGATCTCCCACGTTGTAAGTAGACGCTTTACCATCTGGGCCACCAGGGAAGTCTGATATATGGTATATATAGGTGTATTTATTAAATAAATTTCTCTATTATTTTATGGAGACTTGCCGGGGCCCAGCCTCGGCAGGATCCAGGGGGTACCCTCAGGATGAACGGTGTCGGCGAGAGATAGAAGACACGTGAGACCAGCCTTGATAGGGCCAAGTCTGCGAGGGAGAGAGAGAGGGAGAGAGAGGGAAAGAGAGACAGAGAGAGAGAGAGAGAGAAATGACCAGACGGGGGTGCAGAGAGTCTGGCAGAGTCTGGCCATGCTGTATTTTTTACCGTGGCTTTTATACCCTAAGTTAGTACATTTCTAAGGGGAAGATAGTTTAACATTACATCAGCTTGTCCTTCACAAAACCAGGGTGTTTTCTGCATACTTCTTTGTTTATGAGGGTCTGTACATTATCTTCTGGCCTTGGGGCCTATTAACATTTTATGCAAGTCAGGTGAATGTAAACCTATTTTCTGTTTCTATGGTGACCTTAACTGAAAGGTAGCAGTCTCATAGGGCAACAGTACAGAGTGGAAGTATAACCTTGTTAACACAAAAATTAATCCTTCTGCAGAAGTTGTCAGTTGCGTCTATCTAAGAAGTTTACCCCACACTGACTGCGACTTTGGTGAGGCAGCTTCTGCTTTGCACTCTTGGCTGACGATTAACAACCATTTCATTGTTACCACACTAGGGCTAAGTTCTTATTTCTCTAGATCTTTAACTATATTAACAATGGTTTCTATAACACAACCTTAGCACATTAAAAGCAAAAACACAGCAAGCAAAACACAGCAAGCAAATCTCAACCCAATAACCACCTATAGAATAATTTTTCTTATGTTTTCTAATAGGGCTCCTTTACCCCTTAAAAAGGCTCTATGTCTATTAGAGCTTTTATATAATCAGGTTCTTTATGTTATTTTATGATTAGGATATTATAAGCAATCATGCATATTAGTACCAAGGGCATAAATGCATTTGGCTAACAAATTACCAGCAAAGGAGTTTAAATTAAAACACTCCTTTCACCCTGGATAATCTCATAAAATACCACCACCTGGGAAACTTATTGATTAAAGTTCTAAATTGATTCTTATTTGGGAAGAGATCGGGGAAGGCCTTCTGCCTGTGTCACAGAAATTAGGGAGTAGTCCATTGAGGCAGGCATCAGAAAGACAGATATCATCTTTAAGGTGAGCGCCGGGGGCAGCTTTTCAAAATCCCTGAAAACCTGATCCACCTTGACCGTCAGGTTTTCTTCCTTATGACCTTGTCATGGGTGGGATCTCGTGTGCCGGCTCCCGGCAGAGACTGGTCTGTTTTCTCCCTCCACAAGGGTCAATTTTGGGAAACTTTTTTCCTTGGAAATTATTTATTTTATCTGTGGTTCGAAATTTGTTTACATAAAGTTGTACAAAATAGTCTTATTTTTTTTTTTTTTTTTTAGTTTCCTCTGTTCCTATGGTCATTTCCCCTATGCGCCTTCTTATTGTGTATTTTTTGTGCTTTCTTCCTTTTTTCCTTAATTGGTTTAGCTATTGATTTGTTGATCTTGTTAATTTTTTCCAAAAGAACCAGCATTTTGATTTATTATTTCCACTATCTTTTGTTTCCTACCTGATTAATTATGCTTTTATGCTTATTACTTACTTCCTTGTTCTTTCTTTGATTAGTCCTTTTCTGACTTCTTGTGGGAGATAAAATTTTAAATAAACAAAAGATACCTTACGGTTTGCCAACTATTTTTTAGCAAAAAACGAAGGGTTTTAAAAACTTCAACTCAAGCTATGGATCCTAGGAACAAAGTTCCTTCTAGAATATTTTACTTAAAAAATGCCCTTCATGAATTAAGGTTAATGACATCAATGATGTGATATGATGTGAACATAAACATTTGTTTTATTCCACAAATGTGTAATATGAGGACCACAGGAACAATCTAAGCCTGACTCATCTGAGATACTGTCTGTACACCCTCCTATATAATTTTAAGTTTTCAGCTGACTTTTTAACCATAAAGTAACAGATTATTGACGATAATTACCTCTGAAGCTAATTTTCCAATGGTGGCATTCCATTTTATGCTTGGCTTTGACTTCACATTTATTTTGCCATATGGACTGAATGTGTTTGGTCCACTTCTACCTGGAAGAGGGCGAGGAGCTCACGAGACACAGTCAGGTTTAGGGGTGGCCGAGAGAGAAGGGGATAGGGTAGAGGTTAGTTAGGCCTGAAGTGCCAGCTAGAAGGCCCAGTAGTGGTCCAGGAGCCCTGGGACCACCCACGGCCACCTCCCTTCTTACCTAAGAGGGCCTCTTGGACCTCAGGGCTCCTCCCAGGATGTTGCATCCCAGAGACCCGTAGGACCTCCCTCTGGGGCGCTCCATCCTGCTGGGCCCGGAGCCAAGGGTGAAGCTTCCAGGGCATTGACAGGCGACGTTTGTACCTGTTCGTACCTACCTACCCTCAATCTTTCTTTTCCAGACCTGTGGCCCTTCGCCTGGACAAAGCTTCAGCTCGCACTTCTAGACTTGGGAGAGCAGCCGAGTCATTTACAAACTAAAGCAGGCAAGAGACTGCAGGGACCGTGGCAGGTGGTGGATGGGCCATCTCGGTGCGGAGCACCGGGGAGGGGGTCCCTGGAGAGACCAGAGGCAGGCTGCGCATTTGCCGGGCCCAGTGCCCCTTCCCGGCCCCTGCGCCCGGACTGGGGCACCGAACTCAGGGATCCGTTTGACTTAGGAAAACATATGCAGTGAGGAATTGGTGTTCTTAAGAAATACATCACATTTGTCAGACAGAGATTGAACTCAGCTATACAAAGCAAGTCAGTAATCTTCTGAAGAAATAGCAACCTAAAAAAAAACTAGAAGGAGGACGAAGACATACAAGTATCTTCTCATGTAAAGCGTCCTTTCTCATCCCATGAGCAAAATGAGTGGCCACTCTGGACAGCGTGAACTTACCTTGGAGAACCTGACCTCGCAGGTCACTGTGGAGTTAGCCTGCTGTATTGAAGACCAGAGAAGAGTGGAAATTGCACTTTTCCTGGTGCACAGAAGGCAGAGTCCCACCATTAGACACCAGCTGAAAGCAACATAAATTAAGTAAAAGCTGCTATGTGTGAGATTCCCAAAGACTGACAGAACACAGCAGTATTTTTGGGGGAAAAAAACACCATGCCAGCATTTGTGTTGAAAAGGCACACCAACAACTCCTCAGTAACAGAGGATAGCAGAGCAGATTACTCACCAAGTCTTCAAGAAATTCGACCAGGGGATATGTGTATGCTTATGGCTGATTCACTGTTGTTATATGGCAGAAACTAACACAACATTGTAAAGCAATTATCCTCCAATTAAAAATAAATTAAAAAAAATAATCCATAGTTCTCGCACACACAAAAATCAGATTGAAATAAAGACCAGTTTCAGATAATAAAAAAGAGAGAAATTTGACCAGGACCTGTATGAATATTACCATCCTCATATATCCATACACCTATCCTCATATATCCATATTCACATATCTTTCAGAAAATACAAGAGATGGAGGGAAGAAGGATAGTGAGAACCAGAAAATCAGTGAAGACATGCAGAGATTGATCAACAGGCAATCGCAGTCAATGTGAAATGCTTGTGGATACCATAGTTAAGACAGCTTAATCAATGATCAAATAAATGTCACAGTTGATAATAGAAACTATCAAGTCAGAGACTGAGCCTCCTGGAGACATCTGACGATGACACTCAGCCAGTGACATATACTGTGTCTGATAATAGTCTTTCAAATTGCGGAGAAGGCAAATCAGAAGTCAAATCTGATAGCAAATCCAAAGAAAAGTTATGGCTGTTCATGAGACTTCCTTGGTGGCCCAGTTGTTACAAGTCCACCTTCCCATGCAGGGTATGTGGGTTCATCCCTGGCTGGAGAACAAAGATCCCACATGCCCCACAGCAACCAAGCCTGCCTAGGCAGCTACTGAGCCCCTATGCTGCAGCAAAGACCCAACACAGCTGATAAAATAATAAAGTACTAAAAAATAAATTAAATAAATCTCTCATACAGTAAAAGGAACTCATTGATCCAATGAGTTCATGATCTTCAAACCTCAAATTCACTTCTTTAGAAACCTAAAGTATGGTGCAGTGGGGGGTTGGGGGGAATGCAACACGAGAGAGTTCCAGCAATCTTTCCCTTCAACAAAGAAGGGAAAAGCTGTATAAAGTCAGTGAATTGAATAAAGAAATTCAAATGGAGATGGATCGAAGAGATGGCCTAACAAAAATGAAGAGTGACTGTCTAAAGAATCCTCAAATGGGAGACCCAACCAGTTTCAGGCACAAATTAAATGTATGTATATATGTATATGAAACACATTATATATAGAGAAAGAGAGTGTGTGTGTGTATATATATGTATGTATGTATGTATGTATGTGAAGCATATACATTGGAAAACTGTGTCTAGAGGCCCAGAAACTTGAAGTGTAGTTGACTGAGGTTGAATGCAAGTTCCCAGCACCAAGTGAACAGGCCTGACAACAGAGTGGAATGCACATAAACCGCAGTTCCAAATAACTGTGCCCAAGACTGGAGGAACACAGACACCAGTTACACAGAGAAGCAAAGTCAGGAGAGTGAGGGCCAGGTTTGGCCATGGACCAGGTTTGGCCATGAATTTTGATAGGAATCTCTTCTCCCTACAGGGACTTGTAAAGCTCTACGTATTACAAGCTCAGAATAAAGGAATTCTTTCAGTAATTGAAGTAGAAACATTGTATGTTATAGAGGAAATGAAAGTGATTCTGCATTTGAAGCAATGAATATGAAAAGGATTATTTTCCTACTTTGTCGAAGTCTATTTGGATAAAAATAGCAAAGGTGCTAAGATGTATGCAGGCAAACCTCAGAGATATTCCAAGTTTGGTTCTAGACCACTGCAATAAAGTGAATATGATAATACAGTCACATGATTTGTTTCTGGTTTCCTGGTGCATATAAAAGTTATGTTTATGCTCTACTGAAGTTTAGTAAGTGTGCAATACTATTATGTCTGAAAGAACAACACTCATCTTAATTTTTAAAAATACTTTATTGCTAAAAAATAGTAACCATCATCTGAGACTTCAGCAAGTTAAGTCTTTTTGCTGGTGGAGTATCTTGCCCCAGTGTTGATGGCTACTGACTGATTGAGGTGGCAGTTTCTGAGAGGGGGATGGCTATGGAAATTTCTTAAAATAAGACAGCAATGAAATTTGTCACACCTATTGACTCTTCCTTTCATGGACAATTTCTCTGTAGTATGCAATGCTGTTTGATAGCATTTTACTCACAGTTGAACATCTTTTAAAATTGGAGTCAATTCTCTCAAACCAGTCATTGCCTTATCAATCAACTATGTCTATGTAATATTCTAGATTCTTTACAGTCATTTCAACAGTCTTTACAATATCTTCACCAGGAGCAGATTCCAGCTCGGGAAACCCCTTTCTTTGCAAGTTTGCAAATATTGCAAGTTTGGTTCCAGACTACCACAACAAAGTGAATATGATAATAAAGTCACAAGACTTTTTTTGGCTTTCCAGTGCATATAAAAGTTATGTTTACGCTATACTGCAGCCTAGTAAGTGTGCAATAGCTTTATGTCTGAAAGAACAGCATACCTACATCAATAAGAAGAAATCCTTCATCTGTGAAAAGTTTTATCATGAGATTATAGCAACTCAGTCACATCTTCAGGCTCCACTTCTAATCCCAGTCTTCTTGCTATTTCTACCACATCTGCAGTTACTTCCTCCAGGAACGTCTTGAACCCTTTAAAGCTATCTGTGAAGATTGGAATCAACTTCTTCCAAAGCCCTATTAATGTATGATGTTTTGACCTCTTCCCATGAATCATGAATGTTCTTAATGGCATCTAGAATGGCTAAGCCTTTCCAATTCAGAGGGTTTTCAATTGACTTTGCCCAGATCCATCCGAGGAATCACTAACTATGGCAGCTATGACCTTACAAAATGCATTCCTTTTATTTTCTATCTGAACTTTAATAGATATTGCCAAGTTTTTCTTGTTTAGTTAAAATCAACTATGACTAATAAAATAAAAAATGTACTTCTTAACTACTAACACTTGAAAGTCAAAATCACCCCTTGGCTACAGAATGAGTTTTGTATTGTGTGTGTGTACTCAGTCATGTCCGACTCTTTGCAACTCCATGGACTGTAGCCCGCCAGGCCCCTCTGTCCATGGGATTTTCCCGGCAAGAATATTGGAATAGGTTGCCATTTCTTCCTCCAGGAGATATTCCTGACCCAGGAATTGAACCCACCTCCTACATTGCAGGCAGATTCTTTATCACTGAGCCACCTGGGAAGTCCTGAGTTGGGTTAGCAGATATGAAAACAATGTTAATCTCATTGTATATCTCCATCAGACCTCTTGGGTGACCATGTGCATTGTCAATGAACAGTAATATTTCGAAAGGAATCTTTCTTTTTAATAGCAGCAAGTCTCCACAGTGGGCCTAAAATATTCCATAAGTCATGTAATAAACAGATGTGCTGTCATCCAGGCTTTATTGTTCCACTTGCAGAGCACAGGGAGAGTAAATCTAGCGTAATTCTTAAGGACCTTAGGATTTTTACAATGGTAAATGAGCCCTGGTTTCACCATAAAACCACCAGATGCGTTAGCACCTAGCTAATTATTTCTAGCTTTTGATTTAAAGTGAGAGATGTGCAACTCTTTCTTTAACTTGAACGCTTAGAGGCCATCTTAGGGTTATTAATTGGTCTAACTTCAATATTGTTGTGTCTCAGGAAATAGGGAGGCCCAAGGAGAAGGAGAGAGATGGGGAATGGCTTGTCGGTAAGCAGTCAGAAGACACACAACGTTTAGTTTGTTTAGTTTGCTATCTTATATGGACGAGGTGCATGGCTCCCCAAAGCAATTACAATAGTAACATCAACTTGGCCATAAAAAAAATGAAATAATGTCATTTGCAGCAATATGGATGGACCTGGAGATTTTCATACTGAGTGAAGTAAGGCAGACAGAGAAAAATAAATATCATATGCTAATTGCTTATATAAGAAACCTTTAAAAAGAGAGGGTACAAATTAACTTATTTACAAAAGAGAAGGAGAGTCACGGATGTAGAAAATAAAGTTATGGTTGCCAGGAGGGAAAGGTGGGGGAGGGATAAACTGGAGGGGATGGTTACTGATATATATACACTGCTATATAAAATAGATGACTCATAAGGACCTACTCTACAGCACAGAAAACTCTTCTCAATACTCTGTAATGACCTATATTGGAAAAGAAGTTTTAAAAGAACGTACATATTTACATCTATAACTGATTCACTTTGCTGTACAGCAAAAATTAACACATTTTAAAATCAACTACACTCTAATAAAATTTTTTAAAATAGCAACATCAAAGATCAGAGATCACAGATCATCATAACAAATACAGCAATGATGAAATTTTTTTTTAATTTTTTGAACTATTGGAAGAATTACTAAAATGTGACACAGAGACACAAAGTGAGCAAATATTGTTAGGAAATGGTGCCTATAGATTTTCTCAATGAAGGTTGCCACAAACCTTCAATCTGCAAATAATGCAATATCTGCAAAGCACAATAAAGTGAAGAGAGATATAAACAAGGCATGCCTATATTTAATATCACGTTAAAAACTTAAAAAAAATCAACAACACTGGAGTTTTTCCTACCCACAACTGTGACTATTACAGGAAGTTCTTCAAAATATTGCATAGGGACTTCCTTGGAGGTCCAGTGGCTAAGACTCCACACTCCCAATGTAGAGGGCCCATGTTCGATCCCAGGTCAGGGAACTAAATCCCATATGCCCCAACTAAGAGTTCGCATGCTACAACTAAGACCCAGCACAGTCAAATAAATAAATGATAAATTTTAAAAAATACTGGATGGATGGATAGCACCACAATACATGTTTTATTTATTAATTATTAATAAATTATTTTATTTATTAATATTCCTTGACTAAATTTTGACCCTTAGTCAAGTTTCTCCTGCTAAGATGAAGTTTTACATTCAAAGCTGCCAACTGCCAATTTACAACTTACAGTATTTGAAATCTGACAAACATTTCTACCTTTGGCAGCATCTATAAATAACAAAAAGTTGCATTCTACCTCCTAATCATTATTTCTGAATGAAAAAGCATAGTAGGGTACTTCTGCTCCTTTATTTATATATAGAGTTTGTCATAAATTGAAGCATGAATGTTACTTTTTGTAACTTAATAAATTGAACAATGCCAGTTTGCTAAACTTTGCCATTATTCACTTGGAGGAAATCTTGAACAAAATAAAATCTTACTCAAGTAAAGTAAATAAGAAAATACTTAATTGGTATCAAATGGGTAACTGTGGTGAAGATCGTGGTTAGCTCATCACATCATGATTTTCTCAGCATGTCTATGTGATCCCAAATAACTAACTGAAATCTGTAAAAGTTTAGTCAATCAACCTGTTGAGTTTTACACATGGCACCAGCTGGGCCCTCCACCAAATCGTAGATCAGACAGTCTAGACATGAAAACAGCGCATGTCCACTCCTCAGTCACCTTGGTGCTATTTCAGCTGGAAGTGTGGTGGCAGAAGCAGCTGTATTCAGCTCACACTTTCCCAGGCTGGGCTACAACTTGAATGTAGTGTGGTGATAACTACAGTTAAGACCTAAATTTAATTTAATTTTTTTTTAGTTTACTGAAACTTTTAAAAAGCAGTAAATGTAAGGGCTCACTTCAGAAAATGTGATTAACTTTAGCTAGGATAAAATAAACATTTCTCACTGTCTTTAAAGAAATCTGACCACATAGGATCTGCATTCTTAAATTAGCACTAAAGTAGGAGGATGGATAGTGAAACAGTCACATGCATCATCAGCTACCTAATCCAGTGTTTATTCTCAATAAAGAGATTTACCCAGAGATCACAGAGAACCAGTTATAAATGGGTCAGAAGGAAGGATTAGGTTGAGACATATTCTTTTTTTTTTTTTTTTGGCTTTGAAAAATATTTATTCATGTCTGTCCTACTTTTAGATAGGAAAATTACCTTTTTGCCCCCACTTTATGGGCTCATTTCATAAGCACACATCAGAGGACCAGAAGATGTCAGGAGGGCCTCATACTTGTTGCTCAGGGTGACCTGTGTTTCAACGTAAGTTAGTTGCAATCAGCTTACTTTTTACACTAGCTACCAAAGTGAAATGTAGTGGACTGTACTTAATGACAGCCCAACTTACAACTATGTTTAATATAATTTCTAAAATTTTATAATCAAAATTTCTTTTGAATTAGTATGCCTTTACTGACATGATATTGATAAAGCCAGTTATCTAGATCCAGACCTCTTCAGGGGATTGTTTTAGTTCTTCTTTTTTAAGTCTTGCAGCAAGAAAATCAGCTGACACTTAAATGAAGGATATTTGTTTTAATGAGCCATCATGCTCATTAAACTAGTACATTAACTGCTTCTGACGTTTAATCAGATGAATGGAGACCAAAGATATTAAAATCTGACCTTCTTATATCAGATTATGAGCTCATTTCCAAACTATTAACTACCAGAAAAAGTCTAGAATAGAGCAAGTTAACAACAGCTTTTAAAGAGACTGACTTGAAAAACATTCTGTTCTTTGAAGTTTATTTTTCTTTAGGACTTTGCAAATTTGATTCAGAAAATAGCTCAATCGGCTTGTACAGAACAAGTGTTGTGTGCATAAACTTATGGTCAGTATTTTAAGTTGTAGTCTCTGCACCAAAAACAGATGAAGATATGGGACAGTGAGTAAATAGTTCAAGATATTTTGTAGCTTCAGTTGCTTTGGTCAGTGCCTGAAGTGTTGGAAAAATTACTGAACAATTTCCAAAGCATCTGGAATTTCCATTTCTACCCAAGGTATTATTTTCTTCCAACAGTTCTCTGTTAAATAAACAAAGGAAAATTTCAGCCTGTTTATAAAGTTTTCTTCCTTTATTTTACAGGTTAATAATAACACATTTATGATAGGTACAGAGTGAAGGGGCAAAGTAGGTGATTAAATAGTTAATCCCGCTAGAGGATTATAGGTTAAAAAAAAAAAAAAGTATGAGAGACCCCTGTAAGTTAATGATCACTCAAGAAAGCAGACTTGTGTAGCAACAAAATCATGCAACAGTAACATGAGACATGCTCCTAAACAATAAAACAATGGTGGAATAAGACCCACATCCTGCCCAGTGAGGTCAGTAAGTTAATGATTCATAGGACAGGCTCCTCTGAGAACATTAAAAACAAATATATAGGGGATAGATGACATTAAACTGAAACCTGAGATGATTTACCAATTTTAGTATATGTCACAGGCTTTTTGCCCGTTTCCTTTGCACCATGATAGTCCTAGTTTGACCATGTAGGGACAATAAAACTCCCGCACTTGGCATGGAGGAGGAGCTGATGGTAGAAGTTTTATGTCTAATCAAGAATGAGGAAGAAGGTGGTCTTCCTTCTCTCTCTTTTCCTTTGATTGTAGAAACGCAGTTCACCCAGCTTTTGGAGAGGGACTCCCTTGCCTACTCATCTGTACCCCCTCACAAGTGTCCTACACTAATAAACTTTTTTCTTACCTGACATTCTGCCTTTCACTGAATTCTGTCAGCACCAACACAGAAGAACTTAGTCTCTACTAAGTCCTGAAATGTGTTCTGCAGTTTCACTTACTGGGTAACAATGTGTGTGTTGAAGTCTTTCCTTTCTAACCTTGTTTATAAATCTACCAAACCCTACTCCAGATAATGCCTTCCTTTAAACTCATCCTGTTTGGGTGAAGCCTTTACTTCCTAAGGTCCGAAACTCAGGGTTTTCTTTTTAATAATGTTGGAGCACTTCTGTTTGTGTGTGTGTGTGTGTGTGTGTGGTGTCTAAGATGTGATTATCTAATGTTTGCCAAAATGTTTAGAATAATTTTCAATTGGCCAACTGGATTGTGACTCCTTTTGTGGTTTTGCTTTCAATCAAGCACATCCATAATTTACCCCCAGAATATATTTGTATGTACTGCTATTCAAAGAGTCACCAAAAACAAAGAAATTCTGAGAAACTGTCTTGAGGGACAGAGGCCTAAGGAGACAGTATGACTAAAAATAATGTGGTATGGTGGAGGGGCTACCTGGCTAAGACATTAGGGGAAAACACTGGAAATCTGAAAAAACTTTGGGCTTTAATTTTTATTACTGTATCAGTATTGGTTTACTAACGGTACCAAGTGTGCCATAATAATGTAAGCTGTTAATACTAGGAGAAAGTGTGATATAGAAGAAGTCTCTTTACCTTTTTTTTGGTAAATCTAAAACTGCTCTAAAAACAGTTATATAGGACTTCCCTGGTGGTCCAGTGGTAAAAGAATCCACCTGCCAATGCAGGGGATATGAGTTTGATCCATGGTCCAGGAATATTCCATAAGCCGAAGGGCAGCTAAGCCCATGAGCCACAATTACTGAGCTTTGCGCTCTAGAGTCTGTGTGCCTAGAGGCCATGCTGTGAGGCAAGCCCCGCAAGACTGTGCCTGCAGCTGGAGGGGAGACCCTGCTTGAAGCAACTAGAGAAAACCCAAGTGCCCCAGTGATGACCCAGTGTAGCCATTTAAAAAAAGGTTTCACTTGGACAAATAAAATTAGTTTTAAAAACAAAAGGAAAGCTAGGCAAACTGTGCTGTGTGTGCGCTTCGTTAGTCCTGTTCAACTCTTTGCAACCCCATGGACTGTAGCCTGCCAGGTTCCTCTGTCCATGGGATTCTCCAGGCAAGAGTACTGGAGTAGGTTGTCATTCCCTTCTCCAGGGATAAACTGCTTATAAAAAGCCAAAAACCTAAAGTGAAGCAACAGTTAGAACTGGACACGCCAATAGCGGACTGGTTCAAAACTGGGAAAGGACTATACAAGGAATATACGAGGCTGTATGTTGTCACTCTGCTTATTTAACTTATAAGCAGATTACATCATACAAAATGCTGGGCTGGATGACTCACAAGCTGGAACCAAGATTGCTGGGAGAAATAACAACCTCAGATATGCAGACAATACCACTTGAATGGCAGATAGTGAAGAAAAACTAAAGAGCCTCTTTATGAAGGTGAAAGAGAGCAAAAAAGCTGGCTTAAAACCCAGCATTCAAAAAATGAAGATCGTGGCATCCAGTCCTACCACTTCGTGGCAAACAGATAGGGAAAAAGTGGAAACAGGGTCAGATTTCATTTCCTTGGGTTCCAAAATCAATGTGGATGGTGACTGCAGCCACGAAATTAAAAGACTTGCTCCTTGGAAGAATAGCTATGACAAACCTAGGTAGTGGTGGTTTAGTTGCTAAGTCGTGTCTGACTCTTTAAACCCCATGGACTATAGCCTGCCAGGCTCCTCTGTCCATGGGATTCTCCAGGCAAGAATACTGGAGTGGGTTGCCATTTCCTTTGCCAGGGGATCTTCCTGACTCAGGGTGTCCTGCATTGCAGGCAGATTCTTTACCAACTGAGCTACGAGAGAAGCCCAATGACAAACCTAAAAAGTGTATTAAAAAGCAGACATCAATCCACTGACAAAGATCTGTACAGTCAAAGCTATGGCTTTTCCAGTAGTCATACACAGATGTGAGAGTAGAAACAAGAAGGCTGAGCGCTGAAGAATAGATGCTTTGAAACTGTGGTGTTGGAGAAGACTCTTAAGAGTCCACTGGACTGCAAGGAGATCAAACCAGTCAATCCTAAAGGAAATCAACCCTGAATATTCATTGAAAGGACTGGTGCTGAAGCTGAAGCTCCAACACTCTGGCCATCTGATGACAACAGCCTACTCATTGGAAAAGACTCCGATGCTAGGAAACACTGAGGGCAAGAGGAGAAGGGGGAAACATGGGATGAGATGGTTGGATGGCATCACTGACTCAATGGACACTAATTTGAGCACACTCTGGGAGATAGTGAAAGATAGGGAAGCCTGGAATGGCTGCAGTTGATGGGGTCACAAACAGTTGGACACGACTGAGCAACTGAATAACACAAAGTGATTAATTGAACTTCAGTTGTTTTAACTTCTTACACGTTTATCCATTTGTTTATCTGGTTATTCTGCTCCCTAACAACCATTTTGCTTTCATAACCCCTAGGGAAGCTGCCTGCTCAATAAGACAGCAGGCTACCCTAGACACTGGGGTTTTGAATAAACTGCGTTTGAACAAAGGTCAACATGATTGTTTCTTTTTATTATGAAACCGTCTGTCACCTTTTACTTGTATGTATCCTCTTTTCTGTCTAAAAAATATTACGTTTTTCTAAAAAAATTTAAGTACATAAATGTTCCTTTAAATTCACAGTATCAGTATTTTATTACAGCTTAAGAAGGGATCAGTTCCCTGAAACGAGGTGCCAAACCGAAGACTTCCACCTACCAACACTGTCAGAGTAAACACAAACAAAAAGGCGTCCAAAGCCGGCCCCGCGGGCGAGGGGTGGAGACCCCGCCGCGGCCAGGCGAGGGGCGCCGGAGCCCCGGGGAGGTCCGGCCCGGCGCGAGGGGGCGGGGCTGGGCCCTGGGGGCCTCGCTGAGCCGTGGCCGCGGCCCTCCGCCGGGGTCTCCAAGGCGCGCCGACGGCTTTGAGTTGTCGCGAGCGAGCGCAGGGCGGGAACACGGACCGGCTCCGCTCCCAGCGGCTCTTTGCGGCTCCCCGGAGAGGGTCGAGGCTAGTGGAGGTCCGGCCTGCTGGCCCTGGGTCCCCCGGGTCTGCCTCCGCGCGTAGCAGCGCGGCCTCCGCCCAGGCCAGGTCGGGGCTGCGTCGGGCTCGGCGGCGGCGCGCACGGCCGCGGTCTACTCTGCGCAGCCAGGGGCCTGGGGGTTGCGCCCCCTGGACGCGGGAGGCGAGCTGGCCGACTGACGCATGCGCAGCTCCCTAGAGGGCCACGGCGGTGGGCAGGGCCGGCGAAAGGGGTCTGAGGGGTGGGTCCCGACGCCGGGGGCTCTAGCGAATCCCTGACGGGTCACGTCGAGTCTGTCTTTAACTTAGGCTCCTGCATCCACTAGCCGGTCTATTTGACCTGGGAGGGACCAGGTATGGGTATTTTAAAAATACTACTCGAGGTAGTTCTGATTTGCAGTAGGTTGAGAATCGCTGTCTTTATTTCCTAGTGTTGACTTCTTCTTAACTCGGACTTACCAATGCCCCTCATGACAGCTCCTAGTCCGTTTTTGTTTTTTTTTTTTTTCAATTTCCCCTTCTCCTTGACTGATGCTCTTCATATTTCCCGATCTGAACCAGATTTGTTTGCCTAGAGCTTTCCACCAGCCAGTAGCTGTCCTTTGGTCTTGACTCACGCTTTCCAGTCAGGATTCCCAAGAAAGGAATTTGAATCTATTGACCCCCTGGCACTGCCATTGTCTGGGTGGGACGTTGTGGCCCTAGTCCTCTCCCAGGTTGCAGGCCAGCCTGTCCCACCACTGCTAGTTTGGTGCCTTGATCCGGGTAAGGGGGGCACCGCAGGAACCCCTCTTAACAAAACAGGGAGGGCCAGTGGACCTGGCAATGTCCTTTACTTAGGTTGACTTGCTTAGTCAGCTTGGATTTTCCACAGGAAAACTATACACTGTTTTTTAAAAGGACACTTCACTCAGAAAATGTATCATCTTAATTCAGCAGTTTCCATAAGTAGCCCTTAATCTAAGCTCTAGGAATTAGCTGTATCAGATGCAATGTAATATATACTGTGGCTGCTAACATTAAACAGTTTCTTCTTATTCGATCAACTAAAAAGAAACACTGTGATTCCTCTCCCAGCTTGCCTTTTAATTTGGGAGTCAGAACAACTGGGGGTGGGGTGGGGTGGGGGAGTCCTCTGGGGCAGGGGTGTGGTGAAGCAGAGGGAAGATCCAAGTTTCTCTAGTGCTGCCAGCTCCTACCAGGCTTTCTCTCCCGATTCTCTCACTCACCTTTTCCTGCAGTTGAGCATACCTGTTGTCTTGCCCCTGTCTCTGCTTTGGAAAGCAGAACCCCTGCTTCTTTCGGAGGTTTTCCTCCCTCCACTCCAAACCAGAGTCTGGAGGGAGGCTCAGTGCACTGTAGCGCCTGGACTCCAGCTGATTAGTCCAGGTGGCCCCTGATTGGAGGCCCTCCCCAGCCTCCTTTGAAGTGGAAGTTGGAAGGAAAGTCTGTCTTTCTCATGCTGCTGCTGCTAAGTCACTTCAGTCGTGTCCGACTCTGTGCAACCCCATAGACGGCAGCCCACCAGGCTCCCCCGTCCCTGGGATTCTCCAGGCAAGAACACTGGAGTGGGTTGCCATTTCCTTCTCCAGTGCATGAGAGTGAAAAGTGAAAGTGAAGTCGCTCAGTCCTGTCCGACTCCTAGTGACCCCACCGAGTGCAGTTTACCAGGCTCCTCCGTCCATGGGATTTTCCAGGCAAGAGTACCGGAGTGGGGTGCCATTGCATTCTCCTGCCCTTTTCCTGAGGTACACATTAAGATATTAGGAGCTACTGGCGGTATAGCCCGTTGTATACTGACAGCATGTGGTGAACGCTGATTGACAGTGAGAGAATAAGGCAGACCTGCAGCGAGCGGACAGGAGAGGCAAGGAGCCCCAGGTGGTGCTGGCGGTGGTCCTGACCTTAGCTGTAGCCCTGTCCTTTCTGCAGTTTGGCTTTACAGCCCTTCCTTTAATATGTGTAATCCCGTGTTGTCCTAGTAATGCACATGTGTATCAGTTATCTATTGCTGCATAAAAGTTTATCCAAGAATGTTATAGTTGCAAACAACAAACATTATCTCACAGTTTCTATCAGTCAGCAATTGAGGAGTAGCCTAGCTGAGTAGTTCTGGCTGTTTGCAGTCAAGGTGTCATCTGGGACTGCTGGCAGGCCTACTTCACTGACTGTTGGAGACTCCTGGTTCCTCATCACCTGGACCTCTCCACAGGCTGCTTGAGCGTCCTCACAATATGGCAGCTGCCTTCCCCCAGAGCAAAGCTGTCCAAGAGAGCAAGGAGGAAGCCACAATGCCTTTTATGACCTGGTCTCTGCAGCTGTACACTGTCACTTCCACTTTAATCTGTTCTATAGAAGCAGATCACTGTGTCCAGCCCACCCTCAAGAGGATAATTAGGCTCCACACAAGTAATCAACGTGTATCTAATTCTGTGGTCTCTCTGTTCTCCCCCACCCCTGCCTTCTTCGTGTCTCTGTGATCTAGGTGTTTCCTCACACCACCACCTGAAAGCTGTCCTCCAGGGTGTGTAGCTCTTTCAGGGGTGCCTTGGGCCCTTAGGAGTTCTCTTTTATCCTTTCTTATCAACTCTGATAGAACTGAATGAATCTATTCCCTGTAAAAGTCAGTTCTGCCTTGGCAGGACACCAATCCCTCCCCTATACTGTGGGGTTAGAGAACAATTTTAAGCCAAAAAATGAGGGCACAGTATGTGAACAGAATATTTAAAATTTGTGCTGCTCCAGAGCTCAAAGTTGTTTTACCTACATACTTTTATTTCTTAGGGAAGTAAGAGGAATCCTAAGAACTAATAGTGACCAATGATTTCTCTGGTGGTCAATTCCATGGAACACACAGGAGTTTCAGGAAGGAGTGGATGGTCAACCTCCCATCGCCATGGTGACAGGTCACGTGGAGGATTGAGTGGCAGTGGATGTGATTTCTCAGCTCTCCAGCGGGGAGGCGGGAGCAGGAGGGTAGGAGCTGCCCGCCCTGTGCAGGGCAGGTGAGCCCGCCAGGGCTCTGGTTTGTAAGCATCAGACACTGAGTAGGCCAGTGTGAGCAGAAAAGAACTTAGTGAAAGGACCTGGGGATAATCGTAGAATTTCTGGGAACACTGACGAAGTGGCTTCTGAAAATGGACTGGAAGAGGAAGACAAAGCCCAAATCATGTTGCAGACAGTGTGACTACCACCATGGACTCCAGAGATGGTGGCCGATGACACAGACACCTCCCAGGACACTGGACATTGCTGCCATGGCTGCCAAAATGGACAAGCCACCACCCATGCTTCACAGCGTCCCTTGCTCCCAGTGCAGAGCTCAAGGCGGATCCATCTGATTGGCTGAGTCTAGATCATCTGCCTGTGCCTTGTTTGCCAGGGAGCTAGGAAAGCAAGGCTTTCCAGCTTCTGTTATGGCAGGTGGGCTCAACCTTCCACCAGGGTGCAAAGGGTGCGGGATCTTCAGACTTGAAGAAGACCCTAACCCAGGCAACCAACACTCCTCAGAGTCCACTCCAGGAAGTAAGAAACTTGAGGGTCCAGAATCATTCTGGTAAGAAGTTTGGAGGGAAAGGGAAAGACAGTGGTAAACTAAGGGAGGAGCAAAACCAGAGTCTTTCCTTTCTTTTCGGTAAGATTAAGGGACCTGAGCAGTTTCATAGAGGAGAAGAAAAAACAAAGTTTCTTGACAAGGAAGCTTGCACTCCATTCTGCCTCTAGCATCAGGACAGAACTGTTCAAAAGACAAGACCACTTTGAATAAAAGGACATGTTTCTGAAATAAAGGAACTAAAAGTATTACTCATGACCCTTCAAAAATTTCATATAGTCTTTCTTGGTCTGCATCTATTAATTACATTATCCCCATGTTAAGAATGTTGCCTAGGCACAGAACAGGATTCAGTAAATATTTTGTAATGAAAAAAATTTTACTTATCTGTTACCTTTAATTTAATATCTAAATAGATACCATATTCTTTTATAATTACAATATGGAAATGTCTATGAACAAAATAGATAAACTTTTTGTCATATGCTGAGGAAAGAACGGTGGTAGTAAGATTCATCCAAAGTTTTTGCAGCAGCAGCAACGCAGCAAGCGTGTGGTCAGTGTTTGGGGACAGAGGTAAATATCCGCAATCCATGCATACCTTTGATTTCTTCTTTTAGTGCCTAAGGAAGCAGAAGAGCATCATCATTGTTTTGTATTTGACACTGATTACAGTGAGTCTCTACTGGAATATTTTTATATATTAATAGCTTTATCTCTGTAGGACACTTTGCACACACACTTTCTTTAAACAATCTTTACCTTTTTTTTTGGAAAACACTTTTCTTGGAGTCGCTATTTAAGTTGGCTCAAAAATCAAAAGGCATAAAAAAGCATGTCCTGAAGTCTCCCTCCCACAGGTGTCCCCAGTTTCCACCTCCCTCCCAAATATAAAACTGTTGTTACTTGCATGTGTATCTTTGTGAGAATTTAAGAAAATGCATGTTCAAGCTAATATGAATATATATTCCACCACACTACCTTTTTAAGCCACAAATGATAGCATTTCAAACACTGTTCTACACTGTTTTCCCCTCACACAGGATCTTTCTGTATCAGGCATAGAGCACAGCCTCATTCTTTTCTGGGTCAGCACAGTGTTGCATTATATGCATTCTAACTTTCTCGGCTGCCCCAGTGAAGAACTTTTAGGCTGCTCCTTGTGTTTTGCTTTTTGAGCAAAGAACAGCTGTTCTTTAAAACCACACCGAGGCTTCCCTGGTGGCTCGGTGGTAAAGAATCCGCCTGCCCACACAGGAGATGTGGGTTTGATCCCTGATGCAGGAAGGTCCCACACGCTGCGGAGCAACTGAGCCCATGCACGTAACTACCGAGCCTGAGCTCTAGAGCCTGAGAACCGCAACCGCTGAGCCCCGTGCAGCCTGGAGCCTTGCCGCACAAGAGAAGCCCCCGCTCTCCACGACTAGAGAAAAGCCCTTGCAGCAACCAAGACCCAGCTTAGCCAAAAATAAATAAATGAAACAAAATTATATTAAAAAAAAAAACAACAACCCACACTGGGAGCTCCCTGGTGGTTTAGTAGTTAAGATTCAGCACTTTCACAACAGAGGCCTGGGTTCAACCCCTGGTTGAGGAACTTGAGATTTAGCAAGCTGAGCAGCATGGGCAAAATTTTTAAAAATTACTTGAATTAAAAGAAAAAATATATGTAGCTTCATGTAAAAATATTTTAAAAAATAAAACCATGCTCACCAGCACCAATTCCCCAATTTTACTCTAGATCAGAATAAATCAAGTTGTAAATGAGGAGATTTGTTTAAGGCTACAAATGATGTCAGGGCCCAAGTGTAAATGAGGAACCATAATCAAACAGATATTTAGTCCCTGCAGCACCAGGAGATAAGCTCCAGGACCTGAATGGGGCCGGAGGTCAGGCTCAGGCCTTCCTGCCCTGCAACGCTGCCCCAGTGGTTGTGGGCCTGGCTGCGTAGCTGCTCCAGGTTAAAAGTACACCAATACCAGGAGATGAATTCTCGGAAATGGAAAGTCTTTCAGGCATTAAACATTTAATTTCTCTGTAAAATAGTAACCAAACCCAGGCCAGCTCTCCTTTCCTTCTATCAACTATGCTCCAATATAAAATAAAACTTACAAAAAAAGAAAACAGACGCAGGGCTGGCCTGCACAGTCAGGTTCCTAGGGCAATGACAGACAAGTGAGCAAGGTTCTTCAGCAAGGATGGGACCAGAGAGACCAGTAGGGGCCCAAAGGAAACTTTGAGCCCAAGGTGATATAGATGACATTCTCCCAAGTGGAGGAAAGTGCTGTCATGCCCCTTGGACTGGGTGCAGGTTCCTCGCAGTGCTTACAGGTAAGATGATGGTGATGGCAGCTGACACTGATGAGGGGTTCACCGTGTGGCAGACGCTCTTCCCAGTGCTTTACATGACTTTACCACTAATCCTCGAAAGAGCACTTTGAGGCAAATCCTGTTACTCTCCCTGTTACAAATTAGGAAACTGAGGCAAAGGGAGGTTATGTAACTTGCTTAAAGTCACACAGCGGTCACAAGAAAGAAGTAGGGCCCAGATTTGAAATGTGGGCAGTCTAACTCCAAAACCTACATCCTTGTGACCAGGGCTTCAGGCCAGGGGATGTGCTGTAATTAACAGACCCCCTAGGAGCCCAGTTGCACTAGGCAGCCTGAGTAGTTTTGATAACAAAAACCCAAAGTTCTACCAGCTGGGGGTGATCTGGGCCAGCCAGGTCTTCTTGCCTTGTCGTCTACCTTGGCCCCAATCCCTGGGGTCACGAGGGGCTGGCAGTGCTTCTGGAGGACAGAACTGGTTGCGGTTGCACCTCAGACAGCCCAGTGACCACCAGCATGCCCCAGGGCCTTCTGTGCCCACAGCCAGGGGATCTGAAGATGGATCCAACAAGGAACCAGAGTATCCACGGACCT
Organism: Cervus elaphus; assembly: GCF_910594005.1. Classification (NCBI taxonomy): domain Eukaryota; kingdom Metazoa; phylum Chordata; class Mammalia; order Artiodactyla; family Cervidae; genus Cervus; species Cervus elaphus. The sequence continues at coordinate 92,279,631 of NC_057825.1, forward strand.
AAGTATTTAGGACACAAGGCAGGAAAGGCTGGATCCAGAGGGTGGAGGGCATTTATTCCCTGCTAGGCAGGTGGGGAGGCAGCATGTGAGCCTAGCAAAGAAGTGAGGGAGGGGCAGCCCAGGCAGGAGGTCTGATCTGGGCAAAGGGCCGGAAGCATGGAGAGACCAATGGGCAGGGGCCAGAGGGAGGGTCCATGCCAAGAAGGGTGGGAAAGGCCTGGAAGAGTCGTTTGGAACACCTGGACTGGACTTTCATGGCCAGAGCTGTGCTTTACAAAAGTTAAACTAGGTTATAAAGTCCAATTTTCCAGAATGATAAACACACTGATGGAGGGGTGAGCTTACAGACACAGGTGCAAGGGTCAAGGCTGGTATAAACTGCAAGCGAAATAAGCATAGATCATGAATACACTGGGCCTTAACCAGGTTAAATCTGATGTTCCAGCCCCCTGCTGTTGTCATTGGGTCTGGGACAGCTGGAGCAGCTCTCAATCAGGTCATGCCTCCATTTACCCACCTGTAAAGTAGTCCTAAAAGAGGCTTAAATGAAACCTTCAAATCTACAAGAACATGTATCTTTTATTGTCTTATGTTTACAAACACTATTCAATATGCAATAATAACAGTAAACATTGGTAGTACTATACAGGGAAATATAAAATAACTATTGGGTGGCCTGTTTTCAATTTTGAATAAAATTCGTATTTGCCTACAATACAATCCCAGATAGCTTCAGTTTATGTTTTTCTGAGATCCGGAGTCCTGCTCACATGATGTGAACTGCACTGTGCTCTCCTAGGATGGGGAGTACAATGCTGTCTCCACCTGCAGGCCCTTTCAGATGCAGAGATGTGACAAAGCAGCACTGCTGCCTCTACTGACCTGATTAACCATCTGGTGCTGCTGGACAGTTCTCTTCTCTCTAAATTCTTCTGATTCAATTTTAATTTCATACATTGCCCCACAGCCTCCTGAAATAAATGTCATTTGAAAGTGTTTCAGTTATTAAGTTACAGCAACCACAGTTCCTTATGTCCTTGAATAAGTACCACACAATCCAAAGAAGGTCTGAATGTCATCATTCAGCAGAAAACTGCTAAGATTGTTAGATGATCATGGCTTACAATCTGATCCCGCCCTCCTCCTGGCAGGCTGCCTCAATCCCAAATGTGCTCTTCCTTCTGCAAAGCGCTTGTATTCCCCAGCATTACTGCTTCCATGGTAGGAAAGATAAGGCACAAGACATGCAAAGCCTAAGAAATGTCAGTTGTCCTACTAGTTCCTTTTATTAAGCCAGCAAATGCCATGGAAGAAGACGGGAGGGACTGAATTTCAATGTCCTGTCCCAAAGGACCAGCAATTGGTATTTTTAAAAATGCAAAAACATATTAAAATCTGACTTGAAAACCACGTGCAGTCATATCTGAAAGTAAAGGAATAAGGAAGTGTGAGAGAGATGATCTGAATGCTATCATTCAGCAGAAAGCTGAATGATATGGACACAGCATTACAATGAACAGTGAAGATGTGCTAATCACAGAGCTGGGCTCTCCAGCACCCCTGGTCTACAAGCTGCATTAAGGGTTTCCCCCTGGGCTGTGGCCGGTAAGGGACAGCTCTCAAGGCAGAGTTTGTCTGGACCCATCTACCCCTAGACCAAGCTTTGTCTCCATGTGGCTTGAGAGCTAGGGCTGATGAATGATAACAATAAAATGTGCTGCTCTAGCATGAAACAACTCAGCAAGAAAGTGCCATTCATTCAATAGGCTTTGTTAAGCTTTTCTTATATGTTCTAGGAGACTAAGTTTTGGCTAAACCAAGGTTCCCAGCCTTGATCCCCTTTCTGCACTCTACCCAGGACTAGGCAGAGCCAGACCAGAGGTCAAGTTCCAGCTCTGCCCTAACTGGGCCTGTGGCAGGTACAGGACTGGTGACATCAAGACCTCAGCATTGCCCTGGGACCCCTGCAGGGGGCTCACTCAACCCGCCATTCTGACAGATCTTTAGATTGGTTCATTTCCTATAGTGACCAGGATAAAAGGACTCTCTGAACTTTCTCCTGATCCTTATAAATGTTATGTTCTGAGAAACCAGTGAGCCCTAGAGCAATGGAGACTGATAAAGACTGTCTGGGTGTGGGAATCGCCAACTCGTCCACATGCGTGTCTGGATAAAGGCCTTATCTTTCCTGTCCAATGGGGGCAGACGTTGATTGCCCAGCCTGCTCCTAATACACAGTCAGCCTGAACTTCTGAGGCCCCAGCGGCCATTCGAGAAAGGCAGGGCCTGGCCAGGGCTGGTCACTGGGCTCAGGACAGTCTCCCTGGGTCCTGGTCCTGCTGCTGCCTCCCTGTAAAGGGCCAGGCAAGTTCTTTGGCTTCTCTGGACTCATTCTTCCTGGAATCTGTTCCAGCTCTGGCATTCTAGGGTGTCAGAAGAATATGGGGAAATTAAAGTCTGGCTCATCTCAAAGTCAAACTAAAGACTGGAGCTGAGCCCCAGGGTGACTGAGAGGAGTCTAATCTGAGCCGGGCCAGGTTGGCAACCCTGAGTCCCCGGAGTTCCCCGCTGAAGTCTCAGCATTCCCACCTCCACCCCTTCCGGGAGGAGAGGCCAAGGTCAGTCTGTCCAAAACCCACACATACTGAGAAGCCACTGGGGGTGAGCACCAGTCCCCTGCCCTGTTCCCCTCCGGCGAGTAACATCCTACCAAACTCTGTGGGAGAGATGAGAGCAAACCTTACCCGAAATGTCAGTGACTTTGATAGCGGTAGCTCGAGGAAACTTTTCTTTGAGAATCTGGGTCACTTTGAGCTCCCCCTCAGTCTGTGAGGCAAAGGTGCGCTGGGCCCAGTGGAGAAGAGGAAGCTGCCGCAGAACAGAGGAGAGTCACTGTGCAGGCCCCTCTGACCTCCCCTGCGAGGCAGGGCCCTGGGCTAAATCGGGGGGACTGCGTGGCATCAGATGTCCATTGAAGTTCCCCAGGATGCAGAATAAACTTTTTTTGAGCGAGGAGTGGAATTGTAAATAACTAACTTGAACTCCAGAGATAACAAGGCCCCTAAGTTAATTCAACAGATGTTTATTCCTCACGACAGTGACACCCTATCATGAAGACAGCTTTAGTGAGGTGCCTGAAGTGCCAAGTGATATGCCCAAGGTTGGATCCCATAGTAAGATGCAGACTAGGAGAGGCCAGGCATGCCCTGCTTGGGCAAGCATGCCGCTGACCATGTGCTAATGGGAGCAAACAGCACCCACCCTTCAGGCCTGATTAACATTCCACATTCTCTCCAGTGGGTATAACCCTGTGACCTACTGCTATAAGGCAGCTATTCTCTGCAATCCTTACTGGAAAGAAGAAACAGAATTCTGTGAAAGGATCTGAAAGAGGAACATTTTTAGATTATTTACCATTGGAAGTAACATTCTTCCCTCCCCCAATGGCTACCCTAAGGAGCCAGTGCTTCTGATGGGAATGTGTCTCAACCCTTAGGGATGAAGATGCAGAAAATCATGTCAGCAGCCCCTTGGCTAGGTTAAGCACATGCTGAAAAGAGAGACTGAAAATAGCATGGCAGGGACTTCCCGGGAGATCCAGTGGCTAAGACTCTGCACTTCCAATGGAGGGGGCCTGGGTTCGGTCCCTGCTGGGGGAATTAGATCCCACATCCAGCAACTAAGAGTTTGCATGCTGCAACTAAAGCTCCTGTATGCTGCAACAAAGATAAAAAATTCTGCATGCTTCAGCTAAGACCCAGTGCAGCCTAACAAATAAGTAAAAATAAATATTGAAAAAAAGAAAATAAAGTATGGTACGGCTTCAGTGTCAGGTAAAGATTTTGGACTTTTTACACAGGCTTCTTGATGCCAATGTAACAGTGCCTTTTGAAGCAAGTCAGGAAAGATTCCCAGATAAGAGTATCCTTAAAAAGGGAGTAGTACCAGGCTCCCTGGCTGGAGGAGGATGGTGGGTGGAGTGCTGTTCACCACATGCTGGTGCTGAAGCTACCATCCCTTCACCTGCTCAGTCTTGCCCATCCTCTAGGCCTTTTCTGATGGCCTAGAGCAGAGTCCTGTGTTACAGAACCTCAGAGCATCTTCTTTAAAATACCCTGTGCACTGACTCTTTCACCAATTGGTCTTAGAGGCCAAGACATGGGTCTGTCCTGCTATTGCAGTCTTCCAGAACTGACACAGGGCAGGCCCTCAGGAGAACTTGAGTGATGGGTGAATGAATGAGGAGGGGGAAATATCCACACAATTCAGGGCATATGTATTGTGCTGTCATTTGCTCAGTCGTGTCTGACTCTTTGCGACCCCAGGGACTGTAGCCCGCCAGGCTCCTCTGGCCTCGAGGATTCTCCAGGCAAGAATACTGGAGTGGGTTGCCATGCTCTCCTCCAGGGGATCTTCCCAAGCCAGGGATCGAACCCAGGTTCTCCGCATTGCAGGCGGACTGTTTCCCGGCTGAGCCACCAGAGAAAACCAGCATTATGTACTAGGCACCCCCAAAGAAGTCCTGATTCTAGCAGGCAGCTGAAATGCAGGTCAGGAGAAAGATCTGCAGGGAGACTGAGTGCTGTTCAGAGGGACAGAATCTTATGTTGTGGACCTGGGTAAGATTGGCTGGATCGCAGACCTCCTCTGAAAACGGTGCCCTGGGGGTGGGGCTGGGGGCAAAGGCAGAGGGTAGCTATGTGGCAGGCAGCGCAGCAGTCACTAAAGGGTGAGAGTGGGGTTAGCACTATGACTCCTTGGGAAAAGTCTTTCCCTCATCTCTGCTGATCTGCAGGCAGCGGCCTTTAAACCAGCAATCTACTGACACAACCCCTGGAATGTCGACTGTCCATAATGAAAGTCACCAGCAGCAGTGCCTTTCATGCTTGGGGGAGGCAGGTCCAAGAGAAGGAAGAATGTGAGAGGAAAGCAAAAGAAATGGATGGAGTGAAGGAAGAATGAACCAGCAAGCGGGAGAAAAAATTAGGAGAACGTATGGTGAGTGCCCTCTACTGGCTCCCAACTCCAGGAGTGTGAGATTTGGAAAGGGTCAAGGTCACAGAAGCCAGGAGGACGTTCCGGAGTCCTGACTCAGTCACAGGAACCAGCACGCACTCCGCGACTCCAGGCTCTGACTCCCATGTCTTCGGCTCAGTAAACCGACATGGCTTTTTCCGTGCCTGCTGGATTACGACTGTTTAGGTATCCGTTCCCCTCGACCTCAACCCCCACCCCGTTGGGGAGCTCCCCCAGCACGCGCCGGGCCTGACACTTCTCTCAGTACCCGTAGCCGGGGCCACTGAATGAATGAACCAGCAAATCAATGAATGAGAGAAAGGAGGCGAAGCCCCTGGCCCGGCGCGTCGCCCTCCGCGGGCCGTCTCTCCAACCCCGGCCCGCCCCGCGGTCCCAGCGCAGTTCCTGCCCCGGGGCGAGTGGCTCGGTCCCCGTCCACGCTCACCCGGCGGGTTCCGCGAAGCAGAGGCCCTGCCGCGGCCGGGCTCCACGCCGCCATGCCCGGCCGACGCGGCCCGCCGTCCGAGGTCGCCGTGTCGCCCAAAAGACGCGGAGTCCGGGACCAGAGCCGCCGCCGCCACGGGCGAGGCCGCCCCCTGCTGTCCGGAGGCCGCGAGCCGCCCCGCACGCCCAGGACGCCCAGGGCCCCGCCGTCTGCCCTGACTGTCCTGGCTTCCCCTGCCTCCTAGCCCTCGCTCCCAGTGGGTCCTTCCGCCTCGGCCTAGAAGCCGGTGCTCGGACTCTCCCCCGTCCCAAGGACCCTGGTGCCCTAGGTGGAACGCCCCCATTCCTACTCTCCACCAGAAAACCTGCTGCTAAACGGAGGAGCTTCGACTTCTCGCTCCATGAGGGAGCCGGAGGAGGATTTTAAGCAGGGGAGTCGTTTTCAGATTTGGGTTTAGAAAGATCATTGGCCCCTGCAAGAGCGGGGACAGTCGCAGTGGTCCAGAGACTAAAGGCCTGAACAGCAGCAGGAATGGGAGGAGTGGACTCAGACACCTGGGAGGCGAATGGACTGGAAGACAGTATTGGCGGGAGAGGGGATGAAGGCGTCAGGGATGACTCTCAGGTTTCTGGCTTGGACAATGAAATGGGTAGAGGAGGACTAGGTTTGGGGTGAAGAGGGTCGACTAACTCAGTTTTGGATGTCCCTGAATTTAAGGTGCCTGCAGGAAATGGCTCAGCAGAAGAGCCACTGGAGCCACAGACCTTGGATAGCCTGGCAAACTCTTTTTGAGATGTTTTGCAAAATTCAAACACCACTCCCATCCGCTGGAAAGCTCAACCAGCAGATCAACTGGAAGCTAAGGAATGATATTGACCTTCCCTGACCCTCCTGACTTGAATCAACTAAAACTTTGACTCTTGACAACTTTTGCCCCCATTCTAGACTGAATTCTCCTCGGCCAAGCCCTTTCATGAATGTGCATATAACCTTAGCTTAAAATTTCTCTGCTTTTGCTCTTGGGGAGACACTGTGTTCTCTTTACTTGTCTGATCACCAAGTCATGTTCAATCCTTTGCAACCCCATGGACTGCAGCATGCCAGGCTTCCTTGTCCTTCACTATCTCCCAGAGTTTGCTCAAACTCCTGTCCATTGTGTCAGTGATGCCATCCAACCATCTCATCCTGTGTCACCCCAACATCAGGGTCTTTTCCAAGGACTCGGCTCTTCACATCAAGTGGCCAAAGTATCGGAGCTTCAGCTTCAGCATAAGTCCTTCCAATGAATATTCAGGGTTTATTTCCTTTAGGATTGACTAGTTTGATTTCCTTGCTGTCCAAGGGACTCTCAAGTCTTCTACAGCACCAAAATTTGAAAGCATCAATTCTTTGGCACTTAGCTTTCTCAACTGAAATATAGCCTTCATTATTACTGGACTGCTTGTACCTCCCTATGCAAACTGTGCAACAATATGGCTTATGTGGTAACCAACTCATCTTTTAAAGTCAGTTCAAGCCTTGTCTTCTGATCAGTCATAAATATTCTGTTCAGCACCACCAAAATAATCTTTCACAGAGAAACCTTTTGTCTCCTGTAGGTAGGTTGCCTAAGCCTGAAATAACCTTTTTACTTGCCTGTTAAGTCTTTTCATTTCTGTAGCCCTCTGGAACTCCCCTTTACTGGCTAGATGAGATGCTGCCTGAATTAACAGTCAATAAAGCCAATTAGATTTTTTAAATTTACTGTTGAATTTTGTCTTTTTGACCCTCATAATTTTTCCTTTCATCAGTGCTAATGCTCAATTGTATCCAACTCTTTGCAACCCCATGGACTGTAACCCGCCGGGCTCCTCTGTCCATGGGATTTCCCAGGCAAGAATACTGGAGTGGGTTGCCATTACTTCCTCCAGGGGATCTCCCTGACTTGGAGATTGAACCCATGTCTCCCGCAGCTCTGGCATTGGGCAGGTAGATTCTTTACCACTGGGAAGCCCCGATTTCTCCTTTGCATTACTGTTAATAGCCTCATTTTTTTTTTCTTTGCTTGATTCTTTAACAATTAGAGTTGGTGGGATTAGGGATAATTTACAAACTTTCAATTTTTCTTCAGAGATGTAACTAAACTGCCAAAGATATTTCTTCCAGAGTATAGTGGAGAATCACCTCTTTGCTACTCAAAACAGGGAGGTCTCAATGAGGCAGACCATATCCCATGACCTAGGCTGGTTGATCAGATTTAGGGACTGGCTTAGAGTTGGTCACATGATCTGAGCCAGACTAATCAGAATTGGTCTAGAGACTTTGGGGAACTAAGGAAAATAAAGGATCATTTGCACCTGGGTTGCTAAACTGGTAGAAGGTGTACTCTTGGGGACCATCTTTGTAACCATGTGGGTAGTGCCACAGTGGAAATGAAGCAAAACAAGCAGAGCCAGAACTGAACACTAAAGCAATTTTAATTGGTTTAGTTATTTTTAACTAAGAGACCAGTGTTAAATTCACTGAACTGCATTTGAAAAATTCCTTCTTTCCTTTACTGAAAATCAGTACTTTTGCTCCAACATTCTTCACATAACTTAACAGTGGCTCACTTTTTTTTTCCTCCTGGATGTGCTGGGTCTTCATTGTAGCCTGGGGACCTCTCTTGGTGCAGAGGAGGCAGGCACAGTAGTCGTGGCCCACGGGGCCACGAGCTTAGCTGCCCCATGGCAACTGGGATTTTAGCTCCCCGACGGGATTGAACCTATGTTCCCTACATTAGAAAGCAACCCCTAGATCCAACCAGTCCATCCTAAAGGAGATCAGTCCTGGGTGTTCATTGGAAGGACTGATGATGAAGCTGAAACTCCAATACTTTGGCCACCTCAAGAGTTGACTCATTGGAAAAGACCCTGATGCTGGGAGGGATTGGGGGCAGGAAGAGAAGGGACGACAGAGGATGAGATGGCTGGATGGCATTACCAACTCGATGGACATGAGTTAGAGTCCCTTGAGTCGGGGAGTTGGTGATGGACAGGGAGGCCTGGTGTGCTGTGATTCATGGGGTTGCAAAGAGTCGGACATAACTGAGCGACTGAACTGAACTGAACTGGATCACCTGGGGAGTGGTTATTTTGGACTATCTGCTTTAGTATCTTCCTCCTACCCTCAGTTTTTGGAACTGCTGTTGGAGCCACCTGAAATGAAAACTTGTCCATTATTTGCTTAATTAAAATACTTCAGAGTCATCACCTACAAGTGAAAAACCCAAGTTCTTTCATTTGACTTACCTCTACCTACCTGTCCAATTGAAATATATCCTTCACTAATACTGGACTGCTTGACTTCCCTATACAAACTGTGCAAAAATTCTGTTATGTTGTAACCACCCATCTTTTAAGGCAGTTCCAGTTTTGTCTCCCCCAGGGAGCCACCTGACTCAGGGTCTTTTCCAGTGAGTCGGCTCTTCCCATCAGGTAGCCAAAGTATTAGAGCGTCAGCTTCAGCATCAGTCCTTTGAATGGATATTCAGGGTTAATTTCCTTTAGGGTTGACTGGTTTGATCTCCCTTCTGTCCAAGGGACTCTCAAGAGTCTTCTCCAGCACCACAATTCTAACCCATCAATTCTTCCATGATCAGCCTTCTTTATGGTCCAACTCTCTCATCCGTACATGACTACTGGAAAAACCATGGCTGTGACTATATGGACCTTAGTTGGCAAAGTGATGTCTTTGCTTTTTAATACACTGTCTAGGTTTGTCATAACTTTCCTTCCAAGGAGCGTCTTTCAATTTCATGGCTGCAGTGACCATCCACAATGATTTTGGAGCCCAAGAAAATAAGATCTGCCACTGCTTCCACTTTTCCCCTTCTATTTGCCATAAAGTAATGGGACAGATGCCATGATCTCAGTTTTTTGAATGCTGAGTTTTAAGCCACCTTTTCTACTCTCACCTTCATCAAGAGGCTCATTAGTTCCTCTTCACTTTCTGCCATTAGAGTGCTATCATATGCATATCTGAGGTTGCTGATATTTCTCCCAGCAATCTTGATTTGTTTGTGATTCATCCAGCCTGGCATTTTGTATGATGTACTCTGGGTATAAGTTAAATAAAAAGGATGACAATATAAACCCTTGTACTCCTTTCCCAGTTTTGAACCAGTCAGTTGTTCCATGAAAGGTTCTAATTGCTGCTTTTTGACCTGCATACAGGTTTCTCAAGAGACAGGTAAGATGGTCTGGTACTCCCATCTCTTTAAGAATTTTCCAGTTTGTTGTGATTCACACAGTCAAAGGTTGTGGTGTAGTCAATGAAGCAGAAGTAGATGTGTTGCTGGAATTTCCTTGCTTTCTCTATGATCCAACAAATGTTGGCAATTTTCTAAACCCAGTTTGTACATCTGGAATTTCTTGGTTCACATACTGCTGGAGCCTACCTTGAAGTATTTTGAGGATGATCTTGTTAAGCATGTGGAGTGAGTACAACTTTTCTGTAGTTTGAACATTCTCTGGCATTACCCTTCTCTGGGAATGGAGTGAAAACTGATCTTTTCCAGTCCTGTGGCCACTGCTGAATTTTCCACATTTGCTGACATATTGAGTGCAGCACTTTAATAGCACCATCTTTTAGGATTTGAAATAGCTCAGCTGGAATTCTGTCACCTCCAAGCTTCCTAAGGCCCCCTTGACTTCACACTCCAGGATGTCTGGCTCTAAGTCAGTCACTGCACCATCATGATTATTCAGGTCATCAAGACCTTTTTTGTGTATTCTTCTGTGTGTTCTTGCCACCTCTTCTTAATCTCCTGCTGTTGTGCTGTGCTTAGTCGCTGAGTCATGTCCAACTCTTTGCGACCCCGTGGATTGTAGCCCACCAGGCTCCTCTGTCCTTGGGGAGTCTCCAGGCAAGAATACTAGAGTGGGTTGCCATGCCCTCCTCCAGGGGATCTTCCCAATTCGGGGATCGAACCCAAGTCTCCTGCATTGCAGGTGGATTTTTTACTGCCTGAGCCATCAGGGAAGCCTCTCGACTTTTGTTAGGTCCTTACCATTTCTGTGTCTTACTGTGCCCAACCTTGCATGAAATGTTCCCTTGATAGCTCCAATTTTCTTCAATAGATCTCGTCTTTTCCAGTCTATTGTTTTCCTCTTTCTTTGCATTTTTCATTGAGGAAGGCCTTCTTATCTCACCTTGCTATCCTCTGAAACACTGTATTCACTTGGCTGTATCTTTCCCTTTCTCCCTGGCTTTTCCTTTTGTTCTTTCCACAGCAATTTGTGAAGCCTCCTCAGACGACCACTTTGCCTTCTTATTTCTTTTTGGGGGGATGGTTTTGGTCACTGCCTCCTGTCAGGCACTCTGTCTATCAGATCTACTCCCTTGAATCTATTTGTCACCTCCACTGCATAATCATAAGGGATTTGATTCAGGTCATACCTGAATGGCCTAGTAGTTTTCTCTACTTTCTTCAATTTAAGCCTGAATTTGGCAATAAGGAGTTCATGATCTGAGCCACAGTCAGCTCCGAGTCTTGTTTTTCTGACTGTACAGAGCTTCTCCATCTTCGGCTGCAAAGAATATAATCAATCTGATTTCAGTATTGACCATCCAGTGATGTCCATGTGTAGAGTCATCTCTTGTGTTGTTGGAAGAGGGTGTTTGCTATGACCAGTGTGTTCCTGACAAAACTGTTAGCGTTTGCCCTGCTTCATTTTGTACTCCAAGGCCAAAATTGCCTGCTACTCCAGGTATCTCCTGACTTCCTACTTTTGCAGTCCAATCCCCTATGATAAAAAGGACATCGTTTTTTTGGTGTTATTTCTAGAAGGTCTTGTAGGTCTTCATAGAACTGGTCAACTTCAGTTTCTTCAGCATCAGTGGTTGGGGCAGACTTGGATTAAATGAACCTAGATTATTGTTGTTTTTGTGATTGCATCCAAGTACTGCATTTTGGACTCTTTCGACTATGAGGGTTACTGCACTTCTTCTAAGGGATTCTTGCCCACAGTAATAGATATAACGGTCATATGAATTAAACTCTTCCATTCCCATCCATTTTCGTTCACTGATTCCTAAGATGTTGACATTCACTCTTGCTATCTCCTACTTGACCACGTCCAGTGGACCTAACATTCCAGGTTCCTATGCAATACTGTTCTTTACATTATCAGATTCTACTTTCACCAACCAGTCACATCCACAACTGAGTCATTTCCCCTTTGGACCAGTGGCTTCATTCTTTGTGGAGCTATTAGTAACTGTCCTCTGCTTAACCCCAGTGGCATATCTGACACTTTCTGACCTGGGGCTAATCTTCCAGGGTCATATCTTTGCCTTTTCATACTGTTCACGGTTCTCCCGTCAAGAACACTGGAGTGGTTTGCCATTCCCTCCTCCAGTGGACCATGTTTTGTTGTAACTCTCCACTATGACCCGTCCATCTTGGGTGGTCCCGCACAGCAGGGCTCGAAGCTTCACTGAGTTATGCAAGCCCCTTTGCCCCAACAAGACTGTAACCCATCAAGTTGTCTTTAACTTCATTCAGAACAGTTTTGTTAGACTGTGACAGCTGTAGCATGCATTTAAAAAGACACTATCAAAATTGGTGAATTTTTACGTAGCTATTTTAATATTGAACGTGGTCTGTCAGGTTTTGTGTTGGAGATTTCTCCCTGGATGATACTCCACAGTTGGGTAGACTAGCTGAAGTTGACAGTGATCAAATCAAGACATCAATTGAGAATAATGTTACACCAGGAGGGAGATAGTCGACATACTCAAAATACCAAATCAATCATTGAAAATCATTTGCACAAGCTTGGTTAATCACTTTGATGTTTGGGTTCCACATAAGTTAAGCAAAAAAAAAAAAAAAAAACACTTTCTTGGGAGTCCTCTATTATGAGCGATTTCTGGAAAACCAAATGATTAATTCCAAAAAGTACTGCTTTCAATTAGACCAACTGGAATTTCAGTCAACAGAAAACTCAATCTTCTAGGTTTCCTTGATAACCAGGTAAAAACTGCTACAGATTGGCTGGGAAGTTGATTCATCTGCCGTATTCACCACATTGCACCTTCAGATTTCCATGTATTTCAGTCTTTACTCAATTCTCTGAATGGAAAAAAATTTCAATTCCCTGGAAGACTGTAAAAGGAACCTGGCATAGTTCTTTGCTCAAAAAAGATACAAAGTTTTCGGAGATAGAATCACAAGTTGCCTGAAAAATGGCAAAAGGAAGTGGAACAAAATGGTGACTACATTGTAAAGTAGAAATGAAAAATGTGTATTTTTACTTAAGAGCCAAAGGAACACTCTGAGCAACCCAGTACATCTTTTTTATCCACTGGTCCATAAACTCCACAACAGGATCTTGCCTTATTCACCTGTGTCAAAAGCCCAGCATGACACAGGACAAAAAGAGCATGCACTGATCAACAATAGATCCAGAGCAAGAATTTAAACCTTTTTAGAAAAGGATTTTCAAAACAATCTATCTTGGGCTTTCAGTGTTTCCTTACCTCATTTGCATGATTTTTAAATTGCAGTCATTTTATGTTGTAGAGCCTCCTAGCACTCTTGAGCATACAGAACTTTTACAAATGCAGCCAAGAGAAAAAGACCCACCTAACGATGTAGTCAAAGTCTGAGCTTTTGTGACATGTTTTACAAACACTGAAAATCCCTAATGTACCTCTCAACTGCCACTCCCTCAATAGGTCACTGGAAGGGTTAAATGCAATAAAACTGTTAAAAGTATTCCCCCCTCCTCCCTGCTCAAAAACAAAACAAAACAAAACAAAAACAGGTAAGTTCTTCTAAGGAAGTGATATTCAAAATGCTGGTCAGCCACAGATAAGGAGCTTGGCCAGAATCTGAATCAATAATCTACTTCCTTCAACTAGCAAATTTGCTACAAAAAAACATCAGCTGAACTAAACAGTGCACTCAGATACTTACATTAGAGTGAAAACTCTTCGTCTTTTCACAGAACAGGAACAAAAAGTTCACAGAATGGCAGCCTGTCCAAGCTTTTGTACCATCCAGGATTTTTCAAACAGTTTGCTATGAGCTCTGCACCCCAAGTTAAAACCGAGAAATTTTTCCTAGCCCCACATGCAGCCAGGAGAGAGCTATGTGACCTTGGGTCTGTCAGTGGGAACCAATCATTTAAAGTTTTGATTAGGAAGAGACCAAAAAGGGAGGAGGTAATAAGTCAAGTCCTTTATTCTGGTCAAGGCAGATGCTTGACCAGCTTTGGGGAGGAGTTACAAAGTTCACTGATATCTAGTGGCTAGTAACAAGAAGGCAAGCTATCGGGTCCAAATCCATCCTAACAGCATTGGGGTATTTGCTAGAAAACACCCAAGGCATGGTTTGGACAGTTTCTGGCTGTGTGGCTTCAAAGTCAGACTCTGGCCTGCCCAAACATTTGAGTTCTTTTACTCACTCATGAAGTTTAAAATTCTTTCAAACTTAACCACTAGACACTTTTACAAACTCAACACTTTAGCAATAGGTTTCAAGCCCATAAAAATATAACCATCATAAAAGAAAGTTCAAATTTTGATTACTAGTTTACCCATATCTCTATATAAAATGAGTGTTAAGCCATATTATTTAGCCACATTCATTAAGTTTTCATTAACTCTACTTAAAAAAGGTCAAAACAATTTTAGCAATGCTGTATTAAACAGACCTAAAATTAGGCATCTGTAATTTGAACCTCTAAAAATAACTAGTATTTCTCCTATGATAATGAAAAATGGCTGTTTAGGGTGGGGGGGTGTCTTACAGATATGCTGAGTACTCGTTTCAAGGTCAGAAAATTAATGAGTCTAGTCTTTCCTCTTCCCTTTTCTCAATCTCATAATCAGGAATGTATAGAAGAGGTCAAGAGATTGTCCAGCATGGTAAGAAGACAACTTATTTTTTTTGTCCGGATTCGGTTTTAGCCACTGCATCCCAAGGCACAGTTTGTTTCGTCGGGGTGGGGCCCTGGTATTATAATACATTTAGTTCACTTAGGAACTTCCCTTTCTTTTAAGAGTTAAGAAAACATTTTCACTCCTAAATGATAAGCCAAGGTAACCTTCCACAGACCCTGCAAAAATATCTCAAGTTTCACAGTTAAATAGAAACAAATGTGTTGAGACATACTTTCATCAGTCCTTTCTTTCTTTCAATATATTTTATTCTGATGAAGTTACAAAAGTAGATACAAAACACTTTCTTAAAAAAGTACAGTTAACCGACTTAGAAAAATAGATAAAGCCCCTAAAGGTTTAAAAATACAAAATAAATTTTCATGTAAAGAACATTTAAAAATATTTTAGATAACCAAGACTAACTTGAGCAAGTTATTTTCAATGTAGACCAAACATAGAATGTTGTCCTATAATAAATCTATAGCACACTGGTAATCCATTCGGATTTACAGAATACTTGTTTGAAACAGAATCTGATGAGAGAAAACCCAAGTGAATTTCAATACAGTTGCTTCAGTAAAATTACTGCTACCACCCCAAAGCCCATTACAGTCTGAAATATCAAAATCTAATGCAAACGCACAGGAAGACTGAGGAGCTACTATTTTCCCTCTTTGCCAGAATTGTACAATAGTTAAAATCCAAATCCAGTTACTGAACTGGTATGAGGAGGAAATAATGTCCCTGTTGAAGCTGCTTAGTTTGGTGTCCCAGCTAGTATTTTCAGGCCAGAATTCTACAGAAAGCAGACAGACTCCTATAATCAGGCTAAGGTGACACCAGCAGCATGACTGAAGCTGCTTAGAAACAGATTTCTAGGACTCACACCCTTCGGGACCGGTTTGTTTATGCTTATGAGGTAATGATGAAATATTCAGAAGCTTCTCCACTTCTAATGCGACCTCACTGCTCAGAGAGAGGGCCAAACGGCATAATCAAGAAATCTCAAAAATATTTGAAAAATTAACATCACCACCAGGACTGCTCCTCTTGCCTCTGCTGTACTAGAAAAACTTTCCTTTTGCTGTTATCAATGTCATGATGCATACAGATGTACATTTCTCAAGCAGGCAGCTACATGAGCTAAGGATCTATAGGTCTTAAGATGAAAGGAAATACTTTGTTAACTGGCAGCCTACTAAAAACCACTTTTTTCACAGTTTGGCAAAGAATAAAGGAGCCATTTGGTTGTCAATACAAAAACTGTAGTACAAGGAAGTTTCACTATTTAAACAAAAATCTGTACATCATTGTCCAAAAGTTTTTTTTAAAGGCCTGGAAATTAAAGCACCATAGGATTAACTGCATAATTCAGCAAGTACTATCCAACCCATGCTTTTAGTCGGGTGTGAAGAGCAGTGATTGAGACACCTCAGAGAGAGGACTTCTGATTAGGAGGAGCCAGGGGAGTGAGTGTTACTCAGGGAGATAAATCAAGACTGAGAGGAGTCAAAGAAAGACAGACTCCTTCCAGCTTTAATTAAAGGCTGGCCTTCCAGCCAAGCCCAGAAGGTGCTATCTTCTCTATGTTCTCTGCTCCATCCCTCCTGTTCACTCCCTGGCCTTGGATGTAAATAAATAATGTTAAACTAATGTTTGGTTGCATTCTTGGTTAAGCCAGATTAACTGGGAATGCTTTTTCTTTTTTGGTATTGCTTTTATTTTTTTAAAAAGGGACATTTTGAATTACCTGAATTCTTAATTACCAACAAATTTTAAAATTTATGTCCCATTATTAAGCTGTCTCTACTACTTTTACTTTAGTTACTTAGTTTTAGGGCTCTAAGTCATGA
Organism: Cervus elaphus; assembly: GCF_910594005.1. NCBI lineage: Eukaryota > Metazoa > Chordata > Mammalia > Artiodactyla > Cervidae > Cervus > Cervus elaphus. Next base: position 92,295,855 of record NC_057825.1, read on the forward strand.
AGAGAGGGAGGATTTCTACCACTGAAAATAGATGAAGGAAAGTAAGAACACTTATTTGATGATACTTAAAATATTAGAAATGATAAAAATACAATCTTATTTGAGAAATATTTCATTCCTAGCATACTTAATTAAAGCCAACAATGTTCAAAGTCAAGAGGCAGTAACATCCTAACATTCTAAAAACCTTCTTGTTTGGAAATGATCAACATAAACATACAGAATGCCTGATGGTTCTTTTGGATAATCTTAAAATGAGGATTATGGAATGTTTCATAGAGGACTTTTTTAATAAGGGATTTTCCCACTATTTCCCAAAACAACAATGTATGGTTTCAGCCTAAATCAGATAAAATGTTTTGTTTCCTATAAAATTCTATATATATTTAAGAATTTATTGAAATTGAGTTATTACAAAAATGGAGTTTCTAAGTCATTTTTTCTTTACAATCTAGTAGAATAATAAAAATAAATAACCAAAAAACCCTTCAAATTTAACCTTAACCAAAGGTATCAAGGAACATGGTGAGTACTTTGCAAAAAATCATAGCTCTGAAACAAACGAACTTCAAGTGTTGCCAGTCTGGCAAGTCTTTAGTAATATGTGTGCCTCAATACACTTCAAACAGTCTATATCTGAAAAATCTAGTGAAAATTAGATCTTTTCTTCACTAAAGGAGATTCTTTTTACCCCAACAGAATAATTTCAAGTTTTGATACAAAAACAATTAAAACAGAATAAAACGCCAATCCACCCCTTGACTATTAACAGAATGAAATATTTTACTTATCCCATTTTTGTCTCCTTTAAACATATACCCCCCACCCCCAGCACAGACACACACACATTAAAGAACATGTAGCACACTGAACTTTTAGCTGGGTTATAAAATGTGCGCACCTTTAAGGTTTTTTATTACGGCTTTCCTTACGTTTTAACCTTACTGGGATAAAGTTCATGCATTTCTACACTACTCTTAACTAAGTCTCAAGACACAATAAAAATACATGTAAGTAGTTTCTCTTTTAAGGAAAACTCAAAACAAAAGAATCAAGTACTCTTAAGTACTTCCTTCTATTCTCCTATCCAAATTTCAAGGCCTCTGAAGCCAAAAACATGAATGAAAATAACAGTTTTTGAGACCCAAATGTGTTATAATTTTTTTGGAAGTCTTTTCTCAGCCAAAACCTATATATTAAAATTAATCTGAATGAAGCTTTTCAAAATAAAAATCTGCAAGACAATTAATTCTTAGATGCCTTAAAAAAGTTCTTTGATACACACTAAAAATCTAGATAGGCTGTGAATAAAATCCCAAATAAAGATTAAATAATAAAGTCATTTTAGAAATAACTCTGGTTACTCCCATACCATGTCTTATGATGATTTAAACTGCAATCATGGATTTTGAAAAAATACATGTATATAACCTATAAAAACACTAGCATACAAACTTCAAACTAAAAGGGCATCCAAAGTGACACAAATGTTTTTAATCTAAAGAAAATTTGAAAATGCCTCTTCTATTTGTAAAATAAAAGCAGAATAAAACTGATCTGATTGCATTATTAGGAAATTTGTTCTGGAAGCTTGTTAACAAATTATTGGCAGAAATTTTTTATATCCATCATGCTGTTACCTGAATCAGACTTCAGTCATCTTCTTCAGTAAATGAGTAAGTAAACTAATAAACTGCAAGTGAGTCTTCATATACTACAACCAAAAATGACTCTGTGGTAATAACAGCAGTGATCATACAGTGCCTTAAATTCAGCCATGTCCTGAATTTCTCTCTGAAGGTATTAGGCCAACCTACCTTTGGGACAATTTTATCAGTAGACACAGGCAACTGGTGTCTTTTTATCCTGTTTTCTTAAAGTCTGTATCACTAGTCTATAACAGAAAGCAATGAGATAGCTCTAGCAGTAGATGAAGCAAGAAGGTAACTGTTCCAGAAGAAAAATTTATCTGTCTTTTGATCCAAGCTTCTCAATTAATTCCTGAAGAGGTGCCAACTCACGTCTATCAATCAGATTAAACTCCTAAAAAAAGAAGAAAAATAAAATTAAAAAACAGATCTAAAATTAAAACTCTGTCATTCAGAGAAAGGATTTCCAACTCTAGCTTTCTGAAATCCAAAAGAATGATGAAATAATCTCTATGAATATTTTAAAATAGGATCATTTTTACTCCCTATTTTAATATACAAGGGGCTTAATAGATAGTGGCCTCCTCTGGGCACTTTTACTTCCATATACCTACATTTACATACTATCTATGACAGGCAACAATCTCTAAGAAAGACAAGAAAGAAAGCACAGTACATTCTCCTCTGTGTGGTACACAGAATTGGATATATAATACCTACTATACACGCTACTATAAAAGACTTTATTTTTGGGGGTTCCAAAATCACTGCAGATGGTGACTGCAGCCATGAAATTAAAAGACGCTTACTCCTTGGAAGGAAAGTTATGACCGTCCTAATAGCATATTAAAAAGCAGAGACATTACTTGGCCAACAAAGGTCCATCTAGTCAAGGCTATGGTTTTTCCAGTGGTCACGTATGGATGTGAGAGTTGGACTGTGAAGAAAGCTGAGCGTCGAAAAATTGATGCTTTTGAACTGTGGTGTTGGAGAAGACTCTTGAGAGTCCCTTGGACTGCAAGGAGATTCAACCAGTCCATCCTAAAGGAGATCAGTCCTGGATGTTCATGAAGCTGAAGCTGAAACTCCAATACTTTGGCCACCTCATGCGAAGAGTTGACTCACTGGAAAAGACCCTGATGCTGGGAGGGATTGGGGGCAGGAGGAGAAGGGGACGACAGAGGATGAGATGGCTGGATGGCGTCACCGACTCGATGGACATGAGTTTGAGTGAACTCCGGGAGTTGGTGATGGACAGGGAGGCCTGGCGTGCTGCAATTCATGGGGTCGCAAAGAGTCGGACACGACTGAGTGACTGAACTGAACTGATAAAAGCTACTGGTTTTCCCATCAAAATATCTATAGAGAGATATATTTATATTTGCATAAAGAATTATATATTTCTAAAGTTAGCTTAGAAGTCCCTATTCTTTGATCATTTTTTTCAAACAATGTGAATTATTTTGACTTTAAAAAGTTCTAATTTCAACTAAGGGCCCATAAGGAAATGGGCCACACCTCTGAAGGTGGTGGTTCTTTGTGACATTTCTAGCTGCTAACTTTGTAGTTTCAGCCTGAAGTAGACTTCTGGAAACTAACTCAAGATATTTTAGCTAACGAGTTCTTCCAAAAGTTTCTCCTCCAGGCACAGACATCTCATGAAACGAGACAACCCTAGATGTTTTTCCCGTGGCATCCCTTTATTCAGCAGTAGCAATGGGACACAAGGGTGTTGACAAGTTTTCCTGGGTGTTTAGTGCTTCATGTCATATGCCAGTCAGAGACCAGGGTCAGGTCTCTCCAGAGGCAAAAGGCCCCAAATGGGGGTGATGCCTTCTATTCTGTTATGTACATCAAAGAAATAAACAAGAAAAAGGGAATAAAACAGGAGAACTCTGCATGCTTACCTCTATATCTATAAATAAGACACTATACTATACTTTTTGTTAATTACCAATTCAAATACGTCCATGTCAAAGGACACACCAAATTCAATGCAATTCAACTTACCTGAACGAAGAAAATAAAGTGCTTAAAGGAGGTGTTGAGGTGGGCTTCCTCCTGCAGCTGCATTACAGAATCAAAGTGCTGGTGATAAATATGGGCATAAACCCTGAACAGACGCTTTAGAATGGTCTTTGCCACAGACATAAAGTTTTTAGGAAATGGGACACCTGTAATGTATATATGTTTCAATCAGTCTTTTACCAGTAAGAGAAAAATAAATAGCAGAAAAATTTAGACAATGCCATAAACATCTCCAATACACAAATTCACAAATACAAGCTTCTATCCATATATATATTTTTTAAAAGGCAAGGGAAAAAACCACCCAAACCTAAGAATGTGAGGTATCCTCATACCACACTTTTGTTGAATGCCTTAGAATAGTAGGCACAAGTGACAAGTTATGGGAGATGACGCTGAATCGTCATCTTGTTTTTTTACTTGTTTAATACTCGAGATTTTTACTTGTTTAATACTTGTTTAATGATGAAATAATCTCTATGATTTTTTTGTTTACTTGTTTAATACTTGAGAATTTCTCCCTAAAATTAACGGCAATAAGTTTGTTTCTTGTTTTCTTGGCCCTGTCATGCAGCCTGTTGGGAATCTTAGCTCCCCAGTCAGGGATCGAACTCGAACCCCCTGCACTGGAAGCGTGTTTTAACCACTGGACTGCCAGGGAACTCTCAGGAAATTCTATTTACAGTTTAGACTATAAATAGAAAATTTTTACTTTTGGCAATTTATAACTCTAAAAAGATTTTTTACACATACACATACATACTCAACCAGGACTGGAAATTTTCCCAAGCAAAAGAAAAAGGCACACCTTGAGTCACTATTATCTACTGTCTACAAATAAAAAATATTTTCTCTTCTGAAGTACTCTGAAAATCTAGTCTTCCTTCTTAGGCTAGGCGTCCCCAACTTTTTATTTACTTTTTTAAAGTGCTATTTCCATTTTCCTATAGTGTAAGAAGAGGAATAATACTTTCTATAAAGGGGAAGAATGGCACCTCCCTATTTTTCAAAGAAAATAAATATCTCCTCATAAAAGAACTGGGAGAGATCTTAGTCACCGCTCTCCAGGCAGTGCAGGTGGGGATATGACTGGCTGCATTCCTGAGAATTTTGGTTGACAAGATCAATGTTTCTTAGAAAACAGGTACAGAAGGCAATACAACAGGCATGGAGTACAGATAACAAACACATAAGAAGGCAACTGCTTCCAAAATAACCTAGAGTAGTTGGCCTAATAGCACTATACTACTCTTGAACATGTCCTTTTCTCTAATCTTTCAGAAAACAAAAGTTAAAACACTTTCTCCTTCCCTGCATTCTGTATTCTTGACCTCTCCACGAGTCCTTAATAGTTTGAAATTTAGTAAATTTTGCTCTTGTAAGCTGATGTATGTGTATGTGTTCCTCCACCCCTCACCCCCAGTCTTTGTAACAACCTGCCTTTTCACACATTATTCTGAGGGTGATGGACATGTTTTTCTGGACTTGGTCTTATATTCATGTATTGAAAAGAAAATGAGTAACAATCAAGTTTTGTCTAAAATAAATAATGGCATAAGTTAAGATCTGGATAACAGTCTAATGAAGGGGGAAATAATTCCAGAACATTAGGATAAAATATTGAAGAATTGGGAAGCTGAAGAAAGAGAGTAATGACAAAAGTATTCCCTCCGGAGGGAGACTCTGATAAATAAATACAAGTGATTTATTTTAATCTAAACACTTTCCAAGCTGAATTTAACATTCAAGCACAGCCAATACACAATTAAGGATCTATGAGAAAGGAAACAAAAGGCTTTATAGAACAGAAAAGTTGGTCAACAGCAAACAGACCAAATATAACAACATGACATAAATTTTCAAAAAGGAATCTGCTATGTTCTGAGTGTGTGTGTGCATGCGCGCACGCATTCACACGCACTTTGTTGCTCAGTTGTGTCCAACTCTTTGTAGCTCCATGGGCTGTAGCCAACCAGGCACCTAGGTCCATGGGGAGTTTCTAGACAAGGATACTGGATTTGACAGCCACGCCCTAATCTAGAGGCTCTTCCCAACCCAGGGATCAAACCCAGGTCTCCGATACTGCAGGCTTGGTGCCTCCTTCAAAATCATATTGAAATTCTAACACCCTAGACAATGGTATTAAGAGGTGGGGCCTTTGGGGGTGATAAGGCCATAAGGCCTCTGCCCCTTTGGCTAGAATCAGTGCCCTTACAGGAAGAAACAGAGATGATTTCCCTCTCTGCCATGTGAGGATACAACAAAAAGACTGTTTTTTGCAATCTGTAAACCAGGAATAGGACCTATGACAGAACCTAGCCATGCTGGCCTGATCTTGGACTTCCAGACTTCAGAAGTTAAGAAACACATCTCTATTGCTTATAAGCCCTCCAGTCTCTGGTACTTTTTGTTATAGCAACCCAAACAAACATGACAGAATCTAACAATATGTTGTTCATTAGATACCCTATACTGAAAATGACAAGGATCAATCACATCCATGAATATCAATGCCAAAATCTTAATCAAAATATCCAGAAATAAAAAAACTCTTGCAGCAAAACATTGAAAAAAATAGAGAAAACCTTATGATCAACAACAGAAAATAGAAGAGCATCTGACAAAACCCTACAATTTGATTTTTAAAAATTCACAAACCTCTAACCAAAAGGAAGAGTCCTGCTTAATGCTGAAATACTAGAAGCACTCACATGAAAGTAAACAAGAAAAGGATGTTTGCCTTCATTGCTTTTACTCAGCACTGCTCTGAGAGCAAAGTACTAGTTATTGCAATTAGTTAAGAGTACACAAGTAGTATATTTATCAGAAAAGGATAGATGGAATTAGTATCATCTTAGTCTGATGTGACTATAAACTTTAAAAACTCAAGAAAACCAATCCAAAAGAAATAGTCAGAAACTGATGGTCAATTATAAAATTCATAGATATATCAACAATTTTCCTATATACTAAACAATAACCAGTTAGAAATCAGATTATCAATAAAAACATTAAGCGCCTATGAATAAACTTAAGGAACTTGAAGGACTAAAGTAAAATACAGAATTTTTCCAAGAGGGAATAAGAAATAATTAAAAGACTGTTCCTGGATAGAAAGACTCAGTATTGTCAAGAGAACAAGAATCCCTACAATAATTTGCAAACTGAATGAAATCTTAATAAAAATCTCACAGGTATTTTTTTTACCTAGACAAAATGTTTCTAAATTCATTGGAAGAACAAACTTTCCAGAATAGCTGTGAGTATTCTGAAAAAGAAGAGCAAGGAAGAGAGACTAGCCCTACAAGATGTTCAAAGATACTTGGCCATGGTAATTAAGAGTGTGGAATTTCTGTAAGAATAAAAACATTAAAAGACTTCAAAACATATGTCAATTTGCTGTACACACATGAAAATTAGGGACTAAAAGACACATGTATATGATAAATGGTACTGGACAAACTGACTAGCATTTATAATTGGGAAAAAAGTAAGAGGAGTGTTGAGAAAAAATTCCTGACAGAAGAAAGATTTAAAAACAAAACCACAAAAGTACTAAATAAAAGCATTGACAAACATTTTTATGATCTTTAAGTAGGAAAGTCCCTTCTAATCATTGTATTAAAATCCAAACATCATAAAGGCAAAGATTAAAAGGTCAAAAAAAGAATAATATACATAGCCAAAAAATCCTCATAAACAAAATAAGTCAATAAGGCAACCTGAAGAAAAACACAACATGCATGACAAAGATCTAATATATCCTTAACATAAAGAAATAGACAAAGGATATAAACAGAAAACACACAATGATCAACAAACCAAAAAATGCTCAATCTTTTCAATATTTTGTAAAATGAACATTATACTAGAAATGTATTTACCCATTTTAGAAAAGATGAAAAACTGAGAGGCAACTAGTACTGACGAAGAAACACAGGCAGACACAAACATGGCTGGAAGGAGTATACATCTATAACCTTTTTGCAGAGAAATCTGGCAGTCTTTATTAGATTTTGTTACTCTAATAGACCATTAAAAAGAACATAACACATCTATCATTTAAAAAGAATATTAGTTCTACAACATTAACTCACCAATTTTAGAAGGAAAAAGAGTTTCATCATCAAGTTGATCCTGAACCCAAGTCATCAAATAGTCAATGTATTTTGGTGCAGAACATTTGATTGGCTTTTTAATATTAGTACCATCTGCCCAATGATATTCATATCTGAAGAGAAAAAAGTTTTAGTAATAAAGTTTTAAAAAACATGTTGCAACTTATAATCACAGTAGGTTCACAGTTTGTCTACGTTGTTAAGTGTGTTCATGCACACATACACACACATAAAAATAATTTTAGTAAAGTAACCAAAGTTCTACTGAAGATTACTTGGGAGTTCCCTGAAGAAAGACAGTTGACCCTTAAACAACAAGGGTTTGAACCACACAGGTCCACTCAGACACAGATATTTTTCAACAGGAAATACTACGATCCACGGTTGGTTGAATCCACAGATGCAGAGGGACCATGGATATGGAGGGCTGACTCAACTTATACAATATTCTGAAATATGATGGTAATAAATGGAAAAGAAAAAGATAGTATGGAAGCTGGCTGTGCCAGACTTTGTTTTACAACACAGCCCTGAGAAAGGCAAGGAACTGAGTCCCTGTCAGTTAGACAGCAGGTGCTGAGGAGTGGGTGAGGTGCCGATGGACCCTCCATGTTCTGAGCTTGTTGGCCACTAGGTAATCATCAACAGAGCCAAGATTATAAAACCCTGTTTTTTTGAGAGGGTTCTAAAGAATAAATCTTGTGCATGCATCTTTTTCTACTTCACCTTTGCTAAGCAAGAATGATTAATAATAAAACTTCACTTTATGAATCATTTAAGCCAAAGACAGGAAATTTCAGGACTAAAACAACACTTCACAAAATAAAAAACATCTCTCCTAAAATAATGTAAAAAGAACAGAACTCAAATTCACTGGGGACCTTTTTTACCTTTACATAAAAATGACAGCAAGTTCAGAAAGGATTATTTTTTATACCATCTCTCATCACACAAAAGCCATCAACTGTTACAGGAAAAAAGGTTGGAAGGACGCTAAAACGCTAATTCTGTAACATCTTAACCTTGTGGGTGATAAAGGGCTCTACCTCTTTGTCAATATTTCTAGAAATTATTACAGTAAAAAAATTTTAATCTACCATCTGTAAGTCAGGTAACTAAAGCAGCTCAATTTGGAAGTAATTAATACCAAATAAACACAAGGAAAAAAATCAAATATTAAAGGGTCAACTAAAAATTCTAAGAAACTAATTTAAAAAACAGAAACAAAACCATAAATTTAACAAAATTGAAAAAATAACTTTTGAAAAAGCAAGATAAACCTAAATTTCTTAACTTTCAATCCTACTGAACATTCATACTTACTACAATACAATTATAAAAAATCAAAACACTGGGAAACACATACCAAAGTAATAACTAAAAAGTTAAAGGTAAGCTTTTGTTTTCACAAGCAAACAGGCAAGAAAAACAACAAGTCTTTACTATTTAATTTATATCAGTTGGTGATTAGCTTTATTTAGTAATTCAAATACCTATATAATAGCCAGTTTAAGTACCTTGGACCTGCAGACATGACTGGACAGCTTGCTTCAGTGCAGAATTCTGTGATAGTTCCATATAACATGTTGATCTGGTTGAAGAAATCCACAGCTGGAAAATTAATAGCAGAATTGTGTTAAAATGTCCATGTAAACAAAATAAAACATCAGATCTCTCAACTGGAGGATTCAGTCAAGAATCTTCAGGAGAGTCAACAGTCCAGGGGCACTATAAATTCTCTTTTTTAAATTGTCACACCTAAAGTAAACTTTAAAAAAATTATTTATTTATGTGGCTGTGCCAGGTCTTAGTTGCAGCAAGTGGAATCTTTAGTTGCAGCATGCGGGATCTAGTTCCCTGACCAGGGAGCAAACCTGAGCCCCCTGCACTGGGAGCTCAGAGTTTTAGCCACTGAAATCACCAGGGAACTCCCTTAAGTAAACTTTTAATATACACTTATTTTTAATATACTAAGCTTTTAAGCAGCCTGTAAGCAGGAAAATATTAGAGATATTAATAACTTAATGGCAACTGAGCTTCCAGTTCAAGATGGCGGAGTAGATCTTAGATCTCCTCCTGCAAGAGCACCAAAATTGCAACTAGTTATGGAACAACCATAGACAGGAGGATGCTGGAACCTACCAAAAGACACCCCATGTCCAAAGACAAAGAAGCTGCAGCGAGACAGTAGGAGAGGTGCAATCATGATAAAATCAAATGCCACAGCCACTGGGTGGGTGACCCACAAGTTGGAGAATAATACCAAAGAAGTTCTCCCACTGTTGTGAAGATTCTGAATCCCACATCAGGCTTCCCAACCTGGGGATCTGACAAGGGCTGGGAATCCCCAGGGAATCTGATCTTGGAGGAAAACAGGATTTGATTACAAGACTTCCACAGGACTAGGGGAAACAGAGACTCCAGTCTTAGTATGCACAAACAAAACCTTGTGTGCACCAGACTCAGAGGAAAGGAGCAGTGACCCCACAGGAGACTGAACCAAAAATATCTGCTAGCGCTGGAGGGTCTCTTGAGGAGGCAGAGGTCAGCACGGGCTCACTACAGTGTCGGTGGAAGGTCCCCCTTGGCGTAAACCCTCTAGCAGTTCACATTAAACCCTACCATAGAGCTATAAAACCCAGGGCTGGGTCACCTCAAGCCAAAAAGCTTCCAAGGAGGGAGCACAACCCTTCCCATTAGCAGATAATTGGACTAAAGCTTTACTGAGCAAGGCCCTGCCCACCAGAGCAAGACCCACTTTTTCCTACCACCAGTCCTTTCCATCAGGAAGCTTACACAAGCCTCTTAGCCTCTTCCATCAGAGGGCAGAGAGAAGAAGCAAGAAGAATCACAGTCCCCCAGCAACGAAAACAGAAACCATATTACAGGAACTTTCACTTTTCACTTTCATGCACTGGAGAAGGAAATGGCAACCCACTCCAGTGTTCTTGCCTGGAGAATCCCAGGGATGGGGGAGCCTGTTGGGCTGCCGTCTATGGGGTTGCACAGAGTTGGACACGATTGAAGTGACCTAGCAGCAGCAATCAGCATGAAAAAGCAGAAAATTATGTCCTAGATGAATGGACAAGATAAAACCCCAGAAAACTACACGAAGACAGAATACCTTCCAGAAAAAGAATTCAGAGTGATAGTGAAGATGATTCAGGATCTCAGAAAAAGAATGGAGAAAAGATTGAGAAGATGCAAGAAATGTTTACCAAAGACCTAGAAGAACTAAAGAACAAACAGAGATAAATAATACATTAGAAGGAATCAACAGGAGAATAACTGAGGCAGAAGAACGGACAAATGATCAAGAAGACAGAATGGTGGAAATCACTGCTGCAGAACAGAATATAGAAAAAAGAATGAAAAGAAATGAAGACAGCCTAAGAGACCTCTGGGACATCATTAAACACACCAACATTAGGATTATAGGGGTCCCAGGAGGAGAAGAGAGAAAGAAACTGAGAAAATATCTGAAGAGACAATAGCTGAAAATCTCCCTAATGTGGGAAAGGAAGTAGTCAACCAAGTCCAGGAAAACAGAGTCCCAGGCAGGATAAACCCAAAGAGGAACACACCAAGACACATAGTAATCAAACTGACAAAAACTAAAGACAGAGATAAAACATTAAAAGCAACAAGGGAAAGGTGACAAATAACATACAAGGGAACTACCATCAGACTATCAAGTTGATTTCTCAACAGACACTCTATGAACAAGAGGAGAATGGCAAGATATATTTAAAGTTATGAAAAAGAAGAACCTACAACCAAGAATTCTCTACCCAGCAAGACTCTCCTTCAGATTTCATGCAGAAATCAAAAGCTTTCCAGATAAGCAAGTTATCTGCAGCACCACCAAACCAGCTTTACAACAAATGCTAAAGGAACATTTCTAGGCAGGAAACAAGAGAAGGAAAAGACCAAAAGAAAATAAACCCAAAACAATTAAGAAAATGGTAATAAGATCATACACAATCAATAATTATCTTAAATGTAAATGGATTAAATGCACCAACAAAAAGACTGGCTGGGTGGATGAAAACATGTGCATGTATGCACTTCCATTTACCACATCACTCTGCTTGACCCCTCAAATTGTATGTAATTATGTTCTTAGGTTAATCATGTCCCCATTATGGCTTACAATTGCAATTACCTTTTTTGTCTGGCTATTGATTGTGAAAACTGATACACATCTTCCAGTATTGTGATTATGTAACTATCTCTCATTTAATACCACTGTATCATGATTGGTCAAAAGAAAAATAACAGAACTCTATATTACCAAAATTACCATTTACTAGAAAAACCTGTAACCACTTCTTAAAATCCAGACATATTATCAGAATTATCTTGGAATTTTTTGAAAAATACAAATACCTAGGTATAGATTTTTTTTGCGCCAGAGTTCCAGATATGTTTCCAATGAGCAACCATGTTTAAAAACAAATGGATCAAATGAGGAAATTTTACTTTTATCTAGCTTCACTTTTTCTATTTCATATTCAGTGCTCCCACTTCATTTAGTTAATGTTTTCCAATTTCTCCATCTGTTCTTTTTTTTAGCCTTTATCAAACATAGTAGAAATCTCTTGCATTCATATATATAGTGTGTGTAATATATAAATTTTAGAAAACGTCTGAATTTTTGCCTAACTAAAAAAATTTAGTCTGTTTGACTTGGTTTAGTTTGATTCTACTTGTTTGATTCAGCATGAATAGAATGTAGATTTCCAATTAAAAAAAAAGACATGCAACAAGCAACAAAGGTTCACTATACAGCAGAGGAATTATGGACTGTGTTATAAGATACAGTCAATATCTTGTAATAATCTATAATGGAAAATAATTTCAAAATTTATATGTGTATATATATAATCAAACAAAATTCTACTTTTTGAAATTTAGTAACATTTATCTTTTTGCCAGTTTTTCTAAATGTCCTATGAACATCTAGTAACAATGTATGAGATACAAAATTTTAAATACATTTGTTTAGAATATAAGATTGTTATATATATATATCGCTAAGTCATGTCTGACTCTGACTCCATGAACTGCAGCACACCAGGCTTCTCTGTCCATCACTAACTCCCTGAGTTTGCTCAAACTCATATCCGTTGAGTCAGTGGTACCATCCAACCATTTCATCCTCTGTTGCCCCTTTCTCCTGCTCTCCATTTTTCCCGAGCATCAGGGTCTTTTCCAATGAGTCAGCTCTTTGCACGAGGTGGCCAAAGTATTGGACCTTCAGCTTCAGCATCTGTCCTTCAAAAAAAATATTCAAGGTAAACTTCCTTTAGGATTGACTGACTTGATCTCCTTGACGTAAGGGACTCACTAGAGTCTTCTCAAGCACCACAGTTCAAAAGCATCAATTCTTTGGCGATCAGTTTTCTTTATGGTCCAACTCTCACATCCACACATGACTACTATAAAAACTATAGCTTTGACTGTATGGACCTTTGTTGGCAAAGTGATGTCTCTGCTTTTTAAAACACTGTCTAGTATTGACATAGCTATTCATTCAAGGAGCAAAACGTCTTTTAATTACATGGCTGCAGTCACTATCTGCAGTGATTCTGGAGTCGAAGAAAATGAAATCTGACACTGTTCCCACATTTCCCCCATCTATTTGCCATGAAGTGATAGGATCGGATGCCATGATCTTAAAGTTTTTTGAATGTTGAGTTTTAAGTCAACTTTTCCACTCTCCTCTTTGACCTTCATCAAGAGGCTCTTCACTTCCTCTTCACTTTCTACCATTAATGTGGTTATCATCTGCATATCTGAGGTCATTGATATTTCTCCCAGCAATCTTGATTCCAGTCCGTTGTTCCATGTCTAGCTCTTACTGGTGCTTCTTGTTCTGCATACACATTTTGCAGAAGGCAAGTAAGAATCTCGTATTCCCATCCCTTTAAGAATATTCCATTCTGTTGTGACCCACACAGTGAAAGGCTTTAGCACAGTCAGTGAAGCCAAAGTAGATGTTTGTTTGGCTTGCTTTTTTATGATCCAGGGTCTGTTGACAATTTGATCTCTCGTTTCTCTGCCTTTTCTAAACCCAGCTTGTACCTCTGGAAGTTCAGTTCATGTACTGCTGAAGCCTAGCTTGAAGGATTTTGCTGGCATGTGAAATGAGTTCAACTGTACGGTAATTTGAACATTCTTTGGCATTGTTTTTCTTTGGGATTGGAATGAAAACTGACCTTTTCCAGTCCTGTGGCCACCGCTGAGTTTTCCAAACTTGCTGGCATATTGAGCACAGCACTTTAACAGCATCATCTTCTAGGATCTGAAATAGCTCAGCTGAAATTCCAACACCTCCACTAGCTTTGTTCATAATAATGCTTCCTAAGACCCACTTGACTTCACACTCCAGGATGAACAGGTCCAGGTGAGTGACCACATCATTGTGGTTAACTGGGTCATTAAGAGCTTTTTTATACTGTTCTTCTGTGTATTCTTGCCACCATTTCTGCTTCTGTTATGTCCTTGCCATTTTGTCCTTTATGGTGCCTATCTTTGTATGAAATGTTCAAATTAATATAAATAAAACTTACTATATTTATTAATGACATTATTCAAGATGCTCTTATTTTTTCTGCACTTGATAAAATATTCTCAGAGAAATGTTAATATGTTTCACTATGATTATATATATATTTTCTTTTCCCTTATATATCTTCTGATTTTTGTTTTATGTATCTTTATTGTTAGGTGTTTAATGGTTAACGATGTCTATCTTCTTTGTGAATTATATCTTTTATCATTAAAAATGCTCATCTTTGTTTCATTTAAAAACAAATAAATTTAAAAACAAAAAACAAGCAAAAATTCTAACTTAAAGGTAATTATTACATTAGAATATACAATTTGATGATATCCAAGCAGAGGAAAATCCATACCTTCTTATCAGTCTCGACCAGACAATACCATTTGTTAGGAAACCATTTGTGTTAGGAAAGAGAAGAAAGGTATTGTGGAATATATCGTGAGGGAGGTGTTTCAGTTCTATCAGGCATTAAAAAAATCTAACTTATCATAAAAAATTGAGACCCAGTTCATATTGAGGACATAAAAAATACATGAGATAAAGTCCCTTGTCCTAGAGTCTCTAGCTAACAAAAAGGACAAAATCAAGAGAGGGATAATACAACATATAAGAAGAGAGCATCCAAAGGCCAACAAGAAGCACTAGAAGAATTCAGAGAAAAGGTAACATCTTGGGAAGCTGAGACAGTCAAGGAGCACTTCCTTAAAGAGCTTCAGCTAGAACTGGAAGAAAATGGAAGAGGAAGGGGGTAAGAAACTCAGGCTTAACTGACTGAAACACACTGCTTTGCGCAGAGAGAACCACATAAGTCTTGGAAAGATTTGTTAAAAGGTCTCAGTTCCCTGTCTAAAAGACTACCGAAACTTAACTAGGGCTTTTCCAAGTTTCTTAAAAAACGAACGAATAAAAAAGCTCCACCATGTCAAAAGGAATTTTATACAAAACCCCCTCACTTATAAACTTTCCTCTTAAATTAGTCATGTTTTCTAAGAAATACAATGCAATACTCTTTGAAAATAAAGAATGCGCCTAGATGGTGTGCTGGTTTATTGGTCTGTTCTCAAAATATGGCCCAGAGATTCCCTGTTTTATAGGGGAAACTGTGAGGTCAGAAACATTTTAATTACTCTGAATTCTCACTCTCTTAGGAGGCATGGAGGAGCTGTCCAGAGGCTCCATGGTATGACATCACAACAGACCGAATGCAGAGCAAGTATGAGAATCCAGCCATAAGACATAAAATAAGATTTGCAACCAATGCCATACTTCTCACTAACATTTATTTTGGAAAATAGCTATTTTTATAAAAATACATTTTGTTAACATGTAATGGGTTTATTATTGCTATTTTTAGATGAATTTTAAAATAAATATTTTAAATTGCTCAGTTTTAATTTCTAACACAGGATCATTAAACACAACTCATATAATTAAAAACTCTTTGAGTTCTCAATAATTTTTAAGAGAATAAAAGGATCTTGGAACCAAAAGGTTGAGACTAGCCGATTAGAGCAGAAAGTCTCAAAGAAAAATCCAAGGCTGAAGAAGGCCAACAGACTCCTTCAGGATGAAAGGTGATACACAGACAGCCAACAGACACATGAAAAGATGTTCAACACTGGGGCTTCCCTGCTGGTACAGTGGTTATGAATCTGCCTCGCAATGCAGGGGACACTGGTTCTATCCCTGGTCTGGGAAGACCCCACATGCCTGAACTATAAGCCTATGTGCCACAACTGCTGAAGCTTGTGCGCCACAGAGCCAGTGCTACGCAATAAGAGAAGCCGCTCAGTAAGAAGCCGGTGCTGCAACTACAAAGTAGCCCCCATTCTCCACACACAGTGGAGAAAGCCCACACACAGTAATAAAGACCCAGTGCAGCCAAAAACAAAGAAATAAATAAAGATGGGAAACAACAACAAACAAGACGTTCAACATCACTGATTATTAAAGAAACACAAATCAAAACTACAATGAGGTACCACCTCACACCAGTCAGAATGGCCATCATTAAAAAGTCAACAAAAAACAAATGCTGGAAAGGATGTGGAGAAAAGAGAACACTCCTACAATGATGGGGATGTAAGTTGGTACAGCCACTGTGAAAAATTATGGATTTTCCTCAGAAAAAATAAAAATAGAATTACCATATTATCTAGCAATTCCACTCCTGGGCATATATCCAGACAAAGCTGTAATTCAAAAAGATACATGTACTCCTATTCACAGTAGCACTCTTTACAACAGCCAAGACATGGAAACAACTAAGTCTAAAGACAAATGAATGCATAAAGATGTGGTGCACATATACAATGGGATACTACTCAGCTATAAAAACGAACAAAATACAGCACTTCCCTGGTGGTCCAGTGGTTAAGACTAGGTGCTCCCAATGCAGGGGGCATGGGTTCAATCCCTGGTTGGGGAACTAAGATCCTGCATGCTGCCCCCCGCCCCCCACAAAAAAGAATGAAATAATCCCATTTGCAGCAACATGGATGAACCTAGAGATTATCATACTGAGTGAAGTAACTCAGAGAAAGACAAACACTGTATGATATCACATATATGGAAACTAAGATATGACACAAATGAACCTATTTATGAAACCAACCACAGAGAGAGAACAAACTGGTGACTGCTGAGGGGGGAGGGGATGGAGGAAGGATGGGGTAGGAAGGTGGGATTAGCATTTGTAAGCTTCTTATATATAGAACAGATAAACAACAAGGTCATACTGTATAGTAGGGAGAATTAACATCTTATGATAAACAATACTGAAAAATATAGAAAATGTATACGTAACTGAATGTATGTATATATAACAATCACTGTGCTGGACAGCAGTAAGTAACACATCATTATGAATCAACTATACTTCAATTAAAAAAATCTAAGAAAGAATAAGATAATTTGAATAAGATTACAAAAAAGGGGTCTTTTCTGAATAGATAATACTTAACATGGTTCACATAACAGAGAGATAAAAATATATAGAGAAAAAAATCTAGGGACTTCCCTGGTGGTCCAGGGGTTAAGAATTCACCTTTCAATACAGGGATGCAGGTTCAATCCCTGGTCAGGGAAATAAGATCCCTCATGCCATTGGGCAACTACTGAGCCCATGAGTTCTAGAGCCCATGTGCCAAAACTAGAGAGAAGCTTGCATGAGCAGCAAGGAAACATCCTGCATGCCACAACTAAATAAACACACACCCAAATAAATAAATAATTTTTTAAAAAGATCAAATCCCAACCATTCCAACTTCCCCCCTACACACAGGTAACTGCTAATTTTTTCTGTCTCTTGCCTGTAAGTTTCCTTATCCCATCTAATACAAAAGAAAACACACTATACAGTTTTGCACCTTGGTTTTTTTTTTCCTCTTAGTAATATGAATAACATTTTTTAATGAGTTGAGGAAAATAAAATTTTTCTTAATGTGGCTACTGGAAATTTTTAAATTACATTTATAACTTACAATATATTCCTATTAGACCACACTGACCAAGGCAATGATTATCAACACAGTAGCATCTACACTGTTGGAAGTATGTACCACCACCTGAGAAGTAGTCTTAAACAAACAAAATCAAACCTGAATTTGACCAAAGCTCCAAATCTGTACTAACATGGCAGCCACTAGACACACAGGGCAATTTACAATAAAATGAAGTTAAATTTAAAATTCACTTTCAGTCCCAGTAGCTGCATTTCTAGTGCTAAATGGCCACAGTGAAGATATACATTTTCATTATCACAGAAATATGGCTGGGATTTCCTTCAAAATAATCAAGGTAGTGTACAGAAACAGCACAACTGGCCATGAATTGATAATTGCTGAAGTTGGATAATAGATACCTGGGAATTCATTCTACTAGTTTCTCTACTTCTGTATGTTTGAAAATTTCCATTAAAAAGTTTTAAAGATTCCTGGAACAACAAAAATTCCTAAAAGACTTAAACCCTATCATCTAGAACTGATCTCATCTCAAAAATGATGGACTCCAAAATGATGCTCCAGTCTCAGCATATCCTCCCATGTCATGCCCTTACTTTCCTGAATTCAGAGTGACTTTCAGCTCATGGATCACTCTGCTTTCTCCCAGTCTCTCAATTTCCTTCTGACTACTCCAAAGTCACAATAATCAAGTGACTGACCAAAGCAACTATGCTTGACTTTTCTGTATACACAGCCAAGTGAAAGGAGCTGGGAGTGGGGGCACAACTGTGAAGATGGATCCCTACAAAGTCATGTCCATCACAGGTAGGATCTTTGTATTTTATCAATTTCTCATTTGACCTCACTCAGCAATTCAGACCATTCTCAGAGATTACCCCAAAGCACTCTCCATTTCTCCTCAGGTCTCTCTATTCAACCACACAACTACACCCTGAAGAGAAAACACTTTGGATGTATTTGCACTTACATGTTTCTTCATAGATAATCTGTTTTATCATGATACTTACATTCAAATGGGCTTCCTTGGTGGCTCAGATGGTAAAGAATCTGCCTGCAATGCGGGAGACCTGGGTTCAAGCCCTGGGTTGGAAAAATCCCCTGGAGAAGGGAATGGTTACCCATGCCAGTATTCTGGCCTGGAGAATTAATTCCATGAACTGTATAGTCCATGGGGTCGCAAAGTGTCAGACACAACTGAGTGACTTACACTCACATGCATAAAATAAAATTCATTAACAAAAACATTTTAGCAAAATCTTATCAACTAGTTATGTTCAAAGTTCTTAAAAAACTTACTGTTAACAGCAATCCATTCATTGAGGTCCTCTCCCTCGGGCAACATAACAGCTTGTCTCAAATTCCCACTTCCTAGAGTTGCTTCTGCATGTTTTAAGAGTTCATACTGATGAGATCCTTCAGGGATATTCTTCTTTGGTTTGAATGTTTTAGAAGAGCGGCTACTACTGTTAGGTTAAAAATAAGAGTATATCAATTTTTAGGACCGGACAGAGAATGACAATCTTAGGCATATAAATTGTTTTGAAATTAAAAAACATTTCCTGAAAAGTGTGACGATGTGGGGGTGGGGGGGACACAATAAAGTAAAGATTTAAAATTTTAAAAAAGTTTCCCCTACACAGAAACAGGAATAGCAGCACGATTTCACATAGAGGGCAATTTTACTAAGCTGCACGAAGCAGTCTGGTATAACAGAAAGGGCACCCTAACCAAAAGAAGAAAAAGCCTGGATTCTAGTTCTTGATCTGCCACTAACTCTGTGATGACTTGAGAAACCTAACCTCCTTTTGGCCTGTTTTCACCTACAGAAAACAGTGCTGCCAGAGTGGTAGTTCTAAGGCTCTTACAGCTTAAAAATCCAGTTTTCTGTATCAAAATACTTGTGGTGCCATCAAAGCAAACTACAGAAGAATCACTAACATTTGGAATTTATGGCAAGGAAAATAAACAACTGGTTTTGGAGGGAAAAAGTAAGCTTTTATTCCTATCTCACACCATTCCTAAGGTCTTCCTAATATAACACAAACCTCAGGAAAAAATGGACAGATTTCTAACTATAACAATTAAAACTTCCATAATTCAGAAACAAAAAAGTACTTGTAACACATATTACAAAGTATAAACTAAATAATAAAGGGCTTTTATAATCAGTTAAGAAAAAGGTTTTAATGGATGAAACTTGAGCCCATTATACAGAGTGAAGTAAGCCAAAAAGATAAAGAACATTACAGCATACTAACACATATATATGGAATTTAGAAAGATGGTAATGATAACCCTATATGCAAAACAGAAAAAGAGACACAGAAGTACAGAACAGACTTTTGAACTCTGTGGGAGAAGGTGAGGGTGGGATGTTTCGAAAGAACAGCATGTATATTATCTATGGTGAAACAGATCACCAGCCCAGGTGGGATGCATGAGACAAGTGCTCGGGCCTGGTGCACTGGGAAGACCCAGAGGAGTCGGGTGGAGAGGGGGGTGGGAGGGGGGATCGGGATGGGGAATACTTGTAAATCTATTGCTGGTTCGTGTTAATGTATGACAAAACCCACTGAAAAAATAAATTAATTAATTAATTAAAAAAAAAAAAAAAGAACAGCATGTATATTATCCATGGTGAACCAGATCACCAGCCCAGGTGGGATGCATGAGACAAGTGCTCGGGCCTGGTGCACTGGGAAGACCCAGAGGAATCGGGTGGAGAGGGAGGTGGGAGGGGGGATCGGGATGGGGAATACATGTAAATCTAGGGATGATTCATATCAATGTATGACAAAACCCACTGAAAAAAAAAATAAATAAATAAAGGGAAAAAAAAGAAAAAGGTTTTAGAAAAATGGGCTAAAGAGATGAATATACAATTAAGAAAGAAAAACAATGACAAATGAACAGATATGAAACACTCCTCAATCCGTCCCTTCTACTTCTAGGTATCTCTCCTTGATATGGATAAGGATGTGTTTTCCAAGATTGTTTTTAATAGTGAAAAACCTGGAAACAATCCTAAAACTTACTAGTAGAGAAATGAATATGACACATCTATATCATGGAATACCATATGGCAATTAAGAAGAACAAGATGGAGCTACATGAATTCACATAGACAGATTTCAATACATGGTCACACATATTACAATATGAAATGTACAGCAGAAGTCTATTTTGTAAATGCATAGAAAATGTCACCCATCAAACTGATACTGGTGATTACTTCCAGGAAGAGAAAGGAAATAAGACTGAGGACTTTCACTTTACCTGAGTAATCTGAATTTTAAATAAGACTGACTGTTAAGTAAAAAGGAGTTATGAAAACAATAAAAATCAAACAAGGGAAGTTTGTGTTTAACATAATAAAGAGCTAAATTTAATAGGGAAGTATTACATTAGAGGGAATGGCCCTTTACAATAAAAATAAGCTGTGAATGACAGGAAGCTAAATATGGAAAACTAGCAAGAAAACTGTCTCAAGGTTCTGTATGATCTTCATGTAAATGAAGATGTCTGTGCTTCAAACGGCACCAAGACAGTGAAAACAATCTAAAAAATCGGAGAAAATTTTGCAAAACGTAAATGTGACTAAGGGACTTATATCCAGGATAAAGAATTTTAACAACTTAAAACCAAAGACAAGCCAATTTAAAAAATGGTCAAAATGTTTGAGTAGATATTACTTCAAAGAATATACACAAATTGCCAATAAGCACACAAAAAGGTGCTCAACATCATTAATCACTAAGGAAAAACAAATTAAAATCACAATGAGATACCATTTCACATCCACTTAGGATGTGCTATAATCAAAAATTCAATTAACAAGTGCCAGAGAGGGTGTGGGGAAATTTCCAAGAGAATTAACACATACATCCAAAACAAAAATCTATACCCAAGTTTATAGCATAATTATTCATAATAGCTAAAAAGTGGAAACTCAATTGTCTATCAATAAAACAAAGTTTAAAAGAAATAAACAGAGCCATATTTAGGTCCAAAAAACAAATAAGAACTGTGCATCCACAAACAAACCACTAACTAAACATTAACATAAGAAAAAGACGTTATGGGGGGGATTGTTCTGGTAATAAGGAAACTTTCAATTAAAATAGAAATCAAACAGATTTTTTGATACGGTAATCACACTTTGACGGCTATTCGCTTAAAAAAATAATTCAAAGGCGGGGAAAAGCACTGTTAGTCAAAGATATTTCCTGTAATCCTATTTTACGATAGCAAAATACTAGAAAAGAATCCAAATTTCTCACATTAAGAAACGGGGTGAACTCTGGTTATGATACACTATTTTAGACGTCAAGTATGTGAGTGATGCCCATAACTAAAAATGGATTCGCTCATACAATACACATTTAAGTAGTACACTAGGTAGAGAGGGCCACTAGAGGAAAAAAAGGTGCTACAGCAATGCTTCCCAAACGTTAACGTGCTTAAGAATCATCAGAGAATTTACAAACTTTTCCCACTTCAAGGCTCATTTGGGTCCAACAGCTATCTCTAAAACAGGATTCTACAGAGTTAAAAAAACGTTAGTTAATTACACAAATTCACAAAGTGGGCTGAATCAGAACTGTATGGAAAGGCCGCAGCTTAACTTTAGAGACACTCCCACATTTTCCTGGGGCGGCATTTTTCCACGGGGGTAATTTAATCCTGACGATAATAAAGCTGGCGTACGGTGGAATAAAAAGCTTAGTCAGCATGCATCGTTGCTAAAAGGCTGGGGACTTGAGAGAAACTGGGAGCCCCGGATCGTCTCTCTGCCCTCAGGCGCACTCGGGCGGAAAAGTTTCGAGGCACTACCGGCCTCGGGGCCTTTCTACACCCCAATCTTCTCGCTCCGCTTCCTTTGCCTCGACCTTCATCTCCGTCGGCTTCTGCCCACATCCTAGACTCCTCCAAGACTCCGAGAGCTAGCAGAGCAAGCACCTGGCACCCCAACCCCGGCCTTGGGGACTGCCCTCGCCTCAGGCGCCCCATCGCCCCTTCCGGCCCTCGGCCCTCACTCAGCCCTGGAGCCCCGGCCACACTCACAAGAGGAAGCTCATCTTCTGTCCTCGGAGGGGAGGGGCCGCTGGCCCCTGCCGCGGTCAGGACTCGGAGTCCGCGCGGAACCGGGAAGGAGCCGAAGGTCCGAAGCCGGCGGACAGCCGAAGCCGGCGCCGCCACAGCTCCAAGCCCGGGTGGAACCGATGCAGAGCCGGTGCAAGCGGGTGAGCAACTGAACCCGCCTAGTACTCCTCCCCCACCTTCCAGACCCAAAATGCGGAACCAGCAAAATCTCGCGATCTAAGGCTTCGTTCGGCCCCGCCCTCCCCGAGCGTGTCTACAAGCCCCTTTTTGCGCCGCCCGCTCCTTCATCTCAGCCAATCAGGGGCCTCTAAGGTTGGTTTTCTGCTCCGGAAGTCGTGGTGGGTTCACGGTCCTTGGCCTAGAAGAATGGCTGACCTTGGTTCTGATTGTCGCTGCTCTGCGCCTCCTGTCTCCCTAGGTGGCAAGGGTCCTCAGTGAACGCAGAAACTTATATATATTTTTTCCCCATTGTGGTGTGAAGTTTGTGGAATCTTAGTTCTTCGACCAGGAATGGAACCTGGGCCAATGGCATGGAAAGTCCCGAGTCTTAATTCCCCCCCCAAAAGTTTTAAATTTAAATTTGATTTTTTAAGTTGAGATTTAAAATTCACTCTTTATTTATTTTTGAATAATTGTATTTATTTTATTAATTTTTGCAGTGTTGCATCTTCGTTGCTGAGCACGCCTTCTCTAGTTGTGGTGCACAGGCTTCTCACTGTGGGGGCTTCTCTTGTGGAAGGAGCCTAGTCTCTGGGGCATACAGGCTCCAGTAGTTGTGGTTCCTGGGCGCTAGAACA
This sequence comes from Cervus elaphus, assembly GCF_910594005.1. NCBI lineage: Eukaryota > Metazoa > Chordata > Mammalia > Artiodactyla > Cervidae > Cervus > Cervus elaphus. The sequence continues at coordinate 92,319,582 of NC_057825.1, forward strand.
CAGCATAGTAGTTGTGGCACACAGGCTTAGTTGCTTCTCGGCATATGGGACTCTTCCTGGGTCAGGGTCAGAGATGGAACCTGTGTTTCCTGCATTGGCAGGTGGAGTCTTTACCACTGAGCCACCAGGGAAGCCCCAAATTCACCCTTCTAAAAAGTACTGCTGCTGCTGCCAAGTAGCTTCAGTCGTGTCCGACTCCTAGCGACCCCATGGACTGCAGCCTACCAGGCTCCTCCGTCCATGGGATTTTCCAGGCAAGAGTGCTGGAGTGGGGCGCCATTGCCTTCTCCGCTAAAAAGTACACTTTTGTGTTTTTTATCAGAGTATTCAGAGTCCTTCAACCCTTATCTGGTTCTTGTTTTTTTTTTTTTTTTTTTCCAATACCTCCCCCCCAAAACAGGTACCCATTAGCAGTTTATCCCTGTGCCTCCCTCTTCCTAAGTCTTGGCACAACTGATCTACCTTCTTTTTGTATGACTTTGCCTAATCTGAATATTTCATGTGAGTGGAATCATACAATATGTGGTGTTTTGTGACTGCCTTCATTCAATTACCATAATCTTTTTAAGTTTCATCCACAATGTAGTATGTATCAGTGTTTTATTCTTTTTATAAATGAACACTATTCCATTGCATGAATATACTATATTTTTTTAATCCATTCATCTACTGATGGATATTTGGGTGGTTTCCACTGTTTGGCTGTAATGAATACTCTTGCTACAGTTTTTGTGTGGATGAATGTGTTCTTTTCTCTTGGGTATATGCCTAGGAGTAGATGTGTCAGACAGATACAGATAACTGTATGTTTAACCTTTGGGGTAACTGCCAGACTGTTTTCCACCTTAGCTGCACCATTTTACACTCCCACTGGCAAATATCCAAAGATTCTGATATTTCCACATCCTTGATAGCATTTGCTATTATGTATCTTTTTGATTATAGCCAGCCTAGTGTGTGTGAAGTACTCTCTCTTGCTTTTGATTTGCATTTTCCTGTTGCAGGATGTTGAGAATCTTCATGTTTATTGATCTTTGAAAAAAATGTATTTTTATCTTCAAGTTTGTTTTCTTCAGTTGTGAAAGTGAAAGTGAAGTCACTCAGTCGTGTCTGACTCTTTGTGCCTTTGCTAAGTCCTATCGAATTCTTTGAGACCCCATAGACTGCAGCACACCAGCCTCCTTGCCCTCTACTACCTCCAGGAGTTTGCTCAAATTCCTGTCCATTGAGTCAGTGATGCTGTCTAACCATCTCATCCTTTGCCACCCTCATCTCCTTTTGCCTTCCATCTTTCCCAGCATCAGGGTTTTTACCAATGAATCAGTTAAAGCTTCAGCTTCAACATCAGTCATGCCAGTGAATAAGCAGGGTTGATTTCCTTTCAGATTGACTGGTTTGACCTCCTTGCAGTCCAAGAGACTCTTGAGAGTCTTCTCCAGCACCACAGTTCCAACCCATCAATTCTTCAGCACTCAGCATTCTTTATAGTCCAGCTCTCACCTCTGTACATGACCACTGGAAAAACCATGCTTTGACTATACTGATCTTTGTTGGTAAAGTGATGTCTGTGCTTTTTAATATGGTGTCTAGATTTTTCATAGCTTTCCTTCCAAAGAACAAGCATCTTTTAATTTCATGGCTGCAGTCACCATCTGCAGTGATTTTGGAGGCCAAAATAAATAAATAAATAAATAAATAAAATCTGTCACTGCTTCCACATTCCCCACTTCTATTTGCTGTGAACTGATGGGACCAGATACCATGATCTTAGTTTTTTTTAATGTTTCCAGCCAACTTTTTTCACTTTCGTCTTTCCCCATCATCAAGATGCTCTTTAGTTCCTCTTTGCTTTCTGCTGTTAGAGTGGTATCATCTACATATCTGCATATCATCTGCATTGTTGATATTTCTGTTGGCAGTTTTGATTCCAGCTTGTGATTTATCCAGCCCGGCATTTCTCATGATGTACTCTGCATAGAAGTTAAATAAACAGGGTGACAATATACAACCTTGTCTTATTCCTTTCCCAATTTGGAACCAGTCAGTTGTTCCACATCTGGTTCTAACTCTTGCTTGTTGATTCACATACAGGTTTCTCACCAGACAAGTAAGGTGGTCTGTTACTCCCATCTCTTAAAGAATTTTCTACGGTTTGTTGTGATCCACACAGTCAAAGGTTTTACAGGTTCAATGAAGCAGAAGTAGATGTTTTTCTGGAATTCCCTTGCTTTCTCCGTGATGCAACATGTTGACAATTTGATCTCTGATTTCTCTGCCTCTTCTAAACCCAGCTTGAACATCTGGAAGTTGTCAGTTCACGTACTTGAAGGATTTGAGCTTAACCTTGCTCAGCATATAAAATGAGTGCAGTTTTATGGTAGTTTGAACATTCTTTGGCATTTCTCTTCTTTGGGATTAGAATGAAAACTAACCTTTTCCTGTCCTGTGACCATTGCTGAATGTTCCATATTTGCTCACATGTTGAGTGCAGCACTTTAACAGCATCATCTTTTAGGATTTGAAATAACTCAGCTGGAATTCCATCACCTCCATCAAAAATAGCTCAGCTGGAATTCCATCACCTTCACTAGCTTTGTTCGTAGTTATGCTTCCTAATTAGTAATGCATTAGTAATGCTCAAAGGAAAGTTACTTTGTCCTTTGCACAAAGTAATGCTTAGGATTCTCCAAGCCAGACTTCAACAGTACGTGAACCATGAACTTCCAGATGATCAATCTGGATTTAGAAAAGGCAGAGGAACCAGAGATCAAATTGCCAACATCTGTTGGATCATCAAAAAAACAAGAGAGTTCCAGAAAAATATCCACTGCTTTATTGACTATGCCAAAGCCTTTGACTGTGTGGATCACAACAAACTGTAGAAAATTCTTCAAGAGATGGGAATACCAGACCACCTTACCTGCCTCCTGAGAAATCTGTATGCAGGTCAAGAAGCAATAGTTAGAACCAGATGTGGAACAAGTGACTGTTTCCAAACTGGGAAAGGAGTACGACAAGGCTGTATATTGTCACCCTGCTTATTTAACTTCTATGCAGAGTACATCATGCAAAATGCTGGGCTGGATGAAGCACAGGCTGAAATCAAGATTATGGGAGAAATATTCGATAACCTCAGATACGCAGGTGACACCACCCTTATGGCAGACAGTGAAAAAGAACTAAAGAGGCTCTTGATGAAGGTGAAAGAGGAGAGTGAAAAAGCTGACTTAAAACTCAACATTCAAAAAACTAAGATCATGGCATCTGGTCCCATCACTTCATGTCAAATAGATGGGGAAACAATGAAAAACAGTGACAGACTTTATTTTGGGGGGCTCCAAAATCATTGTAGATTGTGACTGCAGCCATGAAACTAAAAGATGCTTGCTGCTTGGAAGAAAAGCTATGACAGACTTAGACAGCATATTAAAAAGCAGAGACATTATTTTGCTGACACAGGTCCCTATAGTCAAAGCTATGGTTTTCCAGTAGTCATGTACTGATGTGAGAGTTGGACTATACAGAAAGCTGAGCGCCAAAGAATTAGTGCTTTTGAACTGTGGTGTTGGAGAAGACTCTTGAAGAGTCCCTTGGACTGCAAGGAGATGAAACCAGTCAATCCTAAAGGAAATCAGTCCTGAATATTCATCAGAAGGACTGATGCTGAAGCTGAAACTCGAATACTTTGGCCACCTGATGTGAAGAACTGATTCATTGGAAAAGACCCTGATGCTGGGAAAGATTGAAGGCAGGAGGAGAAGGGGACGATAGCAAATGAGATGGTTGGATGGCATCACCGACTTGATGGACATTCACCGACTCGATGGACATTCACCGACTCGATGGACATGAGTTTAGCAAGCTCAGGGAGTTGGTGATGGACAGGGAAGCCTGGCGTGCTGCAGTCCATGGGGTTGAAAAGACTCAGACATGGCTGAGTAACTGAACTGAACTGAATGCTTCTTAGGGCCCACTTGACTTCACACTCCAGGATGTCAGGCTCTAGGTGAGTGACCACACAATTGTGGTTATCTGGGTCATTAAGACCTTTTTTGTATAGTTTGCCTGTGTATTCTTGCCATGTCTTTTTAATCTCTTCTGCTTTTGTTAGGTCCTTACTGTTTCTGTCCTTTATCATTCCCATCCTTGCAGGAAATGTTCCCTTGATATCTCCAATTTTCTTGAAGAGATCTCTAGTCTTTCCCCTTCTATTGTTTTCCTCTATTTCTTTGCATTGTTTATTGAGGAAGGCCTTCTTATTTCTCCTTCCTGTTCTTTGGAATTCTGCATTCAGTTGGGTATATCTTTCCTTTTCTCCTCTGACTTTTGCTTCTCTTCTCAGCTATTTGTAAAACCTCCTCAGACAACCACTTTGCCTGCTTGCATTTCTTTATCTTGGGAATGGTTTTGGCACCCTTCTTGTGCAGTTTACGAACCTCCATCCACAGTTCTTCAGGCACTCTGTCTACCAGATCTAATTCCTTGAATCTATTCATCACTTCTACTGTATAATCATAAAGAATTTGATTTAGGTCATACCTGAATGGCCTAGTGGTTTCCTCCATTTTCTTAAATTTAAGCTTGGATTATGCAAAAAGTACAAGATCTGAGTCACAGTCAACTCTGGGTCTTGTTTTTGCTGACTGTGTAGAGCTTTCCATCTTTGGCTGCAAAGAATATAGTCAATCTAATTTCAATATTGACCATCTGGTGATGTCTATGTGTAAAGTGTGACTAGTGTGATCTCTTAACAAAATTCTGTTAGTCTTTGCCCTGCTTCATTTTGTACTCCAAGGCCAAACTTGCCTGTTGCTCCAGGTATCTCTTCTTACTTTTGCATTCCAATCCCCTATGATGAAAAGGACATCTTTTTTGATGTTAGTTCAAGCAGGTCTTGTGGGAGAAGGCAATGGCACCCCACTCCAGTACTCTTGCCTTGAAAATCCCATGGACGGAGGAGCCTGGAGGGCTACAGTGCATGGGGTCGCTAAGAGTCGGACACAACTTAGCTACTTCACTTTCACTTTTCACTTTCATGCATTGGAGAAGGAAATGGCAACCCACTCCAGTGTTCTTGCCTGGAGAGTCCCAGGGACAGGGGAGCCTCGTGAGCTGCCGTCTATGGTGTCACACACAGTTGGACACGACTGAAGCGACTTAGCAGCAGCAGCAGCAGCAAGCAAGTCTTGTAGGTCTTCACAGAACTGGTCAACTTCAGCTTCTTTGGCATCAGTGGTTGGGGTATAGTCTTGTATTAAATGAACCCAGATCATTCTGTTCTTTTTGAGATTGCACCCAAGTACTGCATTTCAGACTCTTTTGTTGACTATGAGGGCTACTGCATTTATTCTGAAGGATTCTTGTCTACCGTAGTTGATATAATTGTCATCTGAATTAAATTCTCCCATTCCCCTCCAGTTTAGTTCACTGATTCTTAAGATGCTGATGTTCAGTCTTGCCATCTCCTGCTTGACTACATCAAATTTATCTTGATGCATAGGCCTAACATTCCAGATTCCTATACAGTGTAGGTCTTTATAGCATCAGAATTTACTTTTCCCTTCATGGATCACAGCCTTGTCATGGCGAAAGGGCATGCATATCTCAATGAAGCTGTGAACCACGCCATGCAAGGTCACTCAGATGGATGGGTCATAGTGAAGAGTTCTGACTAAACACGGTCCACTGGAGAGGGAAATGGAAATCTAGTTCAGTATTCTTGCCTGGAAAAACCCATGAACAGTATGAAAAAGCAAAAAGATATGACATTGGATGATGAGCCCCCTCAGGTCAAAAGGTGTCCAGTTTGCTAGTGAGGAAGAGTGGAGGATAATTACTAAGAGCTCCAGAAAGAATGAAGCAGCTCAGCCAAAACAGAAATGATGTTCAGTTTTGGATATGTCTGGTGATGAAAGTAAAGTCCCTTAAGTTAGACCCCCAAAAGACCATCTGAAAAAAGGTCCTGGTCCAATTACAGTCTTCATTTACAACATTACCAATTCCTTTGTTCCTCAACTCCAACCAGTCTACATTCTGCAGAGTGCCGGCCCTCCCACAGAAATTTTTCTCACCATGCTCTCCAGTGTCAGTTTTCAAATCCCATAGGCATTTTTCAGTCATTCTCTTACTTGCCATTTACTTCTATCTGGCCCATTCTGCTAGACTCCTGATTTAATCACTGATTCTATTTTGTAAGCACCTCATTGTCCTTCCCTATGACCAGGCTTCTACAAGGTACAAGTAGGGTACAGAGAAAAGGAGACCATGGCCAGATATGTTGGTAATAGTCTACTTTAGCTAGACTTGGTAGCAACTGACAGAACCCACACTGTTTATATTCACAATAGAACTATCTATTTTCTTTCCCACTACACTGTGAATTTCCTTTGGAGGCAAAGATATACCTTGTTTTCTTGTTATCCCCAGTGCTCAGCACAGTATTTGGCACACAATAAATGCTCAATGAATGAAGAGGGATATAGACTGGAATTCTCAGGCTAATAAAGGAAATTGACACAGGGATAAATGGTAATTAGTACAGTATTACCAGTACTGATAAGATGATAGGTAGTGGAATTCTAGTCTTTTTATTTTTTGGCCTTTAGTTTTCTAGCTACATTGCTCAAGGTGGTTTTCCAGCCAAACTACTTCTTGCTGTTTCCCCAATAACCCTTGGACCTCCTTCAGGCCACACTCCTGTTCTTGTAGTTCTTTTTGCCTGGAATGCCCCAATATCCACATCTTACTTTGTCCTTCAAGATCTAGCAGAAATTCTCTTTACTTCCTCTGAACTCTTGTAGCCCTTTATCTATATCCTTCTAATAATATATTATTATAGCTCAAATTAAAAAGTAATATTTGTGGACACTTCTCTGGTGGTCCAGTAGGTGAGACTCTGAACTCCCAATGCACAGGGCCAGGTTTCAATCCCCAGTCAGGGAACTAGATCCCACATGCTGCAGCTGAATATTCTAACTGCAGCAACAAAGATCGAAGGGTGGTATGGCAAAAACCACTACAATATTGTAAAGTAATTAGCCTCCAACTAATAAAAATAAAAGGAAAAAAAAATCCAGTTACAGTAACACAACTATATTAAGAAAAAAAATATCGAAGGGTGCTCCAACTAAGACTGGTGCAGCCACATAAATAAATAAACACTTTTTAAAGAGTAGTACTTTCATATTTAACACCTGTTGTGTTAGGTGGTAGGACTTTGAGAGTATCTTTTCTATTTTTTCTATTTTTCTGTATAATTCTAATTTTTCTCTAAGAAGAAAATACTAATACTAGTTTCTTTTTTTTTTCTTCTGAAAAGAGATGAAAGATAGAATAGTGACTAAAAAACTTGTATTTTGGAGGTGACTGTATTTGAACCCTGAGTGCTGCTTAATAAGTATTTTCATCACTTTGGGCCTCAGTTTTCTTATTTGTAAAATGGGGCAATCTCATAGGGTTGTGATGGTTAAATAAGGTAAGTATAGAATTCTCTTAGACAGTTCTATGCTATGTGCTAAGTTGCTCAGTCGTGTCTGACTCTTTGTGACCCCATGGACTGTAGCCCACCAGGCCCCTCTGTCCGTGGGATTCCCCAGGCAAGAGTACTGGAGTGGGTTGCCCTGCCCTCCTCTCGGGGATCTTCCCAACCCAGGGATCAAAACTGTGTCTCTTATGTCTCCTGCATCGGCAGGCAAATTCTTTACCACTAGCACCACCTGAGAAGCCCCTAGACAATTCTAGAGCATAGATTTACTCAATCAATATTTGCTACTTAAAAAGGAAGAAATTTTGATGTGTTTTATTACCTCTATTGGATGACCAGCTCCTGAAAGCAAATCCCTGACTTCTTTATCTTTGTATTTTAATCATTCCTACTTAAAAAAAAAAAAAAAAAATCATTCCTACTGTGGAGATGTGTATCAGGTATTTAGCAAATATTTGCTAAATAAAGTAACTGAATATTTGACTATTATTTTATTTACTTATTGGCAGCACTGCACAGCTTGTGGGATCTTAGGTCCTCAACCAGGGAGCCAACCTAGGCTCTCAGCAGTGAATGTGTTTAGTCCTAACCGTTGGACCACCAGGGAATTCCCAGCTAAATACTATTTTACTTTTTTAAAGTTAATTTTTATTGGAGCATAGTTATTTTACAATGTCATATTAGTTTCTGCTGTACATAAATATTATATTAGACCCACTTTTAAAACTGATACAGTCCCTGAATTGCAGCAGTTCTTGTGTACCTTGGGAAGTAGTTGCATCTGCTTCCTCAAAGAATACAGTCTCATTTTTTTTCTGTTGTTCTTTATCTACCTCAGGTTTCCTCAGTGGAGAACAATCTTGGATCAGATGGTAGTGAAATAACCAGGTGAGGGGGTACATATTTTCTGGAAGGGATGGAAGTGCCTGGATCCTTCCCCCAAATATTTTTTTAAAAGAAACCAACAGGAAAACAACAGAGATGTTATTTCCAGTAAGCTACTAGAGTGAGAGCCATGGGGAACGCCCATGCTGGTTCTGTAACCTTGGCTGCTGAGAAAGAATGCAAGGGTTATATGGTAGAGCAGTGGTTTAAACTGGAAACTTCTTCATTATCCGTGTGTTTTCTGTGAGAATTCTTTGATATGGTATTTTCAGTTTGTTGTACACATTCTCTCTTTCACACACACACACACAATTATTCCAGAAAGGTGCAGTCTAGTAGATAGAGTTTGAGCCACATATGTAATTTTTAATTTTTTAGTAGAAAAAAAATATATATATAATTACACGTGTGTGTGTATATATATATATATATATATGTATATATATATATATGTATATATATATATATATATATATGGCAAAAATAAAAAAACTTGAGTGGAATTAATCTCGATAATATATTTTATTTAGCCTAATGTATCCAAAATAATTGATTTTAACATGGAGTCAGTTTAAACATTTTAATAAGATACTTTGCTTTCTTTTTGCAAATATGATACAAATGTATTTACATCTACACATAGCTCAGTTTGGACTAGCCACATTTCAAGTGCTCAGTAGCCACATATGGCTAATGGCTGCCACGTTGGACTAGAAAGTTTTAGATCTTCTGCTTGATCCTCTCATAGCATACTTTGGTTTGTGCTTGCTCTTGTTGGTACCAAAGTACCAAGTTGTTATGACCTAATGAAACATCAACAGAGGCAAACAATGTGAAAACAATGTCTCAGTACCAGCTGACAGCCACATGACAACCCACGGAATGAAGAAATCAAGAAAAAGGAAATTTGTGGGAGAATAAGGGTAGCTTTGCAAATAGTGGTTCTGGATGCCCAGTGCAAAAGTGTTTGTTATGTACCTGTCACTACTGCATTCTTGTTGCAGGTGACTTTATTTCACCCAAATATTGCCTGTCATGTTAAGTAATGATATGTCAACTACAAATTGGCACTTGCCAAGGACATTTGCCATCTGCCTCTGGGGGATTGAATCCTATGCTGCTGCAGCTGTTGACCTTCGGCATGCCCTGAAAGGGGTTCAGGGTGGAGAATGAGGCACTTTGTGCTTTGGGAAAACTGGTGGAACAGGTCTTTAGATGGTTAGATATTTTCAGGAACTGATTTCCTGATCAGTTTCATGATCATGATTTCAGAATCCTTGCATTTCTTCATATCTAGAAAAGCACTAAATCCCTTCATAGTGACTTCTGTTCCTCCTGACTAGCAAAAAAACCTTTTTGTAAAATATATGCTTGATTGCATTGAACCTCCCCCTTCACCACCTATATTGATATTGACCTTCCCCCGGCTGCCTCTTTGGAGCAGTTTCTCAGAGCTCTCTGAGGTGCTGTCTCCTGGGCTGCAGTCCTCATTTTGCCCCAGATAAAACTTGCAGCTCTCACATTTTGCACCTTTTTACTAGTTGACAGATGTTATTTTGATTTTATTAACTTTCCTTTATTAGCTTTGTTGGTGTTTATAACTGTGTGATTTGATAACTGTTTAAAAGCTATAAACATAAGTACATTTAGAAATTTATACTTTTATAATAATTTGTATTATTTAAATAATGTAATTGTTGTTAAAAATATTTCCAGACAACATGAGGAGAAGGAAATTCATGAAAGTTTTTCTCCCTTTTACTGGAATTGTTCTCTAAGTTGGAGAATCACTGAGTATATGAAAAGCCAGCCATTTATTAGAAAACCTTTCCAGATAGCTAGATTTGAGAGCAGAGAGGAGGTGGGGGAGCCTCAAGAATTCAGGAAATATCCCAGGTCAAACTTTGACCAGGATATCAATATAGACCACTTAGGGACCAAAGATAGGATTTCAGGATGAACAAACAACGAAATAGAAATGGGCTCATATACACAGCAACTTGATGGTTGCCAGGGCTGGGGGTGTGGGTAGGGAGAGATGAGTGAAATAGATGAGGCAGATTAACAGGTACAAACTTCTAGTCAAAATAATTTATTTAGTCATAGAGATGTAATGTAGGACATAAGGAGTATAGTCAATAGTATTATAATAACTTTGTTTGGTGACTAGATTTATGATGGTGATCTTTTATGTATAAAATTATTGACCTGGAACTAATGTAAAACTGTAAGGCAATAACACTTCAATTTCAAAAATAATAAAATATAAATGTAAAAAAGTTTAAAAAAATGATAAGACTTCTGAGAGAGAAAAAGAGTAGAATATTGAAATAGAGAGAAATAGCTAATTGCTACAGGGTAATTTGCTCCTCTCAGACACAGTCTATAGTTTACAAATACTGTTGAGGTTTTCCTCCTTCCTTGGCTCAGTTAGCCAGAGAGATCACTGCACACCATCTGGTCACAGCAGATGCTGAAAGCAGAAGCTAAGCAGCAAATTATGCTGCAGCCAATACTGCCTTTTCTGAACCTCTCCCACACCTCCCCCTGCCTACCAGCATTCATCACACAGTTCCCCTTTCCAGCTCCCTCAGGCAGAACTTGCAACCTTGCATTTTCATTCTGTGTAAGTCTCATCATTTGTTAAACTCCAGCTTTGCCCTAACACAACCTTGCTCAAGCTGGTATGGCTTCCCTCTTTGGTCACAGCAAAGTTCCTACCCCTCCCAGCATGTCTGTGCTCTTGGCAGCCTGTGTTTTAGCCCCTGTCACAAGTGGATGAAAAAAGACAGACAGTGAAGTAGCTAAGCTGACCCTACTTGTTATCTTAGGACTCAGGCCACGGGTAGTGAAAGAGAAATCCCAATTTATGACTGATCTTGAATGTTCCAGGAAGAGAACTGGAGGGAAAGTTTATAAATGTGGTGACCTTGGGGGAAATCTTTTGAGTGCATTTTCATCTTCACATTCCATTTTGGTGATTAGGTGAGAGGCTGTGTAAATGCCATTAGTGATGGGGAAGAGAGTCAGGCAGGAACGAAATGTACTGATGAAAATCTCTTTGTCACCCAGGCATGTCCTGTGGTGAAGAGCAGCCTTCTCTGAAAGTGCACTCTTTTTTGCATCAGTCTTTTTAATCAAACGAAAGATTGTTTAAATTCTTTAGTGCTTTACAATTTCAAAATTTTCACATACATGGTCTCATATAATCCCACTGAATGTGTACTCCTGAGTGAGAAATGGTGACAAGAATTTGGGTCATATTGTCCTCAGTCACAGAGACCCAAATGGCTCTATAAAGTTTTTAATGGCTTTTCTCATATTTTTTGCCCTTTTCATTTGCTGTTTTAACTCTGCCACTTACTAGTTGTGCACCTAGGGCAAGTTATTTAATATCTCTGTACCTCAGTTTTCTCATCTGTAAAATAGGGATAATAATAGGACTGATAGAGGATTGGACAATAGATGTAAAATACTCAGAAGAGTGCTAGTATATGTTGGCTATTAGTCTCAGAAACTGAAGATTGTGTTGCTGACATCTTTTTTTCCCCCTAAAATTCAAAAGCTATTTTTCTAGTTTTTTAAGAAAGAAAATGGATTTGAAAATTAGATTTGCCATTTACTAGCTGTGTGATCATCAGGAAGTTATTAACCACTCTGTGCCTCAGTTTCATCTTCTGCAAAATGGGGATAATATCAGTATACTGCTTTATGGGATTATGGTGGGGATTAAATGAGTTATGAAGCATAAAGCATTTAGAATGGTGCCTGGCACATAGTAAGTGCTACTTGTTAGTTATGTTGCTGTCTGCAGCTAATCATCTCCCTCATTATTACCACCACCTTTAATTTTGAATGTAATAAAATGAGGACAAGTAGAAAGTGTGTAGAATTTTTTTCATGATAAAATACATTTTGATTTGTTTGTAATTAATTATAAGGGGATAATAAACAAGAACACAATGAATTGGCAATAAGCACTGAAGTTTGGAAATGCAAAGAAATAGAGGAAAACAGTAGAATGGGAAAGACTAGAGATCTCTTCAAGAAAATTAGAGATACCAAGGTAACATTTCATGCAAAGTTGGGATTGATAAAGGACAGAAATGGTAGGGACCTAACAGAAGCAGAAGATATTAAGAAGAGGTAGCAAGAATACACAGAAGAACTGTACAAAAAAGATCCTCATGACCCAGATAATCATGATGGTGTGCTCACTCACCTAGAGCCAGACATCCTGGAATGTGAAGTCAAGTGGGCCTTAGAAAGCATCACTACGAACAAAGCTAGTGGAGGTGATAGAATTCCAGTTGAGCTATTTCAAATCCTGAAAGATGATGCTGTGAAAGTGCTGTACTCAATATGCCAGCAAATTTGGAAAACTAAGCAGTGGCCACAGGACTGCAAAAGGTCAGTTTTCATTCCAGTCCCAAAGAAAGGCAATGCCAAAGAATGCTCAAACGACCACACAATTGCACTCATCTCACACGCTAATGAAGTAATGCTTAAAATTCTCCAAGCCACGCTTCAGCAATACGTGAACCGTGAACTTCCAGATGTTCAAGCTGGTTTTAGAAAAGGCAGAGGAACCAGAGATCAAATTGCCAACATCCACTGGATCATCGAAAAAGCAAGAGAGTTCCAGAACAACATATATTTCTGCTTTATTGACTATGCCAAGGCCTTTGACTGTGTGGATCACAATAAACTGTGGAAAATTCTGAAGGCGATGGGAATACCAGACCACCTGACCTGCCTCTTGAGAAACCTGTATGCAGGTCAGGAAGCAACAGTTAGAACTGGACATGGAACAACAGACTGGTTCCAAGTAGGAAAAGGAGTACGTCAAGGCTGTATTGTCACCCTGCTTATTTAACTTATATGCAGAGTACATTATGAGAAAGGCCAGGCTGGAAGAAGCACAAGCTGGAATCAAGATTGCTGGGAGAAATATCAATAACCTCAGATATGCAGATGACATCACCCTTATGGCAGAAAGTGAAGAAGAACTAAAGAGCCTCTTGATGAGGGTGAAAGAGGAGAGTGGAAAAGTTGGCTTAAAGCTCAATATTCAGAAAACTAAGATCATGGCATCCAGTCCCATCACTTCATGGCAAATAGATGGGGAAACAGTGGAAACAGTGGCTGACTTTATTTTCTGGGCTCCAAAATCACTGCAGATGGTGATTGCAGCCATGAAATTAAAAGATGCTTACTCCTTGGAAGGAAAGTTATACCAACCTAGATAGCATATTAAAAAGCAGAGACATTACTTTGTCAACAAAGGTCCATCTAGTCAAGACTATGGTTTTTTCAGTGATCATGTATGGATGTGAGAGTTGGACTATAAAGAAAGCTGAGCACCGAAGAATTGATGCTTTTGAACTGTGGTGTTGGAGAATCCCTTTGACTGCAAGGAAATCTCACCAGTCCATCCTAAAGGAGATCAGTCCTGGGTGTTCATTGGTAGGACTGATATTGAAGCTGAAGCTCCAATACTTTGGCCACCTCATGCGAAGAGCTGACTCATTTGAAAAGACCCTGATGCTGGTAAAGATTGAGGGCAGGAGAAGGGGACGACAGAAGATGAGATGGTTGAATGGCATCACCAACTCAATGGACATGGGTTTGAGTGGACTCTGGGAGTTGGGGATGGACAGGGAGGCCTGGTGTGCTATGGTTCATGGGGTCACAAAGAGTCAGACACAACTGAGTGACTGAACTGAACTGAAGTCTGGAAAAAAAATGGAAAACAATATTTTCCATAACAATTTTTAGTACTCCTGTCAGAAACAGAATTTTTAACCACTTTGGTTAAAGTGATAAAAAATCATCTCTCTCCTTTAGAAAATCATACAAAACTTTTGTAAATGGTAACATTTAGAAAGAGTTCTTTTTGGCAGGCCAAAAAGAAGAAAAAGGAGGAAAAAGATGAGAAGAAAAGGAAGGAGGGCAGGCAGGCTAATAAAGTACTAATACAACCTTCATGGAGGATCATGTCCTTAAATGTTCCATAAGCTTGTCAGCCATCCTTGTTCCACTTGCTCCCTTCCAACTGTTGCAGGAAAGAAGTCCCCTTCCAGGGCCTAAGAGAGGGCTCTTGTCTAATACTTGGGAAAGAATTGTCAGAGGAGACACACGTGCTGACAAAGCAAGAGACTTTATTGGGAAGGGCTCGTTAGAGCAGTAGGCTAACAGAACCCAGGAGAACTGCTCTGCCACATATCTTGCAGTCTCAAGTTTTATGATAATGGGATTAGTTTCCAGGTTGTCTTTGGCCAATTATTCTGACTCAGGGGTGCTTCCGGGTGGTGCACGCATTGCTCAGCCAAGATGGATGCCAGCAAAAAGAATTCTGGGAGGTGGTAGGACACATGGTGTCTCCTTTTGACCTTTCCTGAACTTTTCCAGTTAGTGGTGACTTGTTAGTTCTGTGTTCCTTACCAGGACCTCCTGTAGTAAAATAATTGACACAAACGGTTATTATGGTGCCTGACCAGGGTGGGTGGTTTCAGTCAGTGTGCTTCTTCTGACACAACCACTGCATTCTGGCACATGACCTCTCTTCCAACTGACCTCACACAGGTGTGATTGGCACACTTTGTGAAAGAACATGAATTTTGGATGGAGACAGACCTATGTTTAGTCCTGGCACTGCCATTACTAGCTGGTGGTCATGGACAAGCTAACTTTGTGAGTTTGTTGTTTCTTTTATAATAGGTATAATAATATATTGACATCACAGGAATATTAGGATTATATGAGTAGATATAGGGGAAGTTTCTAGCGTAGTTCCTCACACATGGTTAACTGTCTACAAATTTAGTTCCTTTTTCTCCGCACTCCGACTCCCTACCTACTTTCCTATCCGGTCAAAAAAGGTTCCCTTGCTTCCTTTTGAAATGAGAAGAAAACTGAATTGCATCTCCTCATGTTACCCAAGTCCAGGCTCGCTCTGCTCGCCACTCAACAAGTCAATAAATCCGAGAGATGAGCTGTTGAGGCAAGCAGTATGGCTTTAGTCAACTGACCAAAAAGATGGCAGACTAACGTTTCAAGGTAACCATCTTGTGGGGGTCTGGATGCCAGTTTCTTTTATAGAACAGAGAGGGGGAGGAGTTGAGGAAGTAAAGTAGAAGCCATTATCTTGCCAACACCTCCTGGAATGGCCAGCCTCAGGGAGAGGATGTGTTCATCTCTTCATTCTTATAGTCATTCACAGGTGGGCAGGGTCAGATCATCTCCCCGTGAACTGAACAAAGGCAAACTTAGTTAAATAGCCAGGCAGAGGGGCAGGGTTCCCTTCATGAATAGTATGAAGAGGCAGGCTATTATGTATGATTATAGTAACAAAAGCAACAAAAAGCAAATGTTAAAGTCAAAGGAACCGATCCATCATAGAGTGAGGATAGACTCTTCTCTGCAATAGTTGGGATGCCACACATACTCCTCCAATATCCGGAATGCTTTACAGAAGTCACCCCCAGTTCAAAGGTAAGAAAGAGAAGACTTGAAGAAAGAACCTAAATCCTGGAAATTCTGAGATTGGTATTCTCCAGCCACAGGATCCTTAACCAGATGCCTTTCACCCCATAACAGTTCACGAAGGAGATATGCAAAGTGGGCCTGTAAATCACTGAAGCCTTCTGTGCAGTCTTCTGTACAAAGTTCTCAGCTTTTATGAGTTGAGATGAATTACTGCCTGTGAGCTGTGAGCTCTCCTTTTTTCTGTCTGCTCTATGGCTCTTGCAAAAAGGCTGAACATGCCCCTCAGCCTGCTTCCCCAAGGCTACGCTTTCACTATGGCCATAAAGGTGACTCCAGTCTAAAAGCAAGGATAGTGCTTTGCATAGAGTCAGGGGTCCCTCTATTCAGCTTCCTGAGTCCCCTGGGCAGACCTCTGGCACTTAGCTACTCAGCTATTAACATGATTTGTCTTCCACCTCACTGGGCTAGAACCAGTGTGCAACTTTTTCAACTTTTAAAAAATACCCTTACATCCAAGCACAGTGCCATTTACCTAATCCTGAATGTTTCTGATTGGTGCTGGAGTGTTATTTTGTCTCTCCTTCTTAGTCTTTTTTTTTCGTAGTTTCCAGTGTGTATGCATATATGTGTGTGTATTTTAAATGGAAGACCACACATTGCTTACATAGTAAGAAAAAAGTCACAGCTCTCTCTAGTTGAATGTTTTAGAGACTGGGCTGCCTGTCTTAGTGCTATCTACTTTAGTGGGATTAAAATAGAAGGTACATTGGCCAAAAAATAGTATGTTCCAAGATGGGAAAAATTCAGGGGACATGAGATGGATGGACATGTTCTAAACTGGCCTACTGTAAAAGCAGGATCATGGTCTGGGTGTCAATATTAATTTCTCTAGGGAGAGAAGCTAGGGTGTGGTAAACAACCAGAGAGCTTAGGAGAGCAGGTTTCACTGATACAGAAATATTTCAATGTTTTCACAACTGTAGTGGCTGTCCTGGTGCCATTATGAGTTCCAGATCACAAGGGATGCCTGGCATAATCCTTACTTAGAAATTGCTCTGGGATGATATTGAGTCCTTGATTTCTTCAGGTAAATCAGTTACGCTGGAGGTTTGATGGGTGGTGGAAAGGGTGTTCATAATCTCTGTGGATTCCTTCTAGACGTGGAACACTGTTAGAGCTCTAGCTACCAACTCTGTGGTTTCTACCACAATGGCCTTCTCTGCCCAACTGTTCTCTCTCATTCCTTTATAGTTTTAAGTTACTTTGCCTGGGTGTAGTCTGGGTTCCTCAATTATCTGTTTATTAAATATTCAGGCCACATGAAGTGGAGGGCTAGAGGCAAGGCTTCCATGTCAGGCCCATCTAGCTTATCTTGCTGGTAAGTGACTTCAGGCAAGAGCTGAGTCTCGGTTCTTTCATCTTTCAGCATAATACGTACCCCACAGAACTGTTGGGATCAAAGAAGATGGTTCTGAACCCAGTTCGGTTCTGTTTAGTTGCTCAGTCATGTCCAACTCTTTGTGACCCCATGGACTGCAGCATGCCAGGCTTCCCTGTCCATCACCAACTTCCGGAACTTACTCAAACTCATGTCCATCGAGTTGGTAATGCCATCCAACCATCTCATCCTATGTCATCCCCTTCTCCTCCTGCCTTCAATCTTTCCCAGCATCAGGGTCTTTTCCAGTGAGTCAGTTCTTCACATGAGGTGGCCAAAGTATTGGAGTTTCAGCTTCAGCGTCAGTCCTTCCAGTGAATATTCAGGACTGACTTCCTTTAGGATGGACTGGTTGGATCTCTTTGCAGTCCAAGAGACTGAACCCAGTGTCTGACACCAAAGAAGTGCTCAGTAAATTGTAGTTAATAGCAGAGCATGGGCTCGGGAGCCAGTCTGTCTGGCTTCAATCTCTGCCCTGCCCTTACTAGCTCCCTGACCGTGGACATGTTCCTTAGGCCTCCTATGCCTTGTTTTCCCTATCTGTAAGATGGAGGTAATAATGGCACTTACTTCATAGGATTATTGTGAAAATTAAATAGGATAATATATGCAAAGGTCATAAAACAGTGCCTAAAACATTGCAAATATTCAGTAAAGCTTAGGTATTATTAGAAGGATTATTAATGGATGTGCTTTGTGCTTGCATAAATGAAATGAGTCAGGAGATATGAATGGTCTTGGCTTAATAAGCCCACATCATATTGAAACAGGAGGGAAGGGGGCAGGGCACAACCTTTAAAAGAATGACATAGCCATGTTGCTGTTGTTGTTTAGTCGCTAAGTCCTGTCTGACACTTTTGTAACCCCATGGACTGTAGGCTATCAGGCTCCTCTGTCCAGGGGATTTCCCAGGCAAGAATACCAGAGTGGGTTGCCATTTCCTTCTCCAGGGGATATCCCCGACCCAAAGATTGGATCCACGTCTCCTGCATTGGCAGGTGGATGCTTTACCATTGAGCCACCAGGGAAGCCCTGACATAGCCATAGGACATGAGAATAATTGGTTAGAAACAGCTAGGTCCAAGATGGCAGAAGATTTGACTTCCAGTGGACCTTGATCCTCATTGTACAGTCATTGTAAAACATTAGGATGTCAAGCGACACATCCACAGGTGCCATGACCGTTCTGAGACCAACTGTAAGAGGCCCCAAAGTGGGCCCAGTTCCTAGAAATCCCCCCCTTCCCTGAAATAGTTGGAATAATCCTCTCACTCATTAGCCTATGAAATTCCCCAACCCATTAAAAACCAATCATGCTGTATTTTGCCTTCTGAGATGGTCCACACCTTGTCTGTGGAGTCTGTTTCTTTCTGAATAACTCCACTTCTTACATATCAGGTTGTGTCTCACTGAATTTGTCCTGTGACAAGACATCAAGAACCTGAACTTCATTATTAGAGTGTGTGATCTCAATTAAAGGACCATGGGGAACTTTTCTGGTGGTCCAGTGGTTGAGAACCTGCCTGCCAGTGCAGGGGCCATGGGTTCAATCTCTGGTCCAAAAAGACTCCACATGCTGCAAGGCAGTTAAGCCAGTGCACCACAACTACTGGGCCTGCGTTCTAGAACCCTTGAACTGCAACAGCTGAAGCCTGCGCACCCTAGAGCCTGTGCTCCGAAATGAGAAGCCACCACAATGAGAAGCCCGCACGCTGCAATGAAGAGTTGCCCCTACTTGCTGAAACCAGAGAAAGCCCATGCACAGCGATGAAGACCCAGCACAGTCAAAATAAAAATAAATAAGTAACTAAAAGAAAAAAGACCGTGGGTTCAAGTCCCAATCTAACTTGCAGGTTTTCAGCTGGCGAGCCATGAAGGGACAGTGATAAGGTAAGAAAAGGTTGGGAATTAGGGGTTGGTCCTAGATGCGCTTGTGGGACACCACAAGCCAGATGTACCAGGGAGGGTGCTCCGCTGATATGTACCCATTTTTATCAGACTGGTCAACCCAGAATGCTTTGGGGCTCTGATGCAGAACCTAGGTCCAGACTAGAGGAATGATGGCAATTGACATGGTTTATTATAGAAAGATGGTGTGGAATGGCTGTGCTTATGCACATCCAACAGCAGGTCTAGGACAGAAATGTTGCAGAGGTTTTGATAATTTATACTGTTCTTCTGACTCTGAACTTTTTCTTCTGTGTTCATTCCTATTCCATTTCCTTCTTTTCTTAACCCCAGAAAACTGGTGTGGCTACCAAGATGTACTTCCTGTTGACAAGTGCATGTGTGCTAAGTTGCTTCAGTTATGTCTGACTCTTTGCGACCCCATGGACTATAGCCCAGGCTCCTCTGCCCATGGGATTCTCCAGGCAAGAGTACTGGAGTGGGTTGCCATGCCCACCTCCAGGCAATCTTCCGGACCTAGGGATCGAACCCACGTCTCTTATGTCTCCTGTTTTGGCAGGTGGGTTCTTTACCACTAGCGCCACATGGGAAGCCCTCTGTTGACAAGCGCTGACCCTTTATTTCCAACTTGCAACTAGGTCAACTCCTGCTGATCATCCACACTGTGTGATACCTTCTGTATCATTCCTTTGCAACAACTTTTTGGGCACTAACATCTGGTTGGGAGACTACCTTGGAAGGGATAACATCTAAAATCATAAGTGCCTGGTGGATTTTTTCTTTTTTGCCACACCACACAGCTTGCAGGATCTTAGTGCCCCAACCAGGGACTGAAGCTGCACCCACTACATTGGAAGTACAGAGTCCTGACTACTAGACTGCCAGGGAAGGAAATGGTGAATTTTGACAGCAGAATGAAACCTATAGATAGCACAGGAGTTAGCAACATCACCTCAGGTTCGGGTCTGAAACGGGTCAGGCTCTATCAATCCTGTCCCCTCTGGGCCATATACTCTGGGATGGGATTGGGAAGAATTAAGACAACAGGAATTAAAACAGAAAAAATTTACTAGCTTATGTAATCTGATTTGGCCATAATGCAAGTTAGGATATTTAAATGGAGTGAGATGTTCAAATTTTGTATCTTGGCAATGGAACCCAAAAGGAATTTAAGGCATGTGTAGCTCAGAGGTGTAACTTTAGGAAGGACGCAGAGGACATATTAACTGACCCAGCCCTACAGGGTCAGGATCCCATACACATGAGGCTTCCTCCTCCCTGAGGTTCAAAACCTTTGGGTATGAATTTCATAGCCCACTGTGCCCCAGACATTAGGCACAAAATTCAGAAAACAACTGCTGATCCTCAGATTCCTGATGAATGATTTCTTCCAATTGGCCTAGTTGTTTTTCAATAATAAGGATATGGCTGAAAAGACTGAACACACCCAGAGAAATATGCAAAAGGCTCAGATGATGGCAGTGGTTTTGATCACTCAAAGGCCAACAAAGGGGAAACTGGTTTTTCTGGACCAATTTGATCCTTGCAGACCATTAGTCCCATGGGTACCTGGATAGGACCAGTGTACCCTGTGTGGACAAAAGGGGCACTGGAGGGAGGATGGCTATAAACACACCCTTTAGGGCATTGGAAGAGGGAATGCCCCAGACACCAGAGAGCCATGGGGGCCCCTTGGCCATTGAGGGTTTTGCAGTCAGAAGACTGAGGGGGCCCAAGGCCAAAAGTGACTCTGCCTAGAGATACCATCTACATAACTAATGCCTTGCCTCAGGTGGTCATTGATGTAGCAGTGTACTTGATAGAATATAGATACTAGTGCTATTAGGGGAGCCACTGACTAAAGCTGTCTGCCGGGCTGGACACAACATTAACCACTTGCATGAGTTATCTTACAACAGGAGGTCCTGGTAAGGAACCTAGAACTAACAAGCTACCACCAACCAGAAGATTCGGGAAAGGTCAAAAGGAGAGAGGAGACACTAGTCCATATGCCCTACCAGTTTCCCAGAATCTTCTCACTGGATCCTCTTGGCTGAGCAATTTGTGTGCTACCAGGAATGACCCTGAGTCAGAATGATTGGCCAGAGACAACCCAGAAACTAAACCCATCACCATAAAACCCAAGACTGTGAGCCTTGTGGCAAAGAAGTTCTCCTGGATTCCCTTACCCTGCAGCTCTCTGCCTGGGGACACTTCCCAATAAAGTCTCTTGCTTTGTCAGTACGTGCGTCTCCTTAGACAATTTCTGAGTGTTCAACAAGAGTCCACACAGGGGCCCTAGAAGGGATTCCCTTTCCTGTAACAGTGCAACATTTTCAGTCTTAACCCGAAGAATTGGAAACCTTAGCAATCATAAGGAGTGAGGGGGTGTCAGGGAAGAGGCAGGGGTGCACTTTCCTGGAATGCCTTATGTGCAACATCAGTGGCGAATGGTTTTTACATTCCTTGCTGTTTATGCCTGACTGTTGCATCCCTTTAAAGGGAAGAGGTTTATTAACTCAGTTTGGACCCACTCTGTTTCTTGATGGGCGAGAGAACCACCCTCATCATCTAATGATTCTAACAGAAGGTGGAAAGGAAGAAATTCTGAAGCTAAAGTAGAAGCCTTAGTAGATCCTGGAACGTGGAATATCAAGGTTCTTGTTCAGTTGTGTCTGACTCTTTGAGACCCCATGGACTGCAGCATGCCAGCCTTCCCTATCCTTCACCATCTCCCAGAGTTTGCTATGTTCTTTATAGCAAAAAAAGACAGAGGAAAAAGAATGAAGGAAAAAGGAAAGTAATTGTGGGGGTGGGGTGGGGCTGGAATCACATGTTACAGTTAATTATCATGCTCAGGGTCATTTCATCTAGAAAAGTGCCTCATCCTTTGTCTTTCATGACTTCGACGTTTTTGAAGAGTATAGGGTACTTTTCTTGTAGAACCTCTCTCAGTTTTGACTTGTCTGATGTTTTCTTGTGTTTAGATTTATGAACACCTTCCAAAATTTCAGGACTGTGGCTTTTTCCTGGACTGTTTTAACATTCCAGGTCTATAATCTCTCCTCTATATGCGTAAATAAGAAATCTGTAATGAGTTTAGGGAATTCAATGTTTTAAGAAAATCACTTCATTCAACATTCAGGCTGGCTATGACTTATAAAGTGATGTATCCTCCTCAATGCATCATATCTGAGGGCATATAATGTGTGCTTTTCCTGTTACCGGTGGTGTTAATTTTGATTACTTGTTTAAGGTAATGGTTGTCAGGTTTCTCCACTGTAAATGTGCCATTTCCCCCATTTGCTATTAATAAAAATACTTCGTGGGAGAGATACTTTGAGACTATGCAAATAAGGCTGCCAGACAGATAAAATACAGGAAGCCCAGTTTGATCTGAATTTCCGATAACAGATAAATACCATTCTTTGTTTTGTTTTTTTACTCTGCCGGATCTTTGTTAGGCGAGGGCTTTCTCTAGTTGAGGTGAGCTGGGGGTTACTCTCTAATTGCGTTGGCTTCTCTTCTTGCAGAGCCAGCAGGCTTTTGTAGTTGCTCTGCACGAACTTAGTTGTCCTGCCATACATGGGATCTTAGTTCCTGGACCATGGATAGAACCCTGGTACCCTGCATGGAAGGCGGACTCTTAACCAGTGTACCACCAGGGAAGTCGCCAGATGAAAACTTTTTTCGTAAAGTATGACTTGTCTTCCCAAGTTTAATTGGGCATCTTGTATTTTTGTTTGCAAGATCTAGCAAAACTATATGTAAATCACTTGTTCCTCATCCAACTTCAATCAGTTGTTTTGACATTCATTGAGTCTCAATTTTTACTATGATTTTGCCAAATAGTTGTTTTCTAACTGCACCTCTCTTCTACATATACTAGGTGCTATTCCGTCTTCCTATCTTTCTGTCCACTCTTAACAGCGTCTGGCACACAGCAGGCACTCAAGACATTTGCTCAATGAATGAATGACTTGGCCGGGCTTCCCTGACAACGTTTGGCAGGGGCTTGCGTTGCTCAGCCACTTTAGGCAAGCTCTCCAGTCTTCAGAGTCACGCAGGGGCTTCTCCGAGGTAAAGGAAGACAACGATTGGCTCCTTCAGCTCCAGCGGCCCAACAGACCGCAAGTGGAGAGCGGCAGGGACCAATGGGTGCCGGCAGGAGGCGAGGCCTGCCACGCTGCAGCGGTATAACCGTGCGGCCAGCGCGCGTATCTTTCCCCGCGCTGACGATGGCTGCAGCGTCCTTTATAACCACTTTGGTCACCCGACTGCTCCGGTCCGCGCAGAGTGGCCGCCTCCGTCAACGCCCTTTCCACCTCTCGGCAGTGCGGTAAGAGGGTCGGCGGGCTGGGTCAGCGCGGAAAAGCGAGGGAGCTGAGCGCCGGCCCGCCTCGGGACGCCTTTCTGAAGCATCTCGGTCCCGGGCGGTGGTGGCCACAGAGAGGGGTGTGGCGGGGCGACGCGGCAGCCCGGCGTGGCCTCAGCTTGCCGCTAGGGATCTCGCTCCGCGCTGAGCCGGGAGCCCGCCTTTCGGAGGGAGCCGGTCTCCGGCCAGCTCCGGGCGTTGCCCTGTCTCGAGGCCAGTCCGCCGGTGGGACAGGGCCCACGGTGTGGAGCAGAGGCGCAGGCGGGCTCTGGGGCGCCACGATTTACATGGGAGCAAAAAGAAGTCACCGGCCAGGACCGACCTTGGCCGTGAAACCAAGAGCTGGAAAGCCGAGACGTTTTGGCGAGCGCGAGTAAGAGTTGTAAGCGAGCAGCCTTCAGCGACCCGCCCCTTCCCGGAACCCTAGCGGCGGAGAGGGTTAGAGCAGTCTGATGAAATCCCCCACAAGCTTTGCTCGCCCGGTACCACCCCTTCCCTCCTCCTCCAGGCTGTGGATGTGGCTCGCGCTGCTCTACGAGCTGCCCCTTTCCCTCCCAAGCGAATAAATGTGCAGTGGTCACCGGGACTTTGACTGCAGCCCGCCTGGAGTTGGTCAGTGCCAGATCGAGGAAACTGAGGTGGTGAACACCCGGGAAGAGAAGAGGGAAAGCTCGGTTTGAGTTTTCTTAGGGAGGTTATAAATATTTCATGATATTTCTGATATTTCACAAATTCCCATTCTAAACATAGATTGAAGAGTTTTGGGGGGAGGGAGAGATGTGATTTCAGTTCCCTAAATCTATGCACCCTCTTTCCTTTCAGTCTTTAGAGCTTATTTGTAACAGCAGCCCCTTTATCCAGGTACTGTGCTAGGCTGTGCATTAATCAGAGATGGAAAAAAACGGTTCTTTCTTTAGTGGAACTTCCCTACCTGTCAAGGGGCAGAACAGTATGTAATTTCCAATCAGTGTAAACATGCTATTAGAGATGTTTTCCAAGGTGCTGTTGGAGCACAGAATGGGGATTAATGCATTAAAAGAAATATTATTTGAGACTTCCCTGGTGGTACAGTGGATAAAAATCCACCTGCCAATGCAGGAACATAGGTTGGATCCCTGATCAGGAAAGATTCCACATGCTGTGGGGCAACTGAACACGTGTCCACAACTACTGAGCCTGCCAGCTGCAATTACTGAAGCCCGCAAGCCCTAGAGCTGGTATTTTCTGGCCACCTGTGCTCCCGGGGCCACAGAGAAGCTCCCACAATAAGAAGCCTGCAGTTGGCAAGAAAGAGTAGCCCCTACTTGCCATAACCAGAGAAAGCCCTCAGGCAATAGCAAAGACCCAGCGCAACCAAAAATTTAGTTAATTAACGTAAAAATATTAATTTATTTGGCCATACTGGGTCTTAGTTGCGGCAAGTGGGATCTAATTCCCTGACCAGGGATGGAACTGACCCCCTGCATTGGGAGGTCGGAGTTCTAGCCACTGGACCAGCAGGGAAGTCTCTAATCCATTGTTGAAAGATTTCTGGGGAGACATTCAAGGATTTTCTTAGTCTGACCCTGATCTGCCTTTCCAGCCCCATCTTTTATTACTCTCTGTTCTCCTCCCTCTTCCTCCCTCCCTGAGTTCTGGCCACATGTGGTTCCATGATTGAAAAGAGATTTATAAGGAGCTTCCAATTTGTAATCTAAAGAACTGGAACAGTTTGCTCACACTGTCTAGTAACCAGTGTCCTCCTTTCACTTTTCTGGATGAATAGGCTTCCACATCTCTGAAGGCAGTAAGTACATTTAGTATTCAGGGTTCTGATGTATTGCTTTGATTACTGCTAGTTGGTAAAATTAAAACATGTTTTTAAAAATATAGGTTTGCATGTATTCCTTTAGGTGGGTGGGTGGGGATAGTGTGAGAGTTTTCATGGTTAGAGAGAGAGTATTGTAGACCGTGGAGTATAGAAAAAAAAAAAAAAGAACTTTGGAGGCAGAAGTTTGTGTTTGAATTTTGTTACTATTGTTTCAGTTTCTTGTTCTGTATGGTAGGCTTATTATAATAGTCCCAAGTAACTGAGAGTAATGTATGTAAAACTCTAACTGAAATGTCTGCTGCTGCTGCTAAATCACTTCAGTCGTGTCCGACTCTGTGTGATCCCATAGACAGCAGCCCACCAGGCTCCCCTGTCCCTGGGATTCTCCAGGCAAGAACACTGGAGTGGGTTGCCATTTCCTTCTCCAATGTGTGAAAGTGAAAAGTGAAAGTGAAGTCGCTCAGTAGTGTCTGACTCTTAGCGACCCCATGGACCGCAGCCTACCAGGCTCCTCCATCCATGGGATTTTCCAGGCAAGAGTACTGGAGTGGGGTGCCATTGCCTTCTCCGAACTGAAATGTCTAGTGTTTAATAAATGTAGAGTTCCATCTCCCTTTGCGTCTTTGTTCACTCATTACTGACTAATTAGTAGATAATAGAACTCTTTCCAAAATAAGTCATGATTGTGAATTGTAAATTATATCTGATACTAATTTTTCATGGAAAATCTAGTACTGTAATCTATTGAATTAGGAAAGTGAAGATGCTACTGATGGATTTTGGTTTTTAATTTTATTTGGACAGTCTTTTTTTTTTTTGGACAGTCTTTTCTAGTCTGTTGATTCATAATTTTAAGGGAAATTTTTCTAAACACATCTGTGAAAGCACTTCTAAATAAGTGTTAGCTAATATGGTTAATACATTTTGGATTCCCTGTGGGGCTAATTCAGTCTCCATTTCCATTTATTCCGCAGTAGCAGTAACTTTATCTGCCCTTCGGCAAAAAAAGTAAAAAAGTTGGGAAATTAGGTAATGACGCCCTCATAGGACTGTGTTTCACATTTGGCAGAGTTGTGGTCCGAGGAGGGGGGCTAAAACAATTGTATTATGAACAATACTTATTTATTGCATTGAAGCTTTGTTTTGGTTCTTGTTACTTTTTGACTTTTTTTTTTTTTTTTTAAAGCAAATTGGCATAACATCCAGAACTTGCCTCTGAAACTTGGAACAGTGGTTTCTCCCAGAACCCTGTGTCCTTAGCTTTATTATATCATGCTTAGTCCAAATGTGCTGCTACCATTTTCTCTTAAGTTTACTGCTTTCAAAAGGAACTTTTTAATGAAGTGAAATCTAACTTCACTCAATATTTTTATAGATCCTTATTAGCATATAAATAAATAAATATAGCTATTGTATTGTTAAAGATGTGTCTCTGTAAATCTAACCAGCAGAAGAGAGTTAGAAATTAATTTTTAGTTAATATATATGCTTAGCACATTATATCTTATTTCATTTAACATAAATTACTGTTCTAAGCCCTTGTAAACTAATCTTTCACCCTATTTCTGTCCCAGGACAGGTGTTTTTGGTATTATCATAGATCAAGAATGTTGCCAGGGGTACTTTATCAGCAAAGCCCTTTTGAAGAAGTTCCCTTTAACCCTAAATCTGAAATGGATTTATAAATATTAATGTGTTTTCCTTAATTTCCTTAATATACCATGAATATATATGAAATGCTGTTATATGTTTTATACTATACTAGTATTATCACATAAAATCTTGGTAAAAGCATTTGGTTTGCTATAAAATTGTGGTATCTTTAAAAAATGTTTATTTATTTTATTTATTTATTTATTTTCCAGGTCTTAGTTGCTACATGTGGGATCTTAGTGTGGCATGCAAACTCTTAGTTGTGGCATGTGGGATCTAGTTCCCTGACTAGGGATTGAACCTGGGGCCCCTGCATTGGGAGTGTGGGGTCCTTTTAGCCACAGGACCACCAGGGAAGTCCATTGATATCATCTTAATATCTCAAAAGATGGAAATACAGATTAATATAAGGTTTAGTTATAAAATTACTGCATTACATCTAAGACACTGAGACTTGGTTTAAAGTAGGTATTTAATCACGATGCAACTTAAAAGCAGGCATTGAAGACTTTTAGAGCTTTAACATTTTTAATTAACAGTGGCTTGGCGAATTAATTATATCTGACCATAAAAAATATCCAGTACCCTGATGTCATCCCTGAGTATTAAATATGTGCTGTTAAAAAAAAATATGCGCTATAAGGGGAAATAGATTGTTCCAGTGTTTCAAAGAATCATATTCTTAATCAGTGTTGAGTTGTAGCATTCCTTATGGCACTGGGGACAAAAATCTGAAGGGAAAGTCTTGTTTTCAGTGGGAGTCCTTTTTCTTAAGGTATACCTTCTTGTCCTACTTGGAGTAATGTGAACTTTACTGTGTGGATATATGTAGAAATAAGAAAGCCAGGAATCTTCCACATTGGAACCCAGGAAGAGCTGCATAATCAGGTGTTATTAGGGAGAGATAGGCTTTCAGAGATTTGAACATATTTTGAGGCACTACAGGTTCTTCTAGATCTGAGTTGTCTCATTGTCTGTCCCCCAACAAGCAGTTTCTCATCCCTGTGATTCTAGTATGTGAATGTAGATCAGAGAGAGGCTCTTACTGATCTAGTTCCCTACCACTACTTCTGATGCATAAACTTTTGCACTAACTAGACTGCAGGCCAGCCTAGAAATTGTTGTTCTGGACATCAGATACTCACTCCTGGTGTGTCAGCTGTGGATGGGGTATTGAGGTCTTGTGGTAGAGCACACTGCCATTTATGAGATGGATTTGCCCTAGTCCCCCTTCCAATCCCTATTCTTTTTTAAAAAAATTAATTAATTTTTGGTTGTGCTGGGTCTTCCTTGCTGTGCGATGGCTTTCTCTAGCTGCTGCAAGCGGGAGCTACTCTTCGTTACGGTGCACAGGCTTCTCTTGCCGCAGAACATGGGCTCTAAGTGTGCGGGCTTCCGTAGGGGCAGCTCACAGGCCATAGCGTGATGCCTTCCTAACTGTGCCACATAGGATTAGCTGCGCTGAGGTATGTGGGATTTTCTTGGATCAGGGATTGAACCTGTATCCCCTGCATTGGAAGGTAGATTCTTTTTTTTTGGAAGGTAGATTCTTATCCACTGTACCACCAGGGAAGTCCACAATCCTTATCCTGAAAAAATCTTTTCGAGGAAGAACTATGGAGAGCAGTTGTTGTTGTGTCTAATCTTTGCAACCCCATGGACGGCAGCATACCAGGCTTCCCTGTCCTTCACCATCTCCTGGAGTTTGCTCAAACTCATGTCCATTGAGTCGGTGATGCCATCTAACTATCTCATCCTCTGTTGCACGCTTCTTCTTATGCCTTCAATCTTTCCCAGCATCAGGGTCTTTTCCAATGAGTCAGCTGTTCCCATCAAATGGCCAAAGTATTGGAGCTTTAGCTTCAAGCAGCAGTCCTTTCAATGAATATTCAGGGTTGATTTCCCTTAGGACTGACTGGTTTTATCTCCTTGCAGTCCAAGAGACTCTCAAGAGTCTTCTCCAACACCACAATTCAAAGGCATCAGTTCTTAGGCGCTCAGCCTTCTTTATGGTCCAACTTTTACATCTGTAAATGACTACTGGAAAAACCATAGCTTTGACTATGGACCTTTGTCGGGAAAGTAATGTCTCTGCTTTTTAATATGCTCTCTAGGTTGGTCACAGCCTTTCTTCCAAGGAGCAAGTGTCTTTTAATTTCATGGCTGCAGTCATCATCTGCAGTGATTTTGGAGCCCAAGAAAATAAAATCTGTCACTGTTTCCACTTTCCCACCTACTATTTGTCATGAAGTGATGGGGCTGGATGCCATCATCTTAGTTTTTTGAATGTTGAGTTTTAAGCCACCTTTTTCACTCTTCTCTTTCACCCTCATCAAGGGGCTCTTTAGTTCTTCTTCACTTTCTGCCATGAGGGTGGTGTCGTATATGTATCTGAGGTTATTGATATTTCTCCCAACAATCTTGATTCCAGCTTGTGCATCATCCAGCCCAGCGTTTCTCATGATGTACTCTGCATATAAGTTAAATAAGCAGGGTGACAAAATACAGCCTTGACATGCTCCTTTCCCGATTTGGAACCAGTCTGTTGTTCCGTGTCCAGTTCTAACTGTTGCTTCTTGACCTGCATACAGATTTCTCAGGAGGCAAGTCAGGTGGTCTGGTGTTCCCATCTCTTTAAGAATTTTCCACAGTTTGTAGTGATCCACACAGTCAAAGGCTTTAGTGTATGTAGTCAATGAAGCAGAAATAGATGTTTTTCTGGAATTCCCTTGCTTTCTCTGTGATCCAACAAATGTTGGCAATTTGGTCTCTGGTCCTTCTGCCTTTTCTAAACCCAGCTTGTACCTCTGGAAGTTCTCAGTTAGCATACTGCTGAAGCCTAGCTTGAAGGGTTTTGAGCGTTACATTGCTAGCATGTGAAATGAGTGCAATTGTATGGTAGTTTGAACATTCTTTGGCATTGCCCTTTTTTGAGATTGGAATGAAAACTATTTTTTCCAGTCCTGTGGCCACTCCTGAGTTTTCCAAGTTTGCTGACATATTGAGCGTAGCACTTTATCCAGGTCATTAAGCCCTTTTTCTGTTTAGTTCTTCTGTGTGTACTTGCCACCTCTTCATCTCTTCTGCTTTTGTTGAGTCCGTTACTCTTTCTGACCTTTGTATTTTCCATCCTGCATGAAATGTTCACTTAATATCTCCAGTTTTCTTGAATAGCTTTCTAGTCTTTCCCATTCTATTAATTTCCTCTATTTCTTTGCATTGTTCACTTAAGACTTTCTTATCTCTCTTTGCTATTCTCTGGAACTCTGTATTCAGTTGGGTATATCTTTCCCTTTCTCCCTTGCTTTTTGCTTCTCTTCTTTCCTCAGCTATTTGTAAAGCCTCCTCAGACAACCACTTTGCCTTCTTGCGTTTCTTTTTCTTTGGGATGGTTTTGATCATTGCCTCCTGTACAATGTTAAACCTCCGTCCATAGTTCTTTAGGCATTCTGTCTACCAGATCTAATCACTTGAATCTATTTGTCACCTCCATTGTATAATCATAAAGGGTTTGATTTAGGTCATACCTGGATGACCTAGTGGTTTTCCCGATTTCCTTCAATTTTAGCCTGAAATTTTGCAGTAGGTATTGTCCAGTATATTGTTTACTGCACAACATCATTTAAATATTTAAAAGTATGTATAAATTAAAAGCCAATTCACTAACTGGGAAATGATTCGAACCATATGACTAGATGCTAACATGGGCAAAATATAAACTACAAATGGCATATAAGCATAGAGAACAAAACTAACATCACAGTGGTGAGAGATCAAATAAAACATTGCAAATTAACATTTTTTTTTTTTTTTAACCCACAGTTGTCAGACATCAGGAGGCAGGATGATATAGCATTAAGAACCTAGACTCTGGATTCAGAAGAGCTAAACACTTAGCTTATGTCAAGTAGTAGTTATCAGTTACTTAAATTCTCCGAGTTTAGATTAATGGTAGTAAT
Source organism: Cervus elaphus (assembly GCF_910594005.1). Taxonomy (NCBI): domain Eukaryota; kingdom Metazoa; phylum Chordata; class Mammalia; order Artiodactyla; family Cervidae; genus Cervus; species Cervus elaphus. The sequence goes on from NC_057825.1 coordinate 92,350,581, forward strand.
TATTTCAATCAAATTTATTTTCTTAAATATGTAGCTGGACACAGATTTACCTCTTGAACCTCTCCTTCAGATTTCAGTTGTCCCTTGATTAGGAACTATGTAGTCTTATCTAAACTTTTAGTTTGGAAAAGTTTTTTTTTTCCAGTTTTACTCAGAAGTAATTGACATACGTCACATCCTTAGTAACTCAGTGATGAAGAATCCACCTGCAATACAGAAGACACATGTTTGATCCCTGAGTCAGGAAGATCCCCTGGAGAAGGAAATGGCAACCCACTCCAGTATTCTGCCTAGGAAATCCCATGAACAGAGGAGCCTGGTGGGCTGCAGCCCATGGGGTCTCAGAAAAGTCGGACATGACTTAGCAGCTTAACAACAACGATTGACATACATCTCTGTGTAAGTTTAAGGTATACTGCATGATGGTGTGATTTATATACATTGTGAAATGGTTACCACAATAGGTTTAGTTAAAATTCATCATTTCATATGTACATATGTTTTTAAAAAATATTTGTTTAATCTTTGGCAGTGCTGGGTCTATGTTCCTGCACGCATTCTGTCTCTAGTTTTGGCGAGCCAGGCTGCTCTCTCGTTGTGGTGCTCCAGCTTATCACTGCGGTGGCTTTTGTCTTGTGGCCCGTGGGCTGTTTCCCTGTGGCATGTGGGATCTTCTGGACCAGGGATCAAACCTGTGTCCCCTGCATTGCAAGGCGGATTCTTCTCCACTGGTCACCAGAGAAACCCTCATATAGATATTGTTACAAAAATAAAAAAGATAAAAATTCTCCTTGTGATGAGAGCTCTTAGGATCTCTTATTTTAGCAAGTTTTCTATATATTATATAGCAATGTTAACTAAAGTCTTCATTGTATATAGTACATTATGTCCCTAGTGCTTATTAACCTCATAACTAGAAGTTTGTACAGTCATCCTTCAGTATATGAGTAGGATTGTTTCAGAAACCCCAAGGATACCAAAATTACCAGATGCTGTAAGTCCCTTATATAAAATGGCATGGTATTTGTATACAGCCTATCTTCCCATATACTTTAAATCATCTCTAGATTATTTATTTATAATACCTAATACCATGTACATGCTGTGTAGATAGTTGTAAATACAATGTAAATGCTATGTAAATAGTTGCTAGCAAATTCTTGTTTTGCTTTTTGGAATTTCCTTCCAAGTATTTTCAACCCATGGTTGGTGAATCCTTGAATGGGGAGCCAATAAATAGAAGGGCCCACTGTGCCTTTTGACCATCTTCCAATTCCTCCTCCCGTTCTACCCAAAGTTTTTGGTATTTAATGACACTTTTGTAGTCTTTATTTATTCTTTACAAAAATTCAAGCTATTTTTTTTGGTGATTTTATTGCCTTCTGCAGAAATGAAGCTGTTATCATTTCTGGAAGGAAACTTGCTGAGCAGATCAAGCAGGAAGTGCGGCAGGAGGTGGAAGAGTGGGTGGCGTCTGGCAACAAACGGCCCCACCTGAGCGTGGTTCTGGTTGGAGAGAATCCTGCAAGTCAGTCCTATGTCCTCAACAAAACCAGAGCAGCTGCCAGCGTGGGTATGTGTCACTCTCAGAGCCCAGCTACTGTTAAATTGAGATTTAATCTTGAGGCAAACTCTATTGTAACTTATGATTCTTTATTCAGCTTAGAAAACCCAAATAGAGGAGGCTAATGTGATTCAACTGAATCCAAATATTTGTCAGAAAGAAATCAGGCTGTATGTTGGGGAGGTTTATAGACTAAGACTGGAGGAATACGGTTGGTTTCTCAGTGTCTTCTGGAAAGTAATCTAAATTCTGTTATAGTCTAACTTTGATAAGTGACCTTAAACACCATTTACATCTGCTTTCCTCAACTGAGCAATGAGTCTGTGACTAAAGTATTTGAGCATTTGGTTGAGGAGACCTCAGTGATGTGGTCTAGAATAGTCTTGGATTTGAAGGAAATGACTCTGGCTTCCTTGAAATAGGCTGTGGTTTCTCCACCAGTGGGTTCCAAAGCCAATTAAATCATACAGTTTAGACGTGGTTGAAGGTTTGGATGCAGAAGGAGCAGGTCTGAGTGATAGGAGGCCTCACTGTACTGAAGACTGTGTGGTCACAGAGCAGAGGTGAATAGGCTCAGTTGTGCCCCTGCCTGCCTATCTGTGGGCCAGTGGTCTGAGCACTGTGCGCCTGCCCTTCTGAAGGGCTGTGAAACCACTGCACCATGAGCCCATGGCGTTCTCTGCTCTTTATCACTGAGGATTGAGGCCTCCTGCCCTCTTCATTGAAAAACCTCTAGGGTTCCCGAGTAGCTCAGTGGTAAAGAATCTACCTGCTAATGCAGGAGACACAAGTTCAGTCCCTGATCTGGGAAGATCCCATGTGCCGTGGGTCTGCTAAGCCCGGGCACCACGACTATTGAGCTTCTCCACAAGAGAAGCCTTGTTGCAGTGAGCCTGCACACTGCAGCTGGAGAGCAGACCCCACCGACCATGCAGTAACAAAGACCCAGCACGGCCAAAAGCAATTATAAACACAATTATAAAAGAAAACCCTTTAGAACCTCTAGAAACTAGTAAGTTGTGGCTTTCTAAAACTTTGGAATGGGAGGTAGCATGGTATAGTGGAAAGAAAATGGACTTTGGAACTGCAAAGACTGGCTTTTTCACTAGCCGGCTTATGTTTCCATTTCTCTGAGCCTTGTCTATAAGATGAGGTTAATGAAGAATTGATGCTTTTGAACTGTAGTGTTGGAGAAGGCTCTTGAAAGTCCCTTGGACTATAAGAAGATCAAACCAGTCAATCCTAAAGGAAATCCTAAAGTCCTGAATATTCATTGGAAGGACTGATGCTGAAGCTTAAGCTCCAATGCTTTGGCCACCTGATGTGAAAAACTGTTCTCATTGGAAAAGATGCTGGGAAAGATTGAAGGCAGGAGGAAAAGGGGACGACAGAGGATGAGATGGCTGGATGGCATCACTGACTTGATGGACATGAGTTTGAGCAAGCTCCAGGAGTTGGTGATGGACAGGGAGGCCTGGTGTGCTGCAGTCCATGGGGTCACAAAGAGTCAAACACCCAACTGAGCAACTGAATTGAACTGATTGTATATATGTAAATCCTAGCCTCCCAATTCATTCCACATCCCCTTTCCTCTGCTTGGTATCCATAGGTTTGTTCTCTATGTCTGTGTCTGTATTTCTGCTTTGCAAATAGGTTCATCTATACCATTTTTCTATATTCCACTTATATGCATTGATATATAATATTTATTTTTCTCATCCTTCCTGACTTCCTATGCTAGTCTCTAGGTCCATCCATAGCTCTGCAAATGGCACAGTTTTGTTTCTCCTTGTGGCTGAGTAATATTCTGTTGTATATTTGTGTCACATCTGCTTTTTCCGTTTCTCTGTTGATGGCATTTAGGTTGCTTCCATTTCCTGCCTGTTGTAAAATATGCTAAGTTCCTTCAGTTGTGTCTGACTCATTGTGACCCTGTGGACTCTAGCCCCCCAGGCTCCTGTCCATGGGATTCTCTAGACAAGAATACTTCCCGACTCAGGGATCGAATCCACGTCTCTTACATCTCTTGCGTTGACAGGCAAGTTCTTTACCACTAGCGCCACCTGGGAAGCCCACCTATTGTGAATAGTGCTGCATTTGGTCACATTGTAAATAGTGCATCTTTTGGAATTATGCCCAGGTATGGAATTGCTGGATCATATGATAGTTCTAGTTTTAGTTTTTTAAGGAACCACCGTAGTATTCTCCATAGTGGCTGCACCAATCCACATTCCCACTAAAAGTGTAAGAGGGTTCTGTTTTCTTCACACCTTCTCTAGCATTTATTGTTTGTAGATCTTTTGATGATGGCCATTCTGACCAGTGTGAGGTGATACCTCATTGTAGTTTGATCTGTACCTCATTGTACAGATCAGTGTACCTCATTGATCTGCATTTCTCTAATAACTAGTGATGTTGAGCATCTTTGCATGTGCCTCTTGGCTATCTGTATTTCTTCTTTGGAGAAGTGTCTGTTTAGGTCTTCAGCCTGTTCTGTGATTGGGTTGTTTGTTTTCTTGATGTTGAGCTGCATGAGCTCTTTGTATATTTGGAGATTAACTCCTTGTCAGTTGCTTCATTTGCAAATCTTTTCTCCCATTGTGAAGGTTGTCTTTTCACTTTGTTTATGGTTTCCTTTGCTGTACAAAGTGTTTGCGTTTAATTAGGGCCCATTTGTTTATTTTTGCTTTTTATTTTCTTTACTCTAGGAGGTGGGTCAAAAAAGATCTTGCTTTGATTTATGTCAAAGTGTTCTGCCTATGTTTTCTTCTAAGAGTTTCATAGTGTCTGGCCTTACATTTAGGTCTTTAACCATTTCGAGTTTATTTTGTGTATGGTGTTAGGGAGTGTTCTAATTTCATTCTTTTACATGTAGCTGTCCAGTTTTCCCAGCACCACTTACTGAAGAGACCGTCTTTTCTCCATTGTATATTGTTTGCTCCTTTCTCATTAGGTGACCATAGGTGCATGGGTTTATCTCTGGACTTTCTATCCTCTTCCATTGATCTATGTTTCTGTTGTTGTGCCAATACCATACATGCTATCTTGATTATGGTAGCTTTGTAGTATATTCTGAAGTCAAGAGCCTGATTCCTCCCCCTCTGTTTTTCTAAAGATAGCTTTGGCTCTTCAGGGTCTTTGTTTCCATACAAATTGTAAAATTTGTTCTAATCCTGCGAAAAATGCCATTGGTAATTTAAAAGAAATTTCATTGAATCTGTAGATTGCTTTGGATAGTATAGTTATTTTTACAATATTGATTCTTCCATCCCAGGAATATAGTATATCTCTCTGTTTGTGTGGTCTTTGGTTTCTTTCATCAGAATCGTATAGTTTTCTGAGTACAAGTCTTTGCCTCCTTAGGTAGCCTTATTCCTGGGTGTTTTATTCTTTTTGTTGCAGTGGTAAATCGGATTGTTTTCTTAATTTCTCTTTCTGAACTCTTGTTAGTGTATAGGAAAGCAAGAGATTTCAGTGCGTTAGTTTTGTATCCTGCAACTTGACCAAATTCATTGATTACCACCAGTAGTCTTCTGGTGACCTATTTATGATTTTCTATGTATATAGATTCATGTTATCTGCAAACAGTGATGTTATACTTCTTTTTCAGTTGTGTTCCTTTTCTTTTTTTTTTCTTTCTGATAGCCATGGCTGCATCTTCCAAAATTATGTTGAATAATAGCAGTGAGAGTGGACATCCAAGTCTTGTTCTGATCTTAGAGGAAATGCTTTCAGTTTTTCACCATGAGAAAGATGTTGGCTGTGGGTTTGTTGTATACGACCTTTATTATGTTGAGGTAAATTCCTTCCATGCCCAGTTTCTGGAGAGTTTTTTATCATAAATGGGTGTTAAGTTCTTTCAAAAGTCCTGTCTGCCTCTGTTGAGATGATTATAGTTTTTAGCTTTCAATTTGTTAATATGACATATCACATTGATTGATTTGCATATATTGAAGAATCCTTGTCTCCCTGGGATAAAATCCACTTTCATGGTGTATGATCCTTTTAATGTGTTATTGGATTGTTGACTGGCATTTTGTTGAGGATTTTTTTTTAACCTATGTTCATCAGTGGTATTGGTCTGTAATTTTCTTTTTTGTGTGATACCTTTGTCTGGTTTTGGTAACAGGGTGATGGTGGCTTTGTAGAATAATTTTGGCAGTTTTTATTCTTCTGCAGTATTTTGGAAAAGTTTGAAAAAGATGGGTGTTAGTTCTTCTCTAAATGTTTGATAGAATTCACCTGTGAAGCCATCTGGTCCTGGACTTTTGTTTACTGGAAGATTTTAAATCACATTTTCAATTTCGTTACTTGTGCTTGGTCTATTTTTTTTTTCTATTTCTTCCTGGTTTGGTCTTGGAAGACCTTTCTAAGAATTTGTCCATTTCTTTCGAGTTGTCCATTTAATTGGCGTATACTGTTTGTAGTAGTCTCTTATGATCGTTTCTATTTATGTGGTGTCAGTTGTAATTTCTCCTTTTTCATTTCTAATTTTATTGATTTGAGTCCAACCTTTTTTTTTCCTTTGAGTCTGGCTGAAGGTTTATCAATTTTGTTTATCTTCTCAAAGAGCCAGCTTTCAGTTTCACTAATATTTGCTATTGTTTTCTTCATTTCTATTGTGTTTATTGCTTCTATGATTTTTATGATTTATTTCCTTCTGCTAACTTTGGGTTTTGTTTGTTCTTCTTTCTCTAGTGGCTTTAGATGTAAGTTAGGTTGTTTGAGATTCTTTTATTTGATTTCTTCAGTCATCTCTTGGTTATTTTGTAGCATATTGTTTATCTTCCATGTGTTTGAATTTTTTACAGTTTTTTTTTTCTGTAATTGATTTCTAATCTCGTAGCATTGTGTTCAGAAAAGATTCTTGATACCATTTAAATTTTCTTAAATTTACTGAGGTTTGATTAGTGGCCCAAGATGTGATCTATCCTGGAGAATGTTCTGCGTGCACTTGAGAAGAAACTGTATTCTGCAGCTTTTGGGTGGAATGTCCTGTAAATATCATGTCTATCTGGTCTAATGTTTCATTTAAAGTTGTGTTTCCTTATTAGTTTCTGTCTGGGTGATCTGCCCATTGGTGTAAGTAAGATGTTAAAGTCCCCCATGATTATTGTGTTACTGTCAATTTCCGCTTATATGGCTGTTAGCATTTGCCTTATGTATTGAAGTGCTCCTGTGTTGGGGGCATAGATATTTATAATTGTTATATCTTCTTGGATTGATCCCTTGATCATTATGTAGTGTCCTTGTTTGTCTATTTTGTCTTATATGATTATTGCAACTCCAGCCTTCCTTTGATTTCCATTTGCACGGGATATCTTTTTCCACTCCCTCACTTTCAATCTGTATGTGTCCCTAGGTCTGAAGTGCGTCTATTGTAGATAGCATATTCAGTTCAGTTCAGTCGCTCAGTCATGTCTGACTTTGCAACCCCATGGACTGCAGCACGCCAGTCCTCCCTGTCCATCACCAGCTCCCAGAGTTTACTCAAACTCTGGATGCCATCCAACCATCTCATCCTCTGTCGTCCCCTTCTCCTCCCACCTTCAACCTTTACCAGCATCAGGGTCTTTTCCAATGAGTCAGCTCTTCGCATCAGGTGGCCAAGGTATTGGAGTTTCAGCTTCAACATCAGTCCTTCCAATGAATGTTCAGGACTGATTTCCTTTAGGAAGGACTGGCTGGATCTCCTTGCAGTCCAAGGGACTCTCGACAGTCTTCTCCAACACCACAGTTCAAAAGCATCAATTCTTTGGCACTCAGCTTTCTTTATAGTCCAACTCTCACATCCAAACATGACTACTGGAAAAACCATAGCTTTGACTAGATGGACCTTTGTTGGCAAAGTAATGTCTCTGCTTTTTAATATGCTGTCTAGGTTGGTCATAACTTTTTTCCCAAGGTGCCGGGGCCCAGCCTCGGCAGGATCCAGGGGGTACCCTCAGGATGAACGGCGTCGGCAAGAGAGAGACGTGAGACCAGCCTTGATAGGGCCAAGTCTGCCAGGGAGAGAGAGAGAAAGAGAGAGAGAGAGAGTGACCAGACGGGGGTGTTTGCAGGGTCTGGCAGAGTCTGGCAATGCTTTATTTTTTACCGTGGCTTTTATACCCTAAATTAGTACATTTCTAAGGGGAAGATAGTTTAACATTACATCAGCTTGTTCTTCACAAAACCAGGGTGTTTTCTGCATGCTTCTTTGTTTATGAGGGTCTTGTACATTATCTTCTGGCCTTGGGGCCTATTGACATTTTATGACCTAGGTGAATGCAAAGCTGTTTTCCCTAATCTATTCTTTAATGAACACAAAGGTCAGTCCTTTTGCAGAAGTTATCAGTCAAATTTATCTAAAAGGTTTACCACACAAAGGGGCAGCTCCAGTGAGGCAGCCCCTGTTTAGCATTCCTGGTTAAAATTAACAATTCTAAACTCTTATTTTTCTAAATCTTTAACTATAACCACTTTTAGAATAATATTTTTATGTTCTCTAATAGGGCTTCCTCACCCCCGAAGGGCTCTGTGCCTATTAGGGCCTTTATGTGATCAGGTTCTTTATGCTGTTTATGATTAAGGTGTTGTAAGCAGTCATGTGCATTAGTACGCATTTGCCAAGCAGGCTAGAATGCCAGCAAAGGGGTCTAAATTGAAACACTCCTTTCATCCTGGATAATCTTATAGTATACCACCGTCCGGCGGACATATTAATTAAAGTTCTAAGTTGATTCTGTTTGGAAAGAGATCGGGTAAGGCCTTCTACCCATGTCACAGAAATTAGGGAGTAGTCTAATATAGCAAGCATCAGAAAGACAGAGATCATCTTTAAGGTGAGTGCCGGGGCAGCTTTTCGAAATCCCTGAAGTCCTGATCTGCCTTGCTTGTCAGGTCTCCTCCTCACGACCTTGTTATGGGTGGGACCTCGTGTGCTGGCTCCTGGCACCAAGGAGCAAGTGTCTTTTAATTTCATGGCTGCAGTCACCACCTGCAGTGATTTTGGAGCCCAAAAAAATATAGTCTCTCACTGTTTCCCCATCTATTTGTCATGAATTGATGGGACAAGGTGCCATGATCTTAGTTTTTTGAATGTTGAGTTTTACGCCACCTTTTTCACTCTTCTCTTTCACCCTCTTTAGATCTTCGCTTTCTGCCATGAGGGTGGTGTCATCTGCATATCTGAGGTTATTGATATTTCTCCCAGCAATCTTGATTCCAGCTTGTGCTTCATCCAGCCCACCGTTTCTCCTGATGTACTCTGCATATAAGTTAAATAAGCAGGGTGACAAAATGCAGCCTTGACGTACTCCTTTCCTGATTTGGAACCAGTCTGTTGTTCCATGTCCAGTTCTAACTGTTGCTTCTTGGCCTGCATACAGGTTTTTCAGGAGGCAAGTCAGGTGGTCTGGTGTTCCCATCTCTTTAAGAATTTTCCACAGTTTGTTGTGACCCACACAAAGGCTTTTGCGTAGTCAATAAAACAGAAGTATATGTTTTTCTGGAACTCTCTTGCTTTTTCGATGCCCCAGAGGATATTGGCAATTTGATCTCTGGTTCCTCTGCCTTTTCTAAATCCAGTGTGAACATCTGGAAGTTCACGGTTCATATACTGTTGAAGCCTGGCTTGGAGAATTTTGAGCTTTACTTTGCTAGCATATGAAATAAGAGCAATTGTGGGGTAGTTTGAGTATTCTTTGTCATATAAATGGGTCTTATTTTTGTATACATTCAGTCAGTCTGTATCTTTTGGTTGGAACATTTAATCCATTTACATTTAAGGTAATTATCAATATGCATGTTTCTATGACCATTTTCTTAATTGTTTTGGGTTTTATTTATTTTTATTGGCTCCGCTGGGTCATTGTTGCTATGTTCAGGCTTGCTTTCGGTTTTTTTTTTTTTTATGTTCAGGCTTTCTTTAGTTGTGGTGAGTGGGGGCTACTCTCTTGTTGTGGTGCCTGGGCTTCTCATTGCAATGGCTCCTCTCGTTGCAAAACACGGGCCCTAGAGTGCATGGGCTTCAGTAGCTGTGGTGCATGGGCTGAGTTGCCCCATGGCATGTGGGATCTTCCCAGACCAGGGATCAAACCAGTGTCCCTTGTATTGCAAGGCAGGTTCTTAACCACTGGACTGGGAAGCCCATTGGGTTTGTTTTTGTAAGTCTTTTTCTTCTCTTAAGTTTCTCACGTAGAGGTCGTTTAGCGTTTGTGGTGAAGCTGGATTGATGGTGCTACATTCACTTAGCTTTTCCTTGTCTGTTAAGCTTTTGATTTCTTCACTGAATCTGAATGATATTCTTGCTGGGTAGAGTAATCTTGGTTGTAGGTTTTTCTTTTTCATCACTTTAAATATATCCTGCCTCTCCCTTCTGGTCTGCAGAATTTCTGCTGTAAAATCAGCTGATATCTTTAGGGGATACCATTGTATGTTACTTGTTGTTTTCCCCTTGCTGCTTTTAATATTTTTTCTTTGAATTTAATTTTCATTAGGTCAATTAATATGTGTCACAACATGATTCCTCCTTGGCTTTATCCTGTATGGGGCTTTCTGTGCTTCATGAACTTGGGTAGCTATTTCCTTTCCCATGTTAGGGAAGTTTTTTACTATAATCTCTTCAAATGTTTTTTCAGACCCTTTCTCTTTCTCTTCTTCTTCTGGGACCCTTATAATTTGAATGTTGTTGTGTTTAATGTTGTCCTAGAGGTCTCTGAGACTGTCCCTATTTCTTTTCATTCTTTATTCTGCTCAGCAGTTATTTCCACCATTCCCTCTTCCAACTCACTTTTCCATTCTTCTGCTTCAGTTATTCTGCTATTGATACCTTCTGCTGTATTTTTCATTTTAGTTATTGTGTTATTCATCACTGTTTGTTTTCTCTTTAGTTCTTCTAGGTCCTTTGTAAGCATTCTTGTATTGCCTCAATCCAGGCCTCCATTTTTAAAAATTTAATTTAATTTAATTTTTTAACACCCAAAACATTTTGTATTGTGGTATAGCTGATTAACAGTGTTGTGATAGTTTCAGGTGAACGGTGAAGGGACTCTGCCATACATATATATGTGTCTGTTCTCCCCAAACCCACCTCCTATCCAGGCTGTCCATGCCTCCATTTTATTTCCAAGATTTTGGGTCACACCAATTTCTCTGAATTCTTTTTCAGGTAGATTCTATTTCCTCTTCATTTATTTGGTTTTATAGGTGTTTACCTTGCTCCTTCATCTGTAACATATTTCTCTGTTGTCTCATTTCTGTTGATGAGTAGGGCTGTATTCCTCTTGCTGACTGTTTGGCCTGAGGCATCCAGCGTTGTTGCTTGTGGGCAGTTGGGTGGAGCTGGGTCTTGGTGCTGAGTGGGGACCTCTGGCAGAGCTCATGCCAACTAGTATTCTCTGGAGATCTCTGGTGGTCTAGAAGCCTGAACTTGAAGCTCCCATCACAGGAGCTTCTGACCCACAGCCTGGGAACCATGACCCCACAAGCCATGTGGCATGGCAAAAAAGGAAAAAATCAGACAAACAAAGCCCAAGGCAAATAATAACAAAACTGGGACAAATATACAAAAAAGAAAACAGACAAATATAACCCTCAACAAGTAATAAAAACAAATCCAAGTAACCAAAAAACAAACCAATAAAAAAACAACAACAAAAGAAAAAAACAAGGAAAGCAAAAAACAGAAGACACCCAAACAAACAGGAGAGCCCTCAAACCAAAACTGATGATAAAAACAAACCTAGACCAAGATCATGGCCTCTGGTCCCATCATTTCATGGCAAATAGATGGGGAAACAATGGAAACAGTAACAGACATCATCTTTTTGGGTCCCAAAATCACTGCAGATAGTGACTGCAGTCATGAAATTAAAAGACACTTACTCCTTGAAAGAAAAGCTATGACCAACCTAGATGGCATATTAAAAAGCAGAGACATTACTTTGCCAACAAAGGTCCATCTAGTCAAATATATGGTTGCTCCTGTAGTCATGTATTGGATGTGAGAGTTGGAGTATAAAGAAACCTGAGTGCCGAAGAATTGATGCTTTTGAACTGTGGTGTTGGAGAAGACTCTTGAGAGTCCCTTGGACTGAAAGGAGATCCAACCAGTCCATCCTAAAGGAGATCAGTCCTGGGTGTTCATTGGAAGGACTGATGCTGAAACTGAAACTCCAATACTTTGGCCACCTGATGGGAAGAGTTGACTCATTGGAAAAGACCCTGATGCTGGGAAAGATTGGAGGCAGGAGGAGAAAGGGACGACAGGGGATGAGATGGTTGGATGGCATCACCGACTCGATCGACGTGAGTTTGAGCAGGCTCTGGGAGTTGGTGATGGACAGGGACGCCTGGTGTGCTGAAGTCCATGGGGTCACAAAGTGTCAGACATGAGTGAGTGACTGAAGTGAAACTGAAAGCTAAACAGAAAAGAAAAAATAAATAAAAAAAACAAACTAAAAGAAAAGCTCTGTGTGTGCCCCTTTCACCAGGGTCTGCTCTTGAGGCTGGCCCAGAGCGCACGTGTCAGCACAGGCTGAGTGGAGCATAGGCTTCCGTGGGCATGTCCGCAGGGGCTGGAGCAGCTGGAAGAAGCCTTGGAAGGGGGCAGCCCTCTGCCTGCCTGGACCCATGACTCACGGAGGCTTTGAGCAGGAGTGGTGCTTGGGTCCACTGGGACCCCAGCAGCCAGAGGAGGTGGGGCTCAGGCCTGAAACCCCAGCAGACTTGCCAGGGCCTGAGCAGACTGGGGAGACCGTGGCTTGAGGGGTGAGTGAGCCTGCCACACGTCACCCCGCCGAGGCTGCTATGCAGGCGTGTGCTCCCATCACTGCCCGAGGAAGCTGGGTTGGTGGGCAGGGGTAGGTTCTGCAGTGGTGGCCCCACCCTTCATGTGCTACTCAACAATGGTGCCTTGCTCCCACTGTGGCCCAAGACCCTCCCCTCACCAACACCGCAGGCCATCCCCTTACTGCCAACTGCTGTCCCCTCCCTGGACCCACTCCCCAAATCCACTCACCAGCACCCAGCCCTCCTCCCCACCGTGAGACACACAGACTGGGGTGTGAGGGGCTGCAGCATGGACTGTATGCACAGGCTCCGCTCCGTCCTGCCCCACACACGCTGGCTGCTGCATTCCCCTCCCATCCTGAGGTCCCCCTAAGGAGCTGACCCCCACGGTGAGCGTGCTTCCCTGAGTGTGGGATTGTTTCCTGTCCCCCAGCTTCCCCGGAAGCTGGAAAAAAACTTTTTTCTTTCTGAAAAAACATTGCGCTGGGACTCCTTCCATCCCCCTAGGTGTCCAAGGCCCTCTACCAGTGCCCAGCGTTCGCTCTATAAGAACTTCTCTGATGCACTTCTAACACACCGTGAGGAGACGTGAACTGTATGTTATGTTCTCCTGCTCCACCATCTTCCGTAATCTATTTTTTTAACCTTGAAAATTTCTTGTAGGAATCAACAGTGAGACCATTGTGAAACCAGCTTCAATTTCAGAGGAAGAACTGTTGAATTTAATCAATAAACTAAATAATGATGATAATGTAGACGGCCTCCTTGTTCAGCTGCCTCTTCCAGGTGAGATTTTTATAGCACCATTTAAAATGATTTCTGAGGCGTGGAGAGGCTTGTTTAGTTTATACAGTTGGCTCCTCACGTTTATTTGTCTTAAAGAAAGGGGAGGTAGGTCAAGATTGAGTGAGTATGTTCTTAGATATGAGACAGATCTACTCAGAATACCAATTACTCCCTGACTTGGTATTGAGATATTAATTAATATATTAATATTAATAATATTAATATATTATTGAGATATTAATACAGTGGAGGGAAGCAGTGTGGGGAGGACAAGAGGACACTGGTTTGGTCTTGGCATTTGGCTTTGCTTGCTGTGTGTTCCCAATGCACAGATGAATAAGTTAAAGGGTGAGTTACAGAAGGGGAATGGGTTTTTACTGCAAACCAGGTAAGCTGGAGTCAAGCAGTGCTAACTATGTAACAGTGACTTGACCACTGCTCTGATTTCTTTTTCAGAGCACATTGATGAGAGAAAGGTCTGCAATGCTGTTTCTCCAGACAAAGATGTCGATGGCTTTCACGTAATTAATGTAGGACGAATGTGTCTGGACCAGTGTTCCATGTTACCAGCTACTCCATGGGGTGTGTGGGAAATAATTAAGCGAACTGGTAGGTATATCCATCTCAGTATTATCAAAACATACTTACAAAATGGTAAAAATTCCTACAGAACGAACAGTGGAAACCCCCACCTCAGATCATCTAGTCCTACTCCCCAGAGCCTAACTCCCTTAGCAATTGCCTACAACTGTTTTTGCTGCTTAATCCAGAAAACTCTGAAGGAAACTTAAGCTTTGATAGTGATGATAGTGCACATTCATATAACATTTTGCAGCTTATGTTTCCTTTTAGCTTTCACTATGTGTAGCAAGTGATGGTTTAGTTGACTGATGAGTCAGTAAGCTAGTGATTTCCTTCATTATCACAATTAGAGTCACATCCTAAAGTGTCAGTCTTCCTTTTTCTTAGGTGCTCTAAGATAATCTGGCACTATGTGAAACGCAAATATATTTATTTTTCACAGGCATTCCAACCCTAGGGAAGAATGTGGTTGTGGCCGGAAGGTCAAAAAATGTTGGAATGCCCATTGCAATGTTACTGCACACAGATGGGGCACATGAACGGCCCGGAGGTAAGAATATTGCTCTCAGGAGGGTGTCCTCTTCTCCCTTGTGAGAGAAACTCGAGAGACTGTCCTGTGGGTGCTTAGAAGTGTTTGTTAAGCTTTACTTGTCTTTGTTATAATTTTGTTAATAGGTACTTTGGGAGTAATCTTTGTAGAAGAAGATGTACTCAGTGTTACTTGAGAGTTAATTTATATTCACTAATATGGAACTAGTTCAGAAATAGATATGTCTCAGAAATTTGAGTTTTGAGTGCAAGCATGGTTATAGACAGTTAGAATTTTCAGTTGTGGCTTTGATAGTTGGAGCTAAGAAGTATACCTTATTCAAAGTTAGTATCTTGATCTGTGCCGTTTGATAGGAAAAAAAAGATCTTAGACCATTGCAAAGGATTGAATTCATATGACTGTAATGTGTCATCATTATGTCAAATTCTGTTAATTTGAGAAAAACTCTCAAAGTGATATGTTATTATCATAATATGACCATACATGATTATATCAGAGATAAAATATATCAGAACTATATATTTCCGCATATCTTTCAGCACACTTTAAAGAAAAATCCGTTAGTAATTAGAGTGACATTTTGTTTAGAAAGACTGTTAAAAAGGATAAGGAATAAATCTAATGATATATGACTCCAGCGGGCAGAGCTAGGACCAACAGGTAAAAGTTACAGGAAATTGAGTATTAGTTTTTTGTTTTTTTTTAATGACAATTGGCTGCCCAGAAAGTGTGGTGTAATATTTGTCAATTATTTTTTCAGAGTCTTGAAAATTTCTGGCATGGTTTGCCTAGTTGAGATCTAATCCATTCCTAGCTTTGATTCAGAAATCAAAACGTCTGTTTTTTAACTCACAGGAGATGCCACTGTTACAATATCTCATCGGTACACTCCTAAGGAGGAGCTAAAGAAACATACAGCTCTTGCAGATATTGTGATCTCCGCTGCAGGTCAGAGCACCGGGGAAGGGGTGGAAGTACCTCGCTCAGAGGATGAAGATGGACCTCTTATCTTCGAATTTGTCTGCTGCCCTGTCGTTTTATTCCATATTCCCCTACGTTTGACCATAACGTCAAAGCTGCTTACAAAGATGAACGTTGTGGTTGGAATACTGATTTCTGGCATTCCATTATATATTTGATGGATAAATGTTATTTCTACAGCCTCAAAATATTTTTGTTTACTATATGAAGTTTAACTGTTTCCCTGGTTAATAGTTTTTTATCAGTTTTTGTAAAGCAAGCTAATTCATTCTTGCAGGTATCTTGAAATTGATAAGAATCTTAGAGGTGGAATATTCTTTTCAGTATAAATTGATCATTCCTATCTCCTTTTCTAGGTATTCCAAATCTGATCACAGCAGATATGATCAAGGAAGGAGCAGCTGTCATTGATGTGGGAATAAATAGAATTCAAGATCCCGTAACTGCTAAACCCAAGTTGGTTGGAGATGTGGATTTTGAAGGTAACTTTTTAAAATATAAAAGTCAATAAATACTACTTTTACTGGACAATTAGGGCAGACTATTTACTTTTTCTTTAACTTTTAAACTTATATTACCTGGTTATTACCTTTTATTATTATGCTTTTCATGATAATTAAGAGAAATCTTTTAAAAAATTATAGTCATTCTAGAATTTTAGGTGTTTGTATCATCAAATTATGGAGAACAAATATAAAGTTTTCAGGGAATTTCTTTCTTCCCTTTAGGGTTATTCTATAATGAAAATAAAACTTTTAATAAGTCTGGAAAATTTAATGAAGTGATTTTTCTAAACCATTGAGTCTCCTAAAAAGTATTACAGACTTCTAGGGGGGAGGAGCCAAGATGGCGGAGGAGTAGGACGGGGAGACCACTTTCTCTCCTACAAATTCATCAAAAGAATAACTGAACGCAGAGCAAACTTCGCAAAACAACTTTGGATCGCTAGCTGAGGTCATCAGGCGCCCAGAAAAGCAGCCCATTGTCTTCGAAAGGAGGTAGGACAAAATATAAAAGATAAAAAGTGAGACAAAAGAGCTAAGGACGGAGATCCATCCCGGGAGCTCTTAGGCGGCATTGCTTGGGGTAGGGTCCGGGCCCGAGTGCCCTGAGGACAATCGGAGGGAACTTCTGTGAGTTGCCAACTTGAACTGTGGGAGACCAAAAGAGAGAGAGTAAATTAACCGGCCCGAACACACTGCCGGCCGTTCGCAGAACAAAGAGACCGAGAGGGTCCAGAGAGGAGCTCGCAGGCTGCGGACCGGCCCAGCCCCGCCGGAGGCAGGAGGCAGGGGGGAGGGGAAGGTCGCGGCGAGACACAGGGCGCAGGTAGCCGACCAGCGCGGGCGGGGACTGGGGCTGGGGACGCGGAGGGCGGAAGGCGCGCGCGCCCGACTGGCGCCAGCGGAAACTGAGACTGGGTCCGCGGAAGGGAGGGGGCGCGCCACACCTGGGTAGAGTGCGCCCACCAAGCCCCTGGCTGCCTGGACCACTCTGACGGGGAAGGCACAGAGAGCAGGCGCAGCTTTTCCTTCTGCGCTTTTGTGGAACACCCGAGGGCTGGAACCTCGCGCAGCGCGGGGCGCGCTCCATATAGAGCAGCCGGGAGCCTGAGCAGCACAGACGGAGAAAGCAGCATCAGCCCCTCCCGGCAGCCCCAGCCCATCCCCGCGGCGCAAGCCCGTCCCCATAGCTCCAGCCACTCCCGGCAGCGCAAGCCCCTCCCTGCCCCGCAGAGCGACGGAACTAGCTACCTGAATAAGAGTCCACCTCCGCCCGCCTGTGTCAGGGCGGAAATGAGGCTCTGAAGAGACCGGCAAACAGAAGCCAAGTAAACAAAGGGAACCGCTTCAGAAGGGACTGGTGCAACAGATTAAAATCCCTCTAGGAAACACTGACTACACCGGAGGGGCCTGTAGATATCGAGAAGCGTAAGCTGGAACGAGGAGCTATCTGAAACTGAGCCGAACCCACACTGACCGCAACAGCTCCAGAGAAACTCCTAGATATAATTTTACTTTTTTCTCTCTCTTTTTTTTTTCTTTTTTTTCTTTTTTCCTTCTTCTCTTTTATTTTCCTTTAAAATCCCCTATTACTCCCCCATTACTCCTTAACTTTCATTTCCACAGACTTTTACGATTTTTTTAATTAGGGGGAAAAAAAAATTTTTTTTTTTCTTTTCTTTTTTTTTTTTTTTTCTTTTTTTTCTTTTTCTTTCTTTTTTTTTTCTTTTTTTTCCTTTCCTTTTTCTCTTCTATTTTCTGTTTTTCTTTTTCTCTTATTTCTTTTAAAGTCCTCTAGTACTCCTCTACTACTCCTTAATTTTCATTTTCAATACACTATAACCTTACAAAAAAAAAAAAAAAAAGAAGAGAAGCCCTATTTTTAAACCGAAGATTATTCTCTCCCAATCTTGACTCTCTGTTTTCTACCTCAGAACACCTCTATTTCCTCCTTTCCCCTTCTCTTCCCAATCCAATTCTGTGAATCCTTGTAGGTGACTGGGCTACGGAGAACACTCTGGGAACAGACAGCTGCGTAGATCTGTCTCTCTCCTCTTGAGTCCCCCTTTTTCTCCTCCTGTTCATCTCTATCTCCCTCCTCCCTCTCCTCTTCTTCATGTAACTCTGTGAACCTCTCTGGGTGTCCCTAACGGGGGAGAATCTTTTAGCCATTAACCTAGAAGTTTTCTTATCAGGGCTGTATAGTTGGAGAAGTCCTGAGACTACAGGAAGAAGAAAACTGAAATCCAGAGGCAGGAGACTTAAGCCCAAAACCTGAGAACACCAGAAAACTCCTGACTACATGGAACTTTAAGTAATAAGTGACCGTCCAAAAGCCTCCATACCTACACTGAAACCAACCACCACCCAAGAGCCAATAAGTTTTAGAGCAAGACATACCACGCAAATTCTCCAGCAACGCAGGAACATAGCCCTGAACATCAACATACAGGCTGCCCAAGGTCACACCTAACACATAGACCCATCTCAAAACTCATTACTGGGCACTCCATCGCTCTCCAAAGAAAAGAAATCAAGTTCCACGCACCAGAACACTGACGCAAGCTCCCCTAACCAGGAAATCTTGACAAGCCAATCGTCTAACCCCACCCACTGGGTTAATCCTCCACAATAAAAAGGAACCACAGACCTCCAGAATACAGAAAGCCCACTCCAGATACAGCAATCTAAACAAGATGAAAAGGCAAAGAAATACCCAACAGGTAAAGGAACATGAAAAATGCCCACCAAGTCAAACAAAAGAGGAGGAGATAGGGAATCTACCTGAAAAAGAATTTAGAATAATGATAATAAAAATGATCCAAAATCTTGAAAACAAAATGGAGTTACAGATAAATAGCCTGGAAACAAAGATTGAAAAGATTCAAGAACTGTTTAATAAAGACCTAGAAGAAATAAAAAAGAGTCAATTAAAAATGAATAATGCAATGAATGAGATCAAAAACACTTTGGAGGGAACCAAGAGTAGAATAACGGAGGCAGAAGATAGGATAAGTGAGGTAGAAGATAAAATGGTGGAAATAAATGAAGCAGAGAGGAAAAAAGAAAAAAGGATCAAAAGAAATGAGGACAATCTCAGGGACCTCTGGGACACTGTGAAATGCCCCAACATTCGAATCATAGGAGTTCCAGAAGAAGAAGACAAAAAGAAAGGCCATGAGAAAATACTCGAGGAGATAATAGCTGAAAACTTCCCTAAAATGGGGAAGGAAATAGCCACCCAAATCCAAGAAACCCAGAGAGTCCCAAACAGGATAAACCCAAGGCGAAACACCCCAAGACACATATTAATCAAATTAACAAAGATCAAACACAAAGAACAAATATTAAAAGCAGCAAGGGAAAAACAACAAATAACACACAAAGGGATTCCCATAAGGATAACAGCTGATCTATCAATAGAAACCCTCCAGGCCAGAAGGGAATGGCAGGACGTACTGAAAGTAATGAAAGAGAATAACCTACAACCTAGATTACTGTATCCAGCAAGGATCTCATTCAGATATGAAGGAGAATTCAAAAGCTTTACAGATAAGCAAAAGCTGAGAGAATTCAGCACCACCAAACCAGCTCTTCAACAAATGCTAAAGGATCTTCTCTAGATAGGAAATACAGAAAGGTTGTATAAACGTGAACCCAAAACAACAAAGTAAATGGCAACGGGACCACACCTATCAATAATTACCCTAAATGTAAATGGGTTGAATGCCCCAACCAAAAGACAAAGATTGGCTGAATGGATACAAAAACAAGACCCCTATATATGCTGTCTACAAGAGACCCACCTCAAAACAAGAGACACATACAGACTAAAAGTGAAGGGCTGGAAAAAAATATTTCATGCAAACGGAGACCAAAAGAAAGCAGGAGTCGCAATACTCATATCAGATAAAATAGACTTTCAAATAAAGGATGTGAAAAGAGACAAAGAAGGACACTACATAATGATCGAAGGATCAATCAAAGAAGAAGATATAACAATTATAAATATATATGCACCCAACATAGGAGCACCGCAATATGTACGGCAAACGCTAACGAGTATGAAAGAGGAAATTAATAGTAACACAATAATAGTGGGAGACTTTAATACCCCACTCACAACTATGGATAGATCAACTAAACAGAAAATTAACAAGGAAACACAAACCTTAAATGACACAATGGACCAGCTAGACCTAATTGATATCTATAGGACATTTCACCCCAAAACAATCAACTTCACCTTTTTCTCAAGTGCACACGGAACATTCTCCAGAGTAGATCACATCCTGGGCCATAAATCTGGTCTTGGAAAATTCAAAAAAATTGAAATCATTCCAGTCATCTTTTCTGACCACAGTGCAGTAAGATTAGATCTCAATTACAGGAAAAAAATTGTTAAAACTTCAAACATATGGAGGCTAAATAACACGCTTCTGAATAACCAACAAATCATAGAAGAAATCAAAAAAGAAATCAAAATATGTATAGAAATGAATGAAAATGAAAACACAACAACCCAAAACCTATGGGACACTGTAAAAGCAGTGCTAAGGGGAAGGTTCATAACATTACAGGCTTACATCAAGAAACAAGAAAAAAACCAAATAAATAACCTAACTCTACACCTAAAGCAATTAGAGAAGGAAGAAATGAAGAACCCCAGAGTTAGCAGAAGGAAAGAAATCTTAAACATCAGGGCAGAAATAAATGCAAAAGAAACTAAAGAGACCATAGCAAAAATCAACAAAGCTAAAAGCTGGTTTTTTGAAAAACAAAATTGACAAACCATTAGCAAGACTCATTAAGAAACAGAGAAAAACCAAATTAACAAAATTAGAAATGAAAATGGAGAGATCACAACAGACAACACTGAAATACAAAGGATCATAAGAGACTACTACCAGCAGCTCTATGCCAATAAAATGGACAACTTGGATGAAATGGACAAATTCTTAGAAAAGTATAACTTTCCAAAACTGAACCAGGAAGAAATAGAAGATCTTAACAGACCCATCACAAGCAAGGAAATCGAAACTGTCATCAAAAATCTTCCAGCAAACAAAAGCCCAGGACCAGATGGCTTCACAGCTGAATTCTACCAAAAATTTAGAGAAGAGCTAACACCTATCTTACTCAAACTCTTCCAGAAAATTGCAGATGAAGGTAAGCTTCCAAACTCATTCTATGAGGCCACCATCACCCTAATTCCAAAACCAGACAAAGATGCCACAAAAAAAGAAAACTACAGGCCAATATCACTGATGAACATAGATGCAAAAATCCTTAACAAAATTCTAGCAAACAGAATCCAACAACATATTAAAAAAATCATACACCATGACCAAGTGGGCTTTATCCCAGGAATGCAAGGATTCTTTAATATCCGCAAATCAATCAATGTAATACACCACATTAACAAATTGAAAGATAAAAACCATATGATTATCTCAATAGATGCAGAGAAAGCCTTTGACAAAATTCAACACTCATTTATGATTAAAACTCTCCAAAAAGCAGGAATAGAAGGAACATACCTCAACATAATAAAAGCTATATATGACAAACCCACAGCAAGCATCACCCTCAATGGTGAAAAATTGAAGGCATTTCCCCTGAAATCAGGAACAAGACAAGGGTGCCCACTCTCACCACTACTGTTCAACATAGTGTTGGAAGTTCTGGCCACAGCAATCAGAGCAGAAAAAGAAGTAAAAGGAATCCAGATAGGAAAAGAAGAAGTAAAACTCTCACTGTTTGCAGATGACATGATCCTCTATATAGAAAACCCTAAAGACTCTACCAGAAAATTACTAGAGCTAATCAATGAATATAGTAAAGTTGCAGGATATAAAATTAACACACAGAAATCCCTTGCATTCCTATATACTAACAATGAAAAAACAGAAAGAGAAATTAAGGAAACAATACCATTCACCATTGCAACAAAAAGAATAAAATACTTAGGAGTATATCTACCTAAAGAAACAAAGGACCTATACATAGAAAACTATAAAACACTGATGAAAGAAATCAAAGAGGACACAAACAGATGGAGAAACATACCGTGTTCATGGATTGGAAGAATCAATATTGTCAAAATGGCTATTCTACCCAAAGCAGTCTATAGATTCAATGCAATCCCTATCAAGCTACCAACGGTATTTTTCACAGAACTAGACCAAAGAATTTCACAATTTGTATGGAAATACAAAAAACCTCGAATAGCCAAAATAATCTTGAGAAAGAAGAATGGAACTGGAGGAATCAACCTGCCTGACTTCAGACTCTACTACAAAGCCACAGTCATCAAGACAGTATGGTACTGGCACAAAGACAGAAATATAGATCAATGGAACAGAATAGAAAGCCCAGAGATAAATCCACAAACCTATGGACACCTTATCTTTGACAAAGGAGGCAAGGATATACAATGGAAAAAAGACAACCTCTGTAACAAGTGGTGCTGGGAAAACTGGTCAACCACTTGTAAAAGAATGAAACTAGAACACTTTCTAACACCATACACAAAAATAAACTCAAAATGGATTAAAGATCTAAATGTAAGACCAGAAACTATAAAACTCCTAGAGGAGAACATAGGCAAAACACTCTCTGACATAAATCACAGCAAGATCCTCTATGACCCACCTCCCAGAATATTGGAAATAAAAGCAAAACTAAACAAATGGGACCTAATGAAACTTAAAAGCTTTTGCACTACAAAGGAAACTATAAGTAAGGTGAAAAGACAGCCCTCAGATTGGGAGAAAATAATAGCAAATGAAGAAATGGACAAAGGATTAATCTCAAGAATATACAAGCAACTCCTGCAGCTCAATTCCAGAAAAATAAATGACCCAATCAAAAAATGGGCCAAAGAACTAAACAGACATTTCTCCAAAGAAGACATACAGATGGCTAACAAACACATGAAAAGATGCTCAACATCACTCATTATTAGAGAAATGCAAATCAAAACCACAATGAGGTACCATTACACGCCAGTCAGGATGGCTGCTATCCAAAAGTCTACAAGCAATAAATGCTGGAGAGGGTGTGGAGAAAAGGGAACCCTCTTACACTGTTGGTGGGAATGCAAACTAGTACAGCCGCTATGGAAAACAGTGTGGAGATTTCTTAAAAAAATGGAATTAGAACTGCCATATGACCCAGCAATCCCACTTCTGGGCATACACACTGAGGAAACCAGATCTGAAAGAGACACATGCACCCCAATGTTCATTGCAGCACTGTTTATAATAGCCAGGACATGGAAGCAACCTAGATGCCCATCAGCAGATGAATGGATAAGGAAGCTGTGGTACATATACACCATGGAATATTACTCAGCCATTAAAAAGAATTCATTTGAACCAGTCCTAATGAGATGGATGAAGCTGGAGCCCATTATACAGAGTGAAGTAAGCCAGAAAGATAAAGAACATTACAGCATACTAACACATATATATGGAATTTAGAAAGGTGATAACGATAACCCTATATGCAAAACAGAAAAAGAGACACAGAAATACAGAACAGACTTTTGAACTCTGTGGGAGAATGTGAGGGTGGGATATTTCAAAAGAACAGCATGTATACTATCTATGGTGAAACAGATCACCAGCCCAGGTGGGATGCATGAGACAAGTGCTCCGGCCTGGTGCACTGGGAAGACCCAGAGGAATCGGGTGGAGAGGGAGGTGGGAGGGGGGATCGGAATTGGGAATACATGTAAATCCATGGCTGATTCATATCAATGTATGACAAAACCCACTGGGAAAAAAAAATAATAATAAAAAAAAAAAGTATTACAGACTTCTCATTTTCATACTGAGAGGAGAGATCTCAGACTTGCAATATTAAAAGTCCAGAAAAAAGCCATATTACTAAAATTTTGGAATTCACTGATATATTTCTCCTTTCAGTTCTGAATTTATCTGAATTTTTTGCTGATACTTCTATTTCTAGCTTTCTATTTTTTTTTCTCAAGCAGTCAGACCCAAGCCTAGGTATCTAAGTAATTTTTCCCTTTAGATTGGATTAAAAAGAATCTTTTTACTTTCCAGAAAATTCCTTTGCTTGGTGCTTTGGGCAAACAGTATAGTTAAATAAATAGAATAAAATTAAGAAAATATTGTAGGCAGGTTTTAATTGAAATAATCCTTATTATTATTATAGTTACACCTCCATACAGTTACCTACTGAGATGTTTCTTTTTAAATTTATTTAAACTGGAGGAAAAGGATGGCTGGTTATTTAAGTATATTCACTGAACAACTCTGCTTATTATATGCATGTTATTTTATTATTGGTTTTTTTGGCCACACTGCACAGCATGTGGGATCTTAGTTCTCTGCGAGTGCTCAGTTGCTCAATCATGTCTGACTCTTTGCAACCCCATAAACTATAGCCCGCAGGCTCCTCTCTCCCTGGGATTTTCGTGGCAGGAAAACCAGAGTGGGTTGCTGTTTCATCCTCCAGGGGATCTTCTGACCCAGAGATTGAACTCAAGTCTCCTATGTTGCCTGCATTGCAGGCAGATTCTTTACCACTGAGCCACCAGGGAAACCCTTAGTTGCCTGACCAGGGATCAAACCTGTGCCCCCTACAGTGGAAGCTCAGAGTCCCAACCACTGGATCGCCTGGGAAGTCCCTAAATGTGTGTTACTTTGTTAGTATGTTCAAAAGCCTTTGTTCTTGGGTAATGTAGATGTGCTTTTTTTTTTTTTTAATGAGTTTGAGGCTTATTGAGATGCTTATGTATATTATTGCTTTTTCTTTGAATGCTTCTTCCATGATATGTTAAAGTACCTAGAGTTCCTTTGCCATAATTAAAGAGTTTGCCTGTCTTATTTCTGTGTAGGAGTCAAGAAGAAAGCAGGTTATATCACTCCAGTACCTGGGGGTGTTGGTCCCATGACAGTGGCAATGCTGATGAAGAATACCATTATTGCTGCAAAAAAAGTGCTGAGGCTCGAAGAACGGGAAGTACTGAAGTCTAAAGAACTTGGAGTAGCAAGTAATTAACTATTGTGTCTTCTGTGTCATGAACAGCACTCCAAGCCAGTTCAAGAGGAAAACCAGGTCAATAGAAATGCAATATTTTTTCTTTACTCTACTTACGTGGCTTTAAACAATGCTTTGTATTTATTGTAAGCTTAAATGAGTGGGTGTTTGCACACATAGCTCTGCAGTAACCTACCAGGGAGCATGCCGCTATCGTGCTGGGTCATGCGATCCAACCAAGAGGAGCATTAACCTAGAGATTAACAGGGAGGACCCTGTCACACTGCGAATGGCTGCTTAACTTTGTCAGGCCACTTCAGTTAAAATTTGTCTTCTTTAGAAAGGCAGCTATGCTCACCATTATACCACCAATGCTGCCCAAACTTGTCTTTTCTATGATTACATTTCCCAAGTGCCATTCCAATAATGAGTTGATACTCACTTTAGGTTCCAAACCTTTTGAGTTCAGCTGGTCAAACCAAAGGAAAAATGTTGCTAGAGAAAATTAGGGAAAAGTTAAAAAAGAAAGAAATGATGGTAATTGAGTAGAAAAAAATGTACCCTAATTTATATATGTACTGATGATAAACAGAAGGAAAACTGCATGTTAATAGTCTCCTAAGCTACCATTTTGTGACTCAGTCATTGGGAAAATGTTTGGGGTTTTCCCATTTGCTATTAGCCCTTGTTTTATGTTCATTACCACTTGGGGTCTCCCCATTTTACTTTTCTAGGATTGAAAGGCTTATTTGATAAATTATTCATGTGTGTTGTCATATTTGACTTTTCCTATATCCTCAAACTTCATTGTCAAATTTTTATACTGTTGGAGGCATCTGTATGGTTTCTTTAGTGTGTCTTGAAACCTATTTTTGGAAAACATAACTTGGGCTTGATAATCATTAGGGCAGCTATATATAAGTATGCAACTTACTTTGCCACCAAAGAACTGTCAACAGCTGCCGGCTTTTCTCTGCTGCACCTGTTGGCTTTCCTTGATCGATTTTTGAGAGCGAGAGTTAATACTGAATTTAATCAGACTTTATTAAGGGACTTTTTTGCATCATTTTGATTTTTTAAATAAAACACTTCTGACTGATATGGAATGAGTTTCTGAAATACTTCATCTTTCTGCTACTATCTTCTTGTGACTGAATTTTCCTCATTGGATGTAATCAGTTTAAATATTCCTATATTTGGTAACATCCAATCCTATGCCTTTAACAAATTGTTTTAAAGAGCTGTGGAGAAACTAGCCTAGTTCTTTTAATCGTACATCCCAAGCCAGAAGTTTCATCTGTAAGATTCATTTCAGTGGTTAGTCTTGTTCTGAGTATTTTAAACCACATGTTCAATTTACACAGGACTTCTTGATGTGTTTTGCCAAATATCTCCCTCCTCCACATTATATATATAAATTTTTTTCCTGTGTGTGTGTGTTTAAAACATTAGTTTGATTGCACAGATCGGAAGGTATTTGCTGTGGCCTATTTGCGGCTTGGGTAGGTCCCGTGTGTTCTGCTCGAGGGCTGGGTATTTGGCTTTCATAAAGGCAGGAGCAGCTCCTGCTCCAGGCAGCTTGAGGCAGAGAGAGGAAGGAGAACAGTGCAGAGCCGCCCTTCTCCCCTGCTTGTTCCTTTGCTGCCTGATGCTTTTGATAGTTTTCTGGAGATGAAGAGGGGTGATAGTTCTAAAGGTGTTTTTGTAAGTGAGGTATAGTTCCTGTCTGTACGTCATACCTACTGACTCTCCTAAATTATTAAACGTGGAGCAAGATGAGCAGATGGAATTAAGTTTTATTGAGCTGTAGTTACAAGTGGAAAAAAGTATAACCTGTATGAAGAAGTAACAATATGTCAACCTGTTAAAAGCTATTAAAATTAAAATGTTCCTGTGTATGTGTACAAAATGCAAATAACATACAAGGTAAAAATTACAGTGATCAATTTACAACAAAAAAAATCAACATTTTAGCTTTCCAGCTTGTTTGATTAATCAAGCACATTTACTCCTGAATCCATACCATTTCTACAACACAGTTTGGACAAAGTGCTATTGGAAATCAGCCAGGTTTTAAAACTGCAATGTTCAGAGCAGATTGTTAGCGCTCCCAGAATTGGTGTAGATGAAGACAAAGAATTTATACTTAAACTCAGGCAATGGTTCTGGATTAGTGAGCAGCTAAGCAATTCTGCTGCTGTCAGTAGAAGTGGTGGAGGTTTAGAGCTTTACCTCATGGCAGTATCCTTAGAAGGGACTTCTGATATTTAATTTCATAAACACTGAGAGCTTTCTATGGACCAGGCACTATACTGGCTCTGGGGATCAGAGGCAATTAGCTATCCTCATACTCAAGTTGGTTAATGAATCTAGTGTCATTTGTACCTTTAAAAAATAGAAAGGAATAAAGAAAAAGCACCTGCATTTGTCATCTTGAGTAAGTCTGGTAACTGTAACTAAAGTAATTCACTCAAGATTCAAATCCATAGTTGTTTTGGAGAAGGTAAATGTCAGATGCACTGGGGCTATCAGGCACACAGAGGTGGTAAATAAACATGGTTGGTGTTTGCTAAATGTGAATTGAAGATAAAAAGACTGACCTTAAGCATGGTTTGTGATTAATGGGTTTTAATCTACCCAGTTTGTTTCCAATTATTCCTTTAAAGTACTAGTCTGACTAGTATTACAGAGTTATAATCTTCCAAAATTTCACATTAGCCTTGCCTAACACGTAGTGTTCATGTGAATGCTAGTTGGACTTTGGGAATCAGGCCATTGAAAACTTGCAGGAAAGAGCTACCCAAATGCATCAAGAAATGTGATTCTGTGCTTGAAAAACCAGTGATTCTAATTTAAAGGATCGTTTGGTTGATTTGCCATGTGACTTGAGATTTCACTTAATTGTTTTTAAAACATCCACTCGAATGTGTTGCTTCTTTCACAGCCAGACTTTCAGAACTAGCTGTCACCCTGGGAAAGCCCCAGTCATACTTCTGTGCTGGAACAAGGCCCAGAATGCAGATGGTTCAAACTCTTCATAGAAAACTGAATGGGATGGAGAGATAAGAGGACCTTTTTAGCATTTCCTAGTATGCAAAACAAAATTTCCAACCTTGGTCTGTTGAAGTACAAGTATTTTAACAGTTCTTTTAAGACCATCTAGATAATTTAAAATCTAAGCATTAAAAAAATCGTAACTGATATTTGTTTTAAATAAAAACTGACTAGTGCCCCTTTATCTTATCTACAGTTTTGAGAGGCAAGCATTTTTTTTTTTTCATTTCAAAAGAAATGTTATCATTTCTATGCTGGATTGCATTTTAAAATAAGGTGTACCAGTAAGCTTTAGTTATTTTCATAACTACAAAGGGAAGAAAAGGGTTTTGCACGACAGCGCTCCAGTTTTCATCGAACAAGCAGAATGACTCTCTCTGCTTGGTAAATACAGGAACAGGCTTCGAAAAGTGAAGGGTTTTGGCCCAGACTCTTACGGTGAGGACTAAACCGGGCCCTCACTCTGTGCCCTGTCTCGGGGAAGCTCTTCCTCCTAGAGGGTGGTCTCGCCATCAGCTTCTCTCCCGTATCTGTCCATGTCTGTGAAGTCACACTCGGGCTCCATCTCTATCTTCACCTGTGGCACCATGAAGACGGGGCTCTGGGAGTAGTTGAAGGCAGGTGAGGCAGGACAGGAGATTTTGAAGTGCAGGGTGATGCTGAATGAAAAAGAGAGGAGGGAAGAATGATTTTTCTAGGGTATGATGTTTTTAAATGCTATCTCCCAGGACAGGGTTCTAGGGCAAACAGTTCTGTCTTTGCTGTTGATCTCTTAACACATCACAGGAACTAGCAGAATCCTATCTGCTTGGCCTTCAGCTGTCACAGTTACTGCTCTAGCCCTACTTCAACCTATTTTCCTCATTGTTGCCAAAGTGAACTTCCGGATCGTGAACCTGACTGGTCCCCCATTGTTCAGAGGAGAGAATCCATGCCCCTTAGCCTGGCGAGACAAGAGCCCTCTCTGCTCGGACTCCTGCTTGCAGTTTGCCCCGTTCTTTGCCCCGTGTCTCTAGTATTTCAGGCCTCTTCTCACTACCTCTATGTAGTGCCTTTTCTCTCTCTTTTCCTTTTCTGTGTATATCCGGTAGACTCCTATTTATTGTTCCCAGATTCTCTGGGTAAGGCTGATCCCTCCCTTAGATTCCTGTCCTTTTTCTTACGCGTGCTCTGCTGTTCTTGGCCCCGGGTAGTGTATATCTTTGTTCATATGTCTGTCTTTCTCTATTCCCAGGGATTAAGCAATGCCTGGTAGATCATGGATGCTAATCTGCTAAACTAGATCATGTTGCTGAGTTTCTTTTCTTCACTGAAGTGGAATCCTGCTATTTAGTCATCTTTGCTTCCATCTACTTTCATAGATTCAGTAAAATACCAGTGTCGTTGAGGTGCCATTACCATTTATGAAATTTTCTGCATTTTTGACCTTGTCCTACGCTTCGTGTCCTTTAACAGGGTTTTGGAGATGTTCTATCCTAATCCAAATTCTCTCTCCATTAACTGAAATTGGAGCAGTTGGAG
The DNA here is from genome assembly GCF_910594005.1 of Cervus elaphus. Classification (NCBI taxonomy): domain Eukaryota; kingdom Metazoa; phylum Chordata; class Mammalia; order Artiodactyla; family Cervidae; genus Cervus; species Cervus elaphus. Next base: position 92,379,907 of record NC_057825.1, read on the forward strand.
ATTCAATTTTGTATAGGCTACTTTAAAATGAAAATAAATCAAGATAGACAGAGTGCTTTTCTCCTAACACATTTATTTATAAAGATCAGTGCATGAAGGTCACAGGAGCCCTGACTCAGGAAGTGGGATGGCATGGCAGGCAGGTGTGTGGTTTGGACTTGACACTCCTGGGTTACGGCGGCCTTGGGCCTAACGCTTGTACTGGTGATAGATCTCGTCCGGGCAATGTGATAACAGCTTTGACTTATAGCTCAGAAGATCCCTTGGGTGATCTACACCCTCTGTACATGTGTCCTACAGTCTTCTGGGTGAGTGCCATCTATATCTGGAGTCAGCTGCTGCTCATCTTGGGACAGCCCGTGCTTTTCCCGTTAGATCTAGCGCTGGACTCCTGTCCAGTTTAGGGTACACTGTAGGAGCAGGACTGCCCTCGCCGTCTTCCATAGTGATGACTGAGGCAGACTCTACTGACTCTGAATTCCTCTTTTCCGTTTTTGGTCCCCTTCCTTGTTTTCGGTCATCAAGTAGCCCCACCTTTTTTGAGGGTGACTTCTCATTAAAAACAGCAAGGAGTCACACTGTTGGCATGGGAGTTGCTGGAAACTGGGCCTTGAATTCTTTCTTGACTATTTTTATCTCCACTTGATCATTGATATTTAGTTTTCCTTGATACCTTTTCTCACCTTTGCTAATTAACCGTGCTGTTATTTTATCCCACAGAGTATTAAAGTGCTTGGTGTTTGATCCTTAAAGTTCATTTATCCTGGCTTTCAATAATATATACTTAAATCATGCCTAGTTTCTATTGTCTTTTTTCAATATTTACTTTGAATTTTCATTCTACTTAATATTTTACAATAACTTCCTTTACTAAAGTTGAATACCCTTGTGTGTTGTCATCACATGATGTCAGTAAGAGGACAGATTTGTTATCTGATATTTAAGCAGGTCTGTGCCTTTGTGTCCTGTGGTGGAGCAGCAAAGGCCTTTTACTGAGACACTGGCTTGAGAAATCATAGTCGTTCAAGCCATTGCTTATTCTCTCTCTCTCTCTTTTTTTTTTTTTTTTTTTTGCTATTAACACTATTATTATCTTATCTAACACCCAAAGAGTCTGTCTCATGGCTGTTACCTTCGGTCAAGTTCTGAGTCACTGAAGGAAGAATCAGAGTGAGTAACTCCAACTGGAAGATCCTTGTCCTGGCAGGAAAATTAAAGTGTCAGATGTGGAGCAGGTTTGAGAACTATTCTGGAGAATACTCTCTTTCTCCAGGGCTTCCCTCACCCATTTCTTCTCCTTTCTATTCTCCAACCCCATGGCCAGTGCTACACAGGGGCCTCAGAGATGGGTGTCTTCTGCTTCAGTTATTCCTTCACCTAGAGGCAGGTGGGAGGCATGACAAGGGCCAGGGGAAAATAAGGAAGGGTGATGGAAGTATACACAGAGGAAAGAAGGAGAATGGGAAATTCAAAAGGAAGAAGTACTTCTGTGGGAGAGTATAATGGGAAGCCTCTTTGTTGGAAGGCCCTTGTGGGGGCTGGCAGGATCCCTAAAGTGGGTCTTTGGGGAAAGTGGCAAGCCTTTAGGAGCACCAGGGTCAGGACTCATGTTGGGATCTTTCAGACTACGCCCAGGATAGACTATGTTGTCTTGATGACAGGACTGTCCACCAATAGGAAGCTGAGGCTGGGAGTGGGTAAAGACAGCAATAAAATCCCCCAGGCTCTTCCTAAGCCACATCTGATCCTTCCTGGGCTGGTTCCCTTTCAACATGTGGAAGGTGCTCGTGACTCATTCAGAATCTCAGGGACCGAGCCCTGGGACCGTGACTAATTTATACTGCTAGTGTTGTGCTGTTTCCTCTCCCAAAGGGAACAGCTCAGCTGGGATTTGAGCTCTCCATCATGTCAACAATCACGGGCAAACATGCGAGGCTCAACAGGTCATGTTTGGATTAGTGCAGTCTGAACCAATGCAAGAGGGGGCAGGCTGGTGCCATGGACAGCTGGGGGCACTAGGGGCTCTGGGGTAAGGAAGGAAAGAGGGGCTTTGCCCACACTAAAGTGAAGATTGATCACTGAAATCCATAGTCTGATGCGGGGCTTCCATATGGCTGGAGTCCCAATTTTTTTTTTTTTAGTCCCAACTCTTATAGCCCACTTCTCTTTGAATTCTGCCTAGCACAGGAGTCCTAAGACCAATAAATCTGAGTTAAAAATGAAAATTCCTTGAGGAAGAGGTGGAGGATTAGTAGTAAGTAGGAAGGGAGAGACACTATGTGTTTTACTTACTGTTAATGCAGTGGATACCGTTTTGGGGATCTGATTGGACACTTTCCATGGGAATCTTTATAACTGAGGGAGGAGGGAACTGGGGCTGGAGAGAAACAGTGGGAAGAGCTGATAAACACCACCAATACAACAGTGTTGGCTTTCTTGCCAGGATGGAAAATACGTGCATCCACAGTGTGCAAACCACCATCCTCTTCACATCCAGACAGATGGCGGGTACTGCAAATACCCTGGGGCCCACTGAGGACAGTGGAAAGGACACTATTCTTGCAGGAATGTTACTCATTAGAACTGTTCCAACTGTCATGATATCAGTCATCTGGGAGTGAACCTCACACCAACTGTGAAGATGTGTGTAAAATGAATTTATGTAAATTGGATCCCATTTTTCCTTTGAATATATAATCCAGAGATGCTTTTTCCCATCCCTGAAATAGTTCCTGGCATGTGGTAGGCACTCAAATATTTATTGAATGAACCAATGAAAGACTAGTTGTCTTTAAAAGGCACTTAGACTCTCGGTTTCTTTGTTTGCAGAACCTAACTTTCAAATCATCTAACTCATTTACACAGGGGAGTTCCCTGGTGGCCTAATGGTTAGGATTCTGGGCTTTCACTGCTGTGACCCGGGTTCAATTCCCTGGTCGGGGAGCTGAGACCCTGTAAGCCGTGCAGTGCAGCCCTTTGGGGGGGAAAAATCAATGAAAAACATGTGGACAGGGGTTATGGGCCTCTGACCTTCCTGGAAGAGGACAGTAATTAAGGACCAGGGGTGTTTGGGCCTATCACTATCCTCAGAAGATGGTTTAATCGTCACCAGTCAGTCAGCAAGGGCTTTGCCTATGAGCAACTTTGATCTGCAAAAGGCAAGATTGCTAGAACAGTTCATGGTGGAGGCAGGGATATGGGTTTGGGTCAGACTGGGAGAATGGGAGCCAGACATGGTATTAGGAATGGCATGGGCAGCTTAGTACATTGGAAATGATCAAAGTGGGGAATGGTTTTCTTAATTCCCTCCTAGACATGCCCATCTTGGGTGAGTCACTTCCCTTTTGGAGACAGTTTCATCATTTGTAATGAACACTTGAAGTAGACAATCTTATCCCCGAATATTTTGTGATTTACTATAAATTCAGGACTGGCTTCTTGTCTCAGATGGGGAGGAACATGGGAGAAGAGGGGGGCTGATGGGGCAACTGAGAGGTCCCAGACATCTGGAGAATAGGTCATTCTATCAGTGAGGACCTGTGCCTCTTCCCCCACCTCCCTCCCCAGGACCCTAGGGACAGCCCCAAGCAAGACTTGGCCCCAGTCTTCCCACTTGCCCAGGAATCCAGTCTACTAATGAGTCCCCATCAGAACCCTCCGCCCAGGCCTGCCCTGTCCTTCGGAGGTCAGTCGTCATAACCTTGATGATGGAGCCGAGGCTTCTGCCCTGTCCCCTCTGGGGCCTGTACTGCTGTTACAATGAGCCCCAGGGCCCACAGGGATTGGAGACAGTAGGCCTGGCCAACCTTTTCCCTGGGTGAGGGGGCTCATACATTCTGGCCTACGCTAATGGTATTCACATAAATAGACGTGATCTCGGCACACCAGACCAAGGCTGGGCCCGGGCAGTCCCCCTGGCTACCTGAGAAGCCACCCCTCCCTGGCCGTGGCAGAGGTGGAGGGAGGGCCTCGATCCCTCCCATCAGCCGAGGCCTCCCGTCCTCCCCACCTCCTCGTCACTGTCCTCATGGGCCCCTTTCCTTCTCTTCTTCTTATCCGCCTCCTTTTTCTCCTTCTCTGGGAGGATGTTGTCAATCCAGGCCAGGTCATGCTGGGAAAAGACGAGGTCCAGAAGCCTTCGAACAATGATGAGACCCAGGATCTGTGGTGAGAGTTCAGAGGAAACCATGGGTTCAAGGGCCCAAACTCCGGCATTTTTTTTTTTTTTTCTCCCTCAGTCAGCTATGTTCAGGGACTCTTGCTGGTATCTTTGGAACCTTCTCAAAACTTTCCCTAAACAATGGTTCCCCTCCCACCCACCTTGGTTCCTCTCATCTGGCCTTTCCTCAGTTGAGGGACAGAACCTGTGACAGCTGAGGTGGGAAGCCAGGTGGGGACCATGGCTGGAGAACTAGTTATTCTATAAATTAGTGGTTTTCAAACTTGAACTTGCATCACATCACTTGGCGGACAGTTAACACACAGATTTGCATCTCTAACAAGATGATGCATCTCCTGGCAGAGATGTTGATGCTGCAGATTCAGGAATTAGATTTTGAGATCAACTGTGCCTATGTCTCCATTTCTATCTGCCAATCTCTCTGCTAACAGAAGCTGGATGCTGCCATATTTAAAGGAAAGTCCAGAAAGTTTTGCTTTTTTTTTCAGGATAAACAAATTAAAGGCAAAACATGCGTTCTTTGGAGAAGATTAAACACTGACCTTTTAATAAATGCAGTGGGTCCAAGTAGCTACTTTTGAATATTGTCCTTTCACCCCTAAGAACTGGCCACTAAACGAGATCAGGGAGACAACCATCCAGCCAGATTTAACACTGGGTCCTGTGTCTTGGGAGCAAGCAGAGCTGGGGAGTTGGACAGACCTGGTTTTCAAAATTCCTGGCTCTGAAAACAGATCATGTTGCTAGGGGCAAAGGTGGGAAGAAGGGCTGTCTTTGCAGGGACAACACAGAATTTTAGAGGTGACAGGGCTGTTCTGTGTCATGACTGTGGTGGTGGAATCACTACTCTGTGATTTATCAAAACTCAAAGAATGGCAGAGTGAATTTTATTGCATGTAAATTAAAAAACATCAATGTGGGGGAAGATATGAATGTTGGCTCTAGCCCTTCCTGGTTGCATGACCTGAGTCACTCACAGCCTCAGGGTTCCAGTCTGTAAAATGGGGTTACTAGTAGTTCTTTAGGGCCAGTCACAACTAAATGAAACAGCACTCAGTTCCTGCCCTTCATCACCCCTGAACTCCCCAATGTTGGAGAGGATCCATTTCACATTCCCTGGAGTGGTGGTTTTCAACCTTGGATGCAGATTTATGCTTACCTGTAAACTTATTACAAACACCAATGCCTGGGTTTTTCTAAGATTCTGTCTTAATCGATCAATGGGTGAGGCCCACATGTACTTTTATAAAACTCCCAAGTGACTCTTATGAGCAGCCAGGGTCAAGAAGCACTGACTCAGAGCCCTCCCAGGATATTTCCCATCTACTCTGTGTCCTCAATTTGGCCCCTAATCCAGCCCTGCAGGCTTTGGGGCCCACCTAGGGCTTCCCCAAAGCATTAGCCCACAGTAACCCCCTCCATTTCCCAGGCCCCAGCAGGGGCAGAGCCCAGTGCTCCCCATGGGGACAGATGCAACATGTTGTGGGCTTTTCTTCTTTTCACTTTTAATTTTGGAATAATTTAAAACTTACCCACAATTTCAAGAATAGCCAAAGAATGCTCACGTACTTTCCCCAGCCTCTCCAAACAATGACATGTTAATGACATTAAACTTGGAAGTTCTAAATATCTGATTTCTAGCTCTCCCTATCCCATTCCCCCATTCATTTTTTCAAATTCAGTTATATTGAAAGGTAGACTTATACTTAGCATAGATCTACTTCTGCACTTGGTTTGAATTTTGGCAGCGGGGCACTCAGTCTCCTTGTTGAATTTGCCCAGCTCCGTCACGCCACAGAGAAGGGGAGTTTGGTGACTTTTGCATTCTCACTGAGCCGCCCTGCCCTGAGCTGGGTGGAGGCAGGCGTGTGGATTGTCACTGCAGTGTCCACCCACCACACACAACTTCTGCCCCCTCTAAGCCTCTCCATTCCACCACCAACCCCCCAGCTCCATCTGGCCTGGAGTCACAACCTGAATCTTGATCTGTGCCTGCCTTTGTGACCCCAAGAGAGTCAGGCCATTGTGGAGGAGACTAGGGTGGGTCTCCCCATGGACACCTTCCCTGGCTGAACCTGCAGAGCAAGAAAGGAGAAGCCTGTGCCCATCTTACCATGACTGGGAAGATGATGGCGGCCATTGTGGACTTGAGGATCCAGAGCACAGCCAAGCAGAGTATCTGCACCAGGGTGAAGAGGTGGATCCGGCGCAGGGGCACGTGCCGCAGGAAGGCATGGTCTGGCTGGTGCTTGGCCGGCATCAGGAAGAGTTTGCAGCGATCCCAGAACTGGTGAGGACAGTGTGAGTCTCAGCCAGGCCATGGGGACCCTGCTCACCCTGCTGGGGGCTTGGGTCTGGTAGAATGGGTGCCGTAGCAGGGTCTCATTGAGGGGAGCCCCTGGTCAGGTCTTGAGGATGCAAAGGAGTGGGGACGGAGGTCTAGGAGGAGGTATAGTGAAAGTTTATCCGGGGGGGTGTGGTTTGCTGAGCTCTTGGGGAGGGGTACAGCCCTGGTGCTGGCCCCAGGAAACACTGTCCACTTTCAAGGAAAATGTGACCTAAAAGCAACACAAGCTATCCAAGACATCTGGTATGTCATGGTAAATAACAAAATGTTTTCTTCTGTGCAGCTTGCCTTAGAGAAGAGAGAGGGGTAGTGAAATGCTCATAGGAGTCGGCGTGTCTGGGTTTTGAGTTCTGAACCTCAGAATCTTCATCTGTAAACTGAGGGCCTAAGGGTCTTTACCTGGATTCCGTTCAGGGAGGCCACACCCATGTAGAGGAAGACTCCATAGAGCACCGGCAAAGGGATGTACTGAAACGAGAGTGGGAGGCAGAGCTCTGGACTAGGCCGCACCCACAGCAGGCTGCTGGCCCTTCTGCTCAGGATGGCAGTGTCTGCCAAGTCCCGGAGGCAGCCTGGTCAGCCTCGGCTTTCCCCAAGCATTGAAGGAGCTGGAGTTTGGGAGGAAAGAAGCGTCTCTGAGCACATCTGGAGCCAGAGTGTGCGTGGGGGAGGAGATGGTCCCTGGGGCCCTGCTGCCCTTCTCTAACCCAGGGAACAGCTGCTCGCCCAGCCTCCCCCTCCCCCCATCTTTATGCCCCACGGAAGTGTGTAGTCCGGCTGAAGATTAACCTTCTGGAACATGGCAAATCTCTACAGACTGTTTGTTCCTGCCAGCCCTTCCCACCTCCAGCCCCAGCTAAGGGCCCCCCTAAACTGCACTGCTTGGCTTGCAGGGGGCTGGCAACCCTTGATGAGCTTGCCTACTAGTGGGGAGTACCTGCTGAGGAACAAGACTCATGCAACATATACAATCAGGTAAAGAAGCAGAACAGAGTGTGTGAAGTCACCGCACTGGGCGACCGCCAGCTGCTGATGGTTTCGTGGGGAGCTGTCCTTCCCATCATGCTCTCGGGTCGTTCACTTTTTCAGACATGGGATCACATCACTCCTGCTGGTCTACAGCGGGCACTGTGACTCTTCAGAAGACTTCTGAGGTTCGTCTCCACTGTCTCAGCTGTGTCTTTCTTTCTTTTCTCCCTCCCTTTCCTGCACAAGGCCACTCCGCTCCCTTCCAGGGCTACTGTGCTGAACACTTGCAAGAACAGAAAGTACTGTATCCAACTTTCAGAAGTCCATTTAAGAATGCTGGCCAATCCAAACAAATCAACAACCTCTCATTTAAAATAAGTTAGGGTGTGCTCATTTTTTAAACACAAAGCATGATTTGGACCCACATGCTATAAACGTTACTCTATGACATTTGAACTTAAAGGAAACACGGGTCCATGACATCATTCCATTTGTATATGATTTATGAGGTTTTTGCCTTATTATTAAATAAGGTAAAAATTTCAACTCATCAACAGACAGTTGGTTTAATAAATGTGGTATGTATATTTCTATATATCTACAGATATGTATACATCATACATACATACAATAAAATACTATCCTATTACACAGCCATAAAAAATGAAATATTGCCATTTGCACATGGATGAACCTAGAGAATATCATACTAAGTCAGACAGAGACAAATGTTGTATGACATCATTTATACGTGGAATCTAAAAAATAATACAAAGGAATCTTTGTATAAAACAGAAATAGGCTCACAGACAAAGAAAAGAAACTTACGGATACCAGAGGGGAAAGGGAGAGGGAGGAATAAATTAAGAGTATGGGATTAACAGATACACACTACTGTATATACAACAGATAAACAACAAGGATCTACAGTACAACACAGGGAACAATATTCAATATTTTGTAATAACTGATAATGGAAAATAGTCTGAAAAAAATCTGGCCTAATCAGCCTCAAAGTCGGGGAGCAATTAAGACAGAGATGAAATCTTACATAAAAGATTAAGCTGTAATCTGTAACAACACAAATCTTTTAAAATTTATTTATTTTTGGCTGCACTGGGTCTTAGCTGCTGCGTGTGGTTGAGGACAGTGGAGGCTACTCTCTGGTTGCAGTCTGCAGGCTTCTCACTGCAGTGGCTTCTCTTATTGTAAAGCACATGGTCAATAGTTGTGGCACATGGGCTTGGTTGCCCTGCTGCTTGTGGAATCTTCCTGGGACCGGAGATCGAACCCATGTCCCCTGTATTGGCAGGGAGATTCTTAACCACTGGACCACCAGGGAAGTCTGACACAAATTTAATATGGCTTAAAACTTCTGTTTCGCTCTAATGAGTGTGAAAACCACATCAAACAGAAGAAGTGGACTGACTTAGTTTGCAGTTACCAGTAACTGATTATCATCACCTCATTATCAAGCCTGGGGAATTGTCTCTAGTCTTGTCATTTGCATATTAAAAAGCAAAGACATCACTTTGCTGCTGCTGCTGCTGCCGCTGCTAAGTCACTTCAGTCGTGTCTGACTCTGTGTGACCCCATAGATGGCAGTCCACCAGGCACCCCCATCCCTGGGATTCTCCAGGCAAGAACACTGGAGTGGGTTGCCATTTCCTTCTCCAATGCATGAAAGTGAAAAGTGAAAGCAAAGTCGCTCAGTTGTGTCTGACTCTTAGCGACCCCATGCATAGCAGCCTACCAGGCTCCTCCATCCATGGGATTTTCCAGGCAAGAGTACTGGAGTGGGGTGCCATTGCCTTCTCCATCACTTTGCTAAGAAAGGTCCATGTAGTCAAACATGGTTTCTTCCAGTAGTCATGTACAGATGTGAGAGTTGGACCATAAATAAGGCTGAGCACCAAAGAACTGATGCTTTTGAATTGTGGTGCTGGAGAAGACTCTTGAGAGTCTGTTGGACTGTAAGCAGATCCAACCAGTCAATCCTAAGGGAAATCAATCCTGAATATTCATTGGAAGGACTGATGCTGAAGCTGAAGCTCCAATACTTTGGCTACCTGGTGCAAAGAACTGACTCATTAGAAAAGATGCTTTCCTGAATGCTGGGAAAGATTGAAGGCAAAAAGAGAAGAGGGTGGCAGAGGATGAGATGGTAAGATAGCATCACTGACTCAATGAACATGAAATTGAGCAAACTCTAGGAGATAGTGAAGGGCAGGGAAGCCTGGTGTTCTGCAGTCCATGGGATTGCAAAGAGTCAAACACCACTTAGCAATTGAACAACATCTTGTCATTTACAGGCTGAAAGAGCTTTCTCAGAAAATCCTAAAGGCCTGTGACATTACACTCTGACCAGTGATGGGGCTGTGATCTAGAATTCTAGATTAGTTGGTGCAAATCTTTCTTGGATCTCCAGGGAGGAGCTCTTCTCAAATATTAATGACAGAGTATAGTGGCAAAAAGGTGCCTCTAATGTCAGCTTTATACCACTTGCTAAAGCAAAGAACAAGCATCACAGTCCTACAAACATAAGGCCTTCCTATATAATTTGAGGTTGAGACCGTGAGGACAATATGGGGACCAAAGGGGAAGCTTCTGATATGATCAGGAGTTCCTCTGAGGCAGCATGCAGAAATTCACAATCCTGACAAGCTGTGGTGAGTTGCAAACAAAAAAGTAAAACAAGAAAAACCCTTTGGGGCTTGGAATGAACTGAGAATCTGCAGAACTGAGTATGTAAGACATTTATGCTGCCCATCAGATACACAGCCACTTTATGCCCCAGTGCCCTTGTTTGGCAAGATAACCAAATATTTGCAAACTGGTAATGGAAAGACTGAAGATTATCACTGATCCTCTAATAAACATCACTGTGTCTAATGTCAGTCTAACCGTTCATTGATTCAGAGAGATGGGTAGGAGGTGGATTTGTTCCTTGCTGCTCAAAGTGTGATCTTTGGACCAGCATGATTTGGTACCATTGGTGAGTTTGTTTAAAATGCAGAATTTGGGGCCCCCCACATAGCTATTGAGTCAGTATCTTCATTTAACAAAATTTCCAGATGATTTTTAATACACATGAAAGTTTGAGAAGTCCTGGAACAGAACTCTACTGGAGGAATTGGTACTGAAATAGGTGAAGTTAATAAATGATATAGAAATAGTAATAACAATAAAAACACTAATAACTAGGATCTAACTTGCACCCTCTAAATTTGCAGCATCTTCCCTTTTGGCTTTTGTAGCCAAAATAAAAATTAAAATTTTCAACTAAAGCATGGTCTTGGGTAGATAGTTCTCTAGTGTAAGTTCTCAATGAGTCTAGTACTTGCCTATGTTGATAGAACTAGGAAAACTTAGAGATGCAAAAACTTAAGCTTCATGGAAAATTTTCTTGATTGGAAATAAATTCTGGGGTTATATCTAGTAACTTAAATCTGGTTTAAAATTGTATTTTTCTTGAACTGACTATACCAAATATCTCCCTAAAATCAATCTCATGTTTAATACTGGTGTCTACTAGTGGCTTCCCTGGCGACTCAGTGGTAAAGAGTCTGCCTGCATTGCAAGAGACGTGGGTTTGATCCCTGAGAGAGGAAGATGCCCTGGAGAAGGAAATGGCAACCCACTCCAATATTCTTGCCTGGGAAATCCCGTGGATAGAGGAGCCTGGGAGGCTACAGTCCTTGGGATCACAAGAGTTGGACACAACTTAGCGACTAAACAACAACAAACTAGTGATGATGCTTTAATCATCTAACAATTTTGAAATCCTTGATATATACCTTGATATAATTAAATCAGAAATCTTAAATCTTATGGTCAATAAGACTTTAGATGTCTTTCCTGTTATAAAATGTGTCAAAAGATTAAATAAAATGGTTAAATAAAATGATTATATATTTGCACTCATTGTAAAAGAATGGCAGTGAGATTTTTCAAATCCTTTTGTGATAGAATGCAACAACAGTATCAGAGCATTTGGAGCTATAATAAACCCCCCAAAACCATTTTCATGACAGCTAAAGCAATAATGGACATTTTCCCGTAGATGGCATCTTACCCTGTTTATAGAGCCTGTTTTTCTCTTCTTTCTGCTGCACTGCATGGCTTGTGAGATCTTAGCTCTCCAACCAGGGATCGAACCCAGGCCACAGCAACGAAAATGTGAGTCCTAACCATTGGACTGCCAGGGAATTTTCTCATTTTTCCCGCCCCCAGGGCTGAAATTTTATTTATTAAAATTTTTTTTATTGCAAGATGTTTGCTTTACAATACTGTGCTGGCTTCTGCCGTTTATCAGCGTGAATTAGCTACAGGCACACATACGTCGCCTCCCGCGTGACCCTCCCCCCCGCCTCCCACCCCCCACCCCACCCCGCTCCTCTAGGCTGGCACGAGCACTGGGTTGAGCTTCCTGTGTCACACAGCAAATTCCGACTGGCTGGCTGTTCCACACATGGTAATGCACACGTTTTCCTGCTACCCTCTCAATTCGTCCCACTCTCTCCCTCCCACACTGTCCACAGGTCTGTTCTCTGTGTCCGCATCTCCACTGCTGCCCTGCAGACAGGTTCATCAGTGCCATCTTTCTAGATTCCATACACACGCGTTAATATACAATGTTTGTGTTTCTCTTTCTGACCTCACTCTGTACAATAGGCTCTAGGTTCATCCACCTTATTAGGACTGACAAATGCATTCTTTTTTTTAAAGCTGAGTAATATACATTGTATATATGTACCACAAACAATAAATGCTGGAGAGGATGTGGAGAAGAGAGAATCCTCTTGCACTGCTGGTGGGAATATAAACAGAGAGAGCCACTATGGAGAGCAGTATGGAGGGTCCTTAAAAAACTAGGAAAAGAACTACCATATGACCCAGCAATCCCACCACTGGGCATATACCCTGAGGAAACCGTAACCGAGAGAAGCGTGTACCCCAATGTTTGTTGCAGCACTTTTGGCAAGAGCTAGGACAGGGACACAGCCTGGATGTCCACTGACAGATGAATGGATACAGAAATTTTGTTGTGTATATATATATATATATATATATATATATATATATATATATATATATATATACACACACACAATGGAATGTTCCTCATTTTAAAAAATATTTATTTATTTGTGCTGGGTCTTAGTTGCAGCATGTGTGGGATCTAGTTCCCTGACCAAGGATTGAATCTGGGCCCCCTGCATTGGGAGCCCAGAGTCTTAGCCATTGGACGACCAGGGAAGTCCCCTCATTTGTTTTTATAAGATGCATAAATTAATAAAGAAATACAGCTCACAAGCTTTTTGTGTGGAAAATTGCAGCAGAAAGGAGTTTCCATTACTGCTTACAATAGAAAACTATATTTTACCAAAGAACGAGCAATGAGGCTACACATCGTTTAAAGTATGACCATCAAAGGCTTTGGCAATAGTGTATCTTATGCACAGAACTATTTTCATCCCAGTTACTTTAAGTATGTTCCCTGGGCATGCTGTTGATATTTATGTTAAGAAGATAGACAATATTAGTGCAAAAACAAAAATGTACTAAAATTCAGACTTCCCTGGTGGCTCAGACTGTAAAGAATCCGCCTGCATGTGGGAGACTTGGGTTTGTTTGATCCCTGGGTGGGGAAGATCCCCTGGAGGAGGGCACGGCAACCCACTCCAGCATTCTTGCCTGGAGAATCCCCACGGGCAGAGGAGCCTGGCGGCTGCAGTCCATGGGGTCACAGAGTCAGACACAACCGAGTGACTGAGCACAGCCCACAGCAAACATGAGGACAAAACCCTAGAGGATTTATACTCACAATATAACGTGTCCGTAAGATAGCAGATTAAAATGCAAATGGAACGAAAGGAGGGAAATGAGTGGGATTTTCTAATTGCTTTATGTTCCATTCAGATACAAACAAGAGCTTGTGAGAAATGAGTCAATAGCTGAACACTCAACAGCGGGGCAGCAGGCCTCTCACAGGGAGGCAGACACTGCATCTGCCGTGTTTGTAGGAACTTTTGGCTCCTAAAGTGCCTGTTGGAGCTTTTTTGACACACACACTCAGCTGTTAGACAGTGTTGGGATCGACAGGCACAATGGTTCTTTGGAAGCCTCTCTGTAAAAGCAAATACTCCCTGACCATTTAAAATACTCTTTTAAATTAACAAAACGTCCCTCTCTCCCCCGTTGTATGTAATCTGTTTCCTGCAAAATGGAAACATCCCTTAAAAAAATTACTCAGCCTTAACACTGTTCGGTTGTGTTCAGCACCAGTTCTCAAGCCAGAAACTTTTTCCATCATAAATCAATTAACATCACGGTTCTTTAGTCTTTTTTTTTCCCACAAGCTCACCCCTGAATGAGCCATTCTGGGACATAAATGTTCCAGATATACTCCCCATCGCTATCACCTCTTCCAGCTGATCTAAAGGGACTATTTGAAGCTATAGTATGAGGAAGAAGTCACTTATGTGTCCAAGACATGCTAGACAGAGGAGCAGAAAACAGGCCCCAAGAGCAGTGACAGAAGCCTCCCCCGTAAGTTTTAAACTTCAGAAAACATGTGAACAAGGAGGCCAAAAGCCGCAAAATGGGAAAAACCAACTTGAGAAGCTACTGATTTAAGCACGGATAGAACTTGGCAGAACTTTCTGAGGGAAGTGTCCTCCAGAAAGGTGAGGCTGGACCCTGGGAGGGGTAAGAAAGAGCAATGAGGATGGCCTGGTGATGATAGTAAAAGCGAAGTCGCTCAGTCGTGTCCGACTCTTTGCGACCCCATGGACCATAGCCTACCGGGCTCCTCTTTCCATGGGATTTTCCAGGCAAGAGTACTGGAGTGGGTTGTCATTCCCTTCTCCAGGGGATCTTCCTGACCCAGGGATCGAACCCAGGTCTCCCACATTATAGGCAGACGCTTTACCGTCTGAGCCACCAGGGAAGTCCTGGGAACAGAGATAGTAAAGGATGCAATATCACAGAAAACAGTAGTGATGATGGGATATCTTTGGCCTATGAGGGGCCGTGTGGAGAGCCTGTTCCCCGCTCTGAAGCGTCAGGCCAGTAACTGCTCAGATGGACAGGGCCCTGGCAGAGGGTGCAGAGCCTCACCTGCAGGATGGGAGCCAGGAAGACAGAGGTCCCTGTCAGGATGAAGACGATGATGCCAGTCACTCTCTGCTCCCTGGAGAGAAGAGCACATGGTCAGGGTGGGCAGACACTCTGTGACAGTCCAGCCTTCTGCGGGCACTTGAAGGCTGTGTCCAAGGCCCTGGGCTCTGCCTTGCTCTCCCACTCCAGAGAGTAAACCCCTGACCTGAGGACAAGCTGCCCAGCACATGCGTAGAGAGTGAATCTGACTGAGGTGCGGGCATTTGTAGGGGCCTTCAGGAGGTTGTTCAGGGGGTGCTTGAGCCAGACCACCTTGGGTTGAATCCTGGCTCTGCCACTTACTAGCCATGTGGCATCAGGCAAGGCCCTAAACGTCTTCAGCATCGGGAGAATGCACCTCACGGCGCCCACCTCAGGGGTTGTTGTGAGGATGAAGTGGGAGATGAAGTGCTCATTATCCCTGCCTTTCAACTGTAATAAGACCTCATGTCTGTGGGCCATGACTGATGAGGATGTAGGGGAAGGGGGCCAGGCTGCTGGCAGAACAGGTATGGGGGCTGGAGGGCAGGTGTGTTTTTTGGAGTGCTCAGACCCAGGCACAAGCCTGGAGGGAGCTTGGGGCTTTTGGGCAGACTGCTCAGGCCCAGCCATCTGGGGCTTGGGGATCCAGGAGAGGACACTGCCCTGACCCCAGAAACCTCACTTGGGGTCTGCTGGGTGGTCCAGGTATTCTCAGGCCATGGGCAGAAGTTCTTAGGGCAGTCATGTATGAGAACTTCAGTGTCTGATGCGGGCTCACCCCAAGGCTCCTAAGGGGTGGAAGATGCACTTCCCTGCCTGAAACAGCTCAGGGACCTGACTTGGGCATGAGCAGAGGGGCGAGGGAAGGAACGGAAGTGACAGGCCATGGGCCACAGCCCAAGGGTAGAAGTGGTCCTGGAAAGGCTTTATGGAGGAATGAGATTGAGCAGGACATGAACCCTGATTGGGGGGTTTGAGGGATGGCATGGCAGGGAGTCTTAAAGAGGGGACAAAAATCAGGTCAGAAGGTGCTCTGTGGGAACCCTTGAGTGGCCTATATAGGCGAGAAGTGAGAGTGTGTAAAGGGGCTGCTGGGAATCTGTTAAGAAAAAAATGCCACTACACCTGAACTTTTGTCTTCCTCTTCCCTCCCTTCAGAGCTATCACGCCTATCTCTGTAGATCTGGGATTGTTAGAGAAGGGGCCCTATTCACCCAGACACCTCGATGGTAAGAAAAACCCACTGCCCACCCCAGACTGACCCAAACTCCTGCTCAGGTGGAGCAGGCCCGACCTTCACCTACCTGACCCCCAGGAACTGGGGCTGCTCCCCAGGGGCGCTGGTCTCTGTCTCCATCTTGAGGCTGTCGATGTGGGCGATGGAGATGACCGTGGCAGCCACGTACCAGGGGAGCCCCATGAAGGAGCAGAGAGCCATGAGGATGCCCACCCAGAAGAGGTCCAGATGGTAGCCAGCCGCCTTCTGCAGAGGCAGTGGGAGGGAGGAAGCTGTCTAGGGAGCCTGTTCCCAACCACCTGTTGGGGTGGGGTGGGAGAGACAGAACTCTCCCAAGCAGCCGTTTTGTGGACGATGTTTTGAGGGCTCTCCTCAGCCTTCTGGAGAGTACTGTGCAAGGACTGCCACCCTAGGGTGATCAGGCCTTACCAACCCCAGAGTTTGGTGAACCAGGGAACTGATGCAGGTCAGGGAGGAGAGAGGTGTTCAGGCTCAGGGAGGCCCTGGGTTTGGGTCCTTGGGAAGCAGGGTCTTCTGCCCAGCAGTGCAACATCTCCACAGTTCCCTAATGAGATGCCCCAAATGGGGCATGTCTAGCCCAGGCCTAGAGTGGTCCAGATTGGGATGGGGGAGAGGATAGCTGGAGTCTCCTCAGACCCAGAAGCAGGGAGAGGAGTTGGAGGGGCCAGGAAGGTGAAGAATGCTCCTCTGTCTATGGTCTGGATCAAAATCCCCTTGTTAGCATCTGTTCAGACTTCTGAGTTCAATGTCGGGAAACAGAGGAGAGTCACTTTGGGAGAAGCGAGGAGCCCATGCCCAGGGGCCCACCCTGGGTTTGGCCCTGGCCCTTGGAGCCTCCCTCTGGCCCTTCTGGCTTTATCCACATCTGGAGGTCACATGCCCCCTGCCCACCCAGGAACTCCAGTCTTCTGGAGTTCCTCATACTTGCTTCACAAATGGCCCAACATTTTGCAGGAAGCAACACCTCCTCCTTCATCCCTTCTGACTCTGTGGGAAGAGGCTGTGCCCCTACCTCCTAGCACCAGGCTTACCCTCAGCTTGTTCTCCTTCCTGTTGACTATGACGGCGGTGATCTGCTGGTCCATGAAGATCAGGATCGTCACCAGCAGGGCAGGCAGGATGCTCGCTAGGTACACCCACCACGGGTTCTTCCCAAAGGGGGCCACGAACCAGCCTCGGTCAGGCCGTGTGGGCTGAACAGAGCAAAGGAGAGGGCCCTTTCCTCTCTCCCTTGTCCTGGAGCACTTGTTGTCCCAGTGGCCCACTCTCCCAGACCTCTGCTCTTCCCACACCTGGAGTACTTTTCAAGTGCATTCTTTCTCCTTAAAGCCATTAGGTACCTGCATCTTTAAAGAGATCCAGGAGGCACAGGGGTCTTGGGAAGGATGTGGTTGTCTACAGAACAAAGGAGATGATTTGATGCAGTCGCCCTGGGCTTGTTTGGGAAAGAGGGTGGTGGAGAGTCAGAGGACATTGGGAGAGAGTTTGTGGTCACTAATTGCAAAATATGCTAACAAGAAGTGGGAATGAGGCCTAAAAGCAAGAAAAATGAAAATGAGAGGGCCATTGCCTGACACTTTCTGCCTCTCCTCTGAGTCATCTGTCAGGGGAGTGTGATAGGGTTGTCTGTAAAACACCAAACATTAATTCGGACTTGCATATTGAGAACGAGGCATTATCTGTGCAGGAGCTGGGCTGAAGTTTATCTTCTGCTTATTTAAGAGAAAGAAATACTTTAAATTTCAAGGCCAGCATGAGTTTTTATGAGATGTTAAAGCTGAAATAATGTTGCAAAGATCAAGCCCTCAAAAGTAGGGAAGGCCAGTTCTGGAACCTCTACCTCCCAGCTCAGTTTAGGTGGATGGCGCTCCTTGTGAGGCAGCAGGGCTCAAGCAGAGCTACAAGCAAATAGCACCAACTCCGGACTAATGGCTCAGTCAGTAAAGAATTCGCCTAGAGCATAGGAGACCCAGGTTCGATCCCTGGGTTGTGAAGATCCCCTGGAGAAGGAAATGGCAACCCACTCCAGTATTCTTGCCTGGAAAATCCCATGGACAGAGGAGCCTGGTGGGCTACAGTCCATGGGGTCACAAGAGTTTGACATGACTTAGCAACTAAACCACCACTACTAATGGGAAATTTATGAGACTTAAGCAGGCCCTGGAAGTTCCTGGAGGACTTGTTAAAATGCAGAGTGCTGAACCACACCCCCCAGATTTTCAGATCACACGCGGAGGATCATTGGTTTGTGTTTGTTTTGTTCACCTTGCGACTTGCAAGATCTCATTTCCCTGACCAGGAACTGATCCTGGGCCATGGTAGTGATAGCCCGGCATCCTAACCACTCAGCTACTAGGGATCTCTCGAGGATCACTGTTTTAAAGGATCATTTTCAACAGATCCCAAGTGGCTCATGTTATAGACTACCATGAATGAGGGAATTGTAGACCCATAAATGGAAATCAAGGGGCTTCAGCTTGACTGAAGGGTGGATTCCAGCACCTTCACTTTATCCTGTGGCTACACAGCAGAAATTTATTATGGACATATCTGCAAGCCACCACCTCCAAGGACTGCCCCCAGCAGGCTGTGTAGTGAAAGGGTGAAGCATATACAGGGAACCGATGTGGTCTCTTGGCTGAGTACATTAAAAACTTGATCAGCATAGAAGGGAAGAGATCTGCAGCTGGGGGGCAGGCAGAAAAAATGCCCAGAGCAGGGTTCCAGAGCAAACCTTAATTTCGCTGGGCACCAGCAGCTTGGGGGTTGCCAAGCCGAAACAGGCATCAATTCCACAGAAGAGCAGGATGGAGAAGATGATGGAAAAGTCAGCTATTAGGGCGCGAACCTGCAAAAGAGAGGTGAGCAAATCAGAGAAGCTCCTGCCCACTCCAGGCAGGTATCATCCTCCAGCAGCAAAGAGGAGAGCTGCTGACAGCTTGAGCTCCGGAGTCAGAACACCCATCTTCGTCTGTCTCAGAGGGTACCAGTTGTTCTCTAAGCTGGATGAACCTGGTGTCACTCCCACCCATTGCTTTTTGTCTCCAACACTTGGTTTTCTAAAACCGTTGTGTTTTTACCAGTCTGACAGCTGTGAAATGGTATGTTCTTACTCTTCTCTGCAACACTGAATTTCAAGAGGCAATGTGGTGGTTTGTAAGTAATTTGACAGCAGAAAAGGTAGTGATTTTTTAAAAAGTCTTCATTGAGTTTGTTACAATACTGCTTCTATTTTACATTTTGGTTTTTTGGCCACAAGGCATGTGGGATCTTAGCTCCAACCAAGAATCAAACTTGCACCCCCTGCTTTGGAAGGCAAAGTCTTAACTACTGGTTCACCAGGGAAGTCCTAGGACTTTGTTTTAATCCATTTGTATTGCAAGTACACTGTTTTTCACTCAAGTTGTATTGTGTAAAGGCCAAATAAAAGACTCTTTAGAAAGAGTAAATAGGTAAAAGAGAATGAAGAACCTAAGAATAAATCTAATAAAAAATGTGCAAGACCTCAAGATCAAAACTTACAAAACACTATGAAGAGAAAAAAAACACCTTAATAAATGACAAGTCATATCACATTCATGGGGGCTTCCCTGGTAACTCAGCTGGCAAAGAACCCCCCCTGCCAGTGCAGGAGACCTGGGTTTGATCCCTGGGTTGGGAAGATCCCTTGGAGAAGGGCATGGCAACCCACTCCAGTATGCTTGCCTGGAGAATCCCATGGACAGAGGAGCCTGGCAGACTATAGTCCATGGGGGTGCAAAGAGTCAGACAGGACTAAGTGGCTAAGCACAGCACAGCATACCATATTCATGGATAAGAAGACTCAGAATTTCTCCTCAAGTTGACATTTAGAGTTAACATCATTCTATCAAAATTCCAACAAGTTTTTATTTTGGCGAACTTTAAGACTCTAAAATTTATGTGGAAATGCAAAAGGCCAAGGCATTATTGGAAAAAAAAGGACAAAGAGGGAAAGTTTGGTCTGTAAGATATACATATGTATTAATCAGTCTTAGAAATGAAGATTGATATTGACATAAAATAAATCAGTGAAACAGAATAAAAAAAACTTAGAAACAGATCCCATCACATATGAACATTTGGTATATGGCAAGGGACACACTGCTTCCCTTGTGGTTCAGCTGGTAAAGAATCCTCCTGCAATGCAGGAGACCTGGGTTCCATCCCTAGGTTGGGGAGGTCTCCTGGAGAAGGGAAAGGCTACCCACTCCAGTATTCTGGCCTGGAGATTTCCATGGACTACAGTCCATGGGGCCGCAAAGAGTCAGACACGACTGAGCGACTTTCACTTCCAAGGGGGACACTGCAGATCAGTGGGCCTCTTAAAAAAAAAAAAAAGTGCTGGAGCAATTGGCTATCAAAATAAAAACTACTCTCTCACACTTAACATCAAAAGCAATCCTGGAAGATTATAGATTTAACATGAAAGGAAAAACAATGAAGCTTTGAGAAGATGGAATGTCTCCTATCCAATATTGTCTTTGAGGAAAAATTTGATATATTTGATTACAGTGAAGCTAAGAATCTCCATTAATCAAAATATACCATTAAGGAACTTCCCTGGTGGTCCAGTGGTTGGGAGTCTGCCTGTCAATGCAGGGGACACAGGAAGATCCTACATGCTGCCGAGCAACTAAACCCGTGCTCCGCGATTAGAGCAACCACCACAGTGAGAAGCCTGTGCACCACAACTAGAGATTAGCCCCTGCTCACCACAGCTACAGAAAGCCCCTGTGCAGCCGTGAAGACTCGGCACAGCCGGAAAAAAAAAAAAGGAGATCCCATTAGCAAAGTAACAAGGCCAGTCATGGAGCAGGAGAAGATATATGATCACAAAAAAGTTTCTATCCAGAATGTATAAACAGTTGCAAATTGGAAAAAAAAAGACAATCCGATTGAACATATGCGAGAAATTGAAATAGTCTCTTACAAGAAGAAAGTCAATGGTCTTATGGCCAATAAACACATGAAAAGATTTTCAACTTACTAGTCGCTGGGGAAATAAAATGAAGAAAACCACAATATACTACTAGGCTAAAGAAAAAAGTCTGATAATATCAAGTGTTGTCATGAGGACTTGACAACAAAGGAACCCAGTTCTCTCTGACTACAAAGTCTGTGCTCTTAACAAAAAAAAACATCACTGAGCAAGAGCTGATGTGGACCCATCACATGGACCAGAACCCTCTCAGGGACTCAGCAGAGGCCGCCACGTGGACTGTCTGATGAGAGGCCCCCTTCTAACTGCAGGGTGAAGTTACCTTCGTAGGGAAGTAACGGCTGAATTTGAACTTCTTCAGGGTCAGGGTCATGGAGTATGTCCCGAAGAAAAGGATGAATGACATGAGTGCCAGGTCTGGGATGAACTGGCAGGAATTACCAAGGAGGCGCCCACCATAGTTCAAACACTCCTTTTTGCTCAGCAGGGACCAGTCCAGCGCTGTGAGGTTAAGAGGATTGTACTTGGAGACCAAGACAGAAGAGAAACAGTCAGGGCCTTCCTGGCAGGTCAGCTGTGTCCCCCCACCTGCAGCTTCCAGGCAGCCCACACACCCCTCCCATGCTCAAAGGGGGGTCCCAGCTCTCCTGCCCCATGATGGTGCCCAGAAACAGAGCTATGCTTCTGGGGACAGGCTGTTGCAAGGAACGACAAGCAGGAGGCTCCCTGGGAAGGTCAGAAGCTGACACGTGCTTCTTCATTGTGTTCTAGGAGGTACTGCTGTGTTTGGAGGAAAAGTGCAGGTCTGGCTCCCATCCCAGTCAACCATGGGTCCTGTCCACACCGCCTTCCTGGAGTGTCTCACATGTATCCCCCCTTTCCCTCCTCTTTGAACACCCTTTCACAAACTGGGGCTCACACCCCACCTTTGTCAGACTTAGTCACTTCAGTCACTTGACCTTTGGTGTCCCAGATGCTTAAAATCCAGGGCACACAAAACAATTATGTATGTGTATATAATATACATTCCTATACATATTCATATATATATGTTCCTAAGTATGTACATGTACATACGTTCATATACATGTCTCTACATATAATAAAAGGAGAGTAATTTATTTAAAAATTTATATTTTGAAAAATCAATGTGCAGGTATTCAGGAATCCACATAATGAACTAAACAGATGCTTGCCACTAGCCATTATGTATGTTTGTATTAAGAGAAGCGTGGTAGTTTGATATAATGATGGTCCCCAATGAATGATGCCACCCTGTGTTCACACGCCTCGGCAATGTGATATTCACAGTTCTCCTACAGACAAAATCCCTTAAATGTCTGAAATAAGAGGAGAGGACTTACCAGAGAAGTGTTGGTATTTGGTGGCAGCGTGGCTGAAGCATTGAACACGGTTGTATTCGCTGTGGATGAGCAAAGGGCATAGGGAAGGGTCATCGACTGCTGGGTGGGGAGCCTGCACCCCACCCTGGGCCCCACCCTTTCACATTTCCTTCCAGTTCCTTAGGGCCAAAGACTGGCTTTCATTGAGAGGGTAGCTGCCCCTCTTCACTCTTCTCACTTTGCCCGGGGAGGGACCCTAGGCCACAGTTCTGATAGATTAGCTGCATCAGGTTAGGACAGATCCTGTCTGATTTCAAAGGGCTGGCTTTAAAAACTGCCGCCAAGACAAAAGTCTAACACAAGTGGGTAAATAATGTGCCTTATGAAACCCTACCACTCACCTGACCAATGTCTCTGCTCTTAGACTTTAAAAAACATCTTCAAAGAACTTACTCTTTGCCATGCATTATGCCAAACACTTAAACACATCATCTTGCTAAGTTCCTAAATCCCCAAGAAATCTCCCCATTGTAAAGATGAGGTAACTGAGGCCCAGAGAGGCTAAGTAACCTGCCCATTGCCCAAGGTCACACAACTCCTACCTGAAGGAGCCACTATCTATCCCAGACAGGCTGGCTGAAGCCGACACACCTCCCAACTCTAGACAGAGAGCTTCCTTTCCTGCTCTGCTCCCTTTCAAATTACACTTCCCTTCGCTCCTGCCCTCTCCATATGTGTTTTGTTTTGGTTTTTTAGGTCAGCTGGGCCTGCAAGAACTTGTTTGATATCTTTCCTAATCTGCCCCTTAAGTGCTTGCCGAGGAAAATTAAAGCTGGGTCCAGGACCAGAAGGAGAATCAGGACCCCAGAGGTGCTGCTCTCAGCCGCTCACTCTGGATCCCTTGTCCAGGCTGGATCCCCAGCCTCAGTGCCCTGAGTGAGTGCAGCAGAGAAGGGTTCCTTTCCGGGGCCATGAGATGAGTTGAGAGGAACTATAACTCCCGTCCCTGGGGGATGCGGCCATTTATTAACAGGCAGCTTTGGAGGGCTGCTTGTTGCCATCTCTCTTGCTCCTGCACTGCACGGGTGAAGGGGAAGGGCCAGAGCCTCCTTGCCTTCCAAATGAAGGCTGACTCAGCTCTTCCTCTGTGGCTGACTTGAGCAGGAAGGAAGGAGGCCCAGCTGGCTGGCTGGCAATGACCTGAAATGCATCACAAGCCCCATGTGGCTCCTGCTGGCTCTGATTAGGAACCCAAAGGGAAGAAGAGGCTATTCTTGAAGCATCCTGCAACCTCCAATAAACTGTCATGGGGTGGATGTGATCAAGGACCCTCTAATGTGGCCCATACTTGGGCATTTGCAGCTGGGAGAAGCTAAGGAATTCAGTCTTGATCCATAGCAGAATATTTTGAGAAGTTCTACAAACCCAGAGGTTTGTTACATTATTCTGAAGAGAAATCAAGGACAGCTGCTGCCTTTCCTCATACTACTGACCAAAAGAACACGATGCACAGTTAACAATGGAGCAGAGAAGGCGAGCAGGAAGGCTGACTCAGGGCTACACGCACAAATGCTACAGGACTCCCAGCTAACATCTGAGCTGGGGAGTGCAGTGCCGTTCTATTGCCCAAGTTGTCAGACCAGGTTTTCCTTTGATGTCTTCTGCTTAGGCTTTATCATTCTTTGAAATTGAGAACAATATAAGGTTTATTTGAAAGCCACTTGGAGATGAAGGAAGAACTGTAACATGGAAAATCCCAGAAAAGTTCCAGCTATCAAATAGTTTTAAATTCTAGTGTTTACAAAGTGGTACTCACTTGGGATTGAAAGCAGCCAAGTCAGTGTATGCAGCATCCATAAACAGAATACAAATCAGTTACAATGGAAACAAGATTAAATTAAAAAGAGTGCCCCCAAATAAGCTCTTATGATAAAGAGTGAGAGTGCCATGGTCAAACTGGGTTTTGCAGTAACACTAGGGTTATGGAACTATTAGAAAATGAGTGGCCCATGGACTGGGAAAGAAACCATCCTAGTTAGCTCCCTCACTCTAGTCTGCTAAACATCTAGAATCTTCCCTTTCATATTCTCCTAATCAAAACTAACTTGTCCTGTTTCCTATTCATTTACTTTTCATGAAGAAACTGACAACCTAATCTCACTAGCACTAGTTGCTAATAATGATTTGGTTTCGTAGAGCTGTGGTTCTCAAACTTAAGCATGAGAATCACCCAGAAGGCTTGCTAATATACAGTTGGCTCTACCCCCCAGTTTCTGATTCAGCAGGTCTGGGGTGGTGCCTGAGAATCCGCATTCCTAACAAGTTCCCAGATAGTGCTCATGATGTGTCTAGGGACCAACTTTGAGAACCAAGGCAATAGCAAGACCCGAAAGAATGCAGTGACATTAGGGGCCTGGGCCAGGTCAGACCAGATGCTATTTGGTGTTAGGTGGATTCGATAATGGTTCCCAAATCCTACCTTATATGTCCTTTCATGCTTACATCCCCTGTTCCTAGGGAACCCCTATATTTGGTTTCTCCTGTGGATAGATGATTCCCAGAATGTCCATATGACCTCAGAATTTGGACCATTTCTGAAAGAAATCAAGCCTGTGTGGTTCTAAAAGCCATGTTTGTGGGAACATGTGTATTTAATGCGACGGACCTGTAGTTCAAAGGGTGTGAGCAGAAAATGAAAGTGACCCAGTGGGGGTTGGCCCACAGAGGCAGGATATACTCTAGGGTATGATGACAAGAGCCAGCAGGTGGGATCTCCTCAGTCTCCTGAGCAAGCAGCATGCCCTGGCTCAGGGTGAAGGACAGCTTCACCTACTGCTGGATTTTAATGAAATACCTCAAAATTAGTGATAGAGAAAAAAAAAAGAAAAAAATAGGTCTAGACATTTTACAAATTCAATGCAGTGACAGAGGGTGAGAGCATACAACCAAAACCACATTCTCTGAGGTCAGAAAACTTTATAAGGCCTAGTCTAAAGTAGAGTGCATGGTAATTATGCAACAAATATTTTGGTTGACTTATGATCAATTATTTTTAATCAATCATATGTATTAAGGTGCTGAACAACACAGTGTCTACTTATGTGCAATTCCAACCCAGTCTGAGTATAGATATGAAAACCTCACAAGCATCCCATGAGACCAGCAGGGCCAGCACTGATACCCTCTCTTCTACAGCTAAGAAACTGGTGTGACCTTGGGTGTCTCTGGACCTCAGTTTGCTCTGTGAGTCCAGCCTGGTGGTGCTAGGAGACACGTGGATGTCCCTCTAGCCTCTGCTGTTACAGCATCCTGGGCACTCTGGGTGCATCCCAGTGAGGACTCCTAGGGGCATGATTACGACTATGAAGGAGGCCAGTGGTTCACGAACGGAAAGTCCTAACACTACAGATGATACTTCTTTGGTCAGAAAGGAACTTCACAGGAATGGCACCGAGTATTATCAGATTGACAAATTGGTTGATTTAGCCTCCCACCCAGAGCAGGGATCCTTTCTAAGAGACCTTTGGCAGATGGATATCCAGGTAGTGTCCAAGTAGTCTGCTACCACCCGAGGGGACCCGTATACCTCTCAGGGTGGTGGCTCCCACCACTGTAACTTATACTTTGAATTCAGCCAGCATTTGGCTTCCTGGAGCTTTTGTTAAACCTCAGCCTTCCTTCTGCATCTTATAGTTACACAGGGTGAATCTGGCCCCTCTGTGACATGACAGTCCTTCTCTCATACTGTTCTAAGATCTGGTTAACCCCAGGTTCTCCAATCATTCTTCAGTGACATGGTTACCAGGCTCTCCTCACCCTGACTGGCCCTCTACCCTGCACATGTCACCATCTGCAGGGATGTTCATCCTTCGGCTGTAAACACTGGCAGTGATGCGTCAGGGAGAGCTCATGATGTCATGCACTCATGTAACTGGCAGGGACTTGAGGTCCCATCAAGTCTGCTTCTGGCCTGATGCAGGAACCCCTGAGCAGCACTCCTGACAGATGTAGCCTGCACATCACCCCATGCTGAGGCCAAGCATGCCTCCTTCCTCTCCTGGGGTATCACTTTCACTGCTCCCTCCTGATTATAACCCTGGGTTCTGGGATTTTGACCCTCATTAGAGCTCTTGTCCCCTTGGATTCCTTCCAAAAACTGGTTTAAGCCTCTGTACTTGTTCCCTTGGGACAGAAAGCCCTTGGCTGAACTGCCCCTCCCAAGCTGCCTCACTCTCCTGCATTTGAGTAGAGAAACAGGGGGCAGAAGGGCCTGGATGTTGTGGGGGGAGTGGGTGGTGGGTGAGGGCCCAGGGCACCTCTGGGGTTACCGGTCACCTGTGTCAGGGGCGACGCATTCGCATTTGTAGGTGGTGATAGAGTCAGGCTTAAAGTTCACATTGATGGGGTAGTACTTGAAGGTACCAATCATCTTCTTGATGGCGTCGTAGATGAAGATGAAGCTGATGAGGGTGGAGAAACCCTCCTCAGTGAAGCGGGTGATATACTTGATGACGAAGCTGGCATCTGTGGCCACCAGGATAAGGCACTGGACGGCTGAGTGCAGGCCAATCCAGAGGCGGAACTCCATGTAGTCCAGGCCATTGCCTCTGGAAGGCAGAGGGAAACGAAGACCTCCAGCCGAGGGCTCTTGGCTGTGCTCAGCTCCCCAGACCCACCCTGGGGGGCTCATCTGCTCCTCCTGGGGCACAGACACCCTCCTGGGAACTACAAGAGGACTGGGAACGAGGGCATGTCCTGGGTGGGGTTGTCTGGTCTTTGAGAATTCTGGGGCAAGGATCTCATGGGGTGGCAGAAAGGTGCTCACACACTTCCGTTCTGAAACATTTGGTAACAAACAGCCAGAGTGAATGAAAACAGGGAATTTTATAATGACCGATCTGGAGCAGGCCTTAGAAATGGGCTCAGGTTGTAGGTGCAGCAACTGAGCCCACAGCTGTCTGAGTCAGGGTATAGCCTTCCAACCTCCAGCCTGAAACTTTTTATACACTGCATTGGCTTTCAAGTCATAATTGCTCACTCTGCTAGTGGTGTGAATGCTCTCTTCTTGTCTTGCCTGGATTTCTCCCTATGCATTTTGCTAATATGCACTAAAATGGCTTTAAGGCAGGAAGCGGAGGGGAGTCAGGATGGACCACCTCGCAGCACCTCCTACAGGTAAAGACAGTTTTGGTACCTTCCCACCCCATCTCCCCCTCTGGGCTCCTCCCCTACCCCAACCCCCGCATAACTGCTGCAAGTGAGGAGCAGATAGGGGGGCGGTTGGGGGGGCAGTGAGGGGGGGAGGGGGAGGGCTGAAGGGCACCTACTTGCTGAAGTCAAAGAGGAGCTTCTCAAAGATGAGGATGGGTCCCGTGCTGCTGAGTATGATGAGAGGCTGTCCCGAGAAGAGGCAGAACAAGGAGCCAGCCATGGCAGTGCCCAGGAAACTCTCCATCACTCCCTGGGGGCACAAGGAGTGTGAGGCTCAATAGAGGCATGAGAAGGGGCCTCTCCAACAAGCGAGAACCCAGTTATCTTGGCAAGGGCTCAGGCCACAGTGCTTGTCCTTTGTCCTGGGGCCTCTCCTCCTCAAATTCTCTCCCCATCTCTGACTCCACAACCTCCCACAGTTGCCAGCGTCACTCTCCCTAATTCTAGGTCCCATATGACTTCCTTTTGGCATGCTAGGGCCTCAAATGGAGAAGGAAATGGCAACCCACTCCAGTATTATTGCCTGGAGAATCCCAGGGACAGAGGAGCCTGGTGGGCTGCCGTCTATGGGGTCTCACAGAGTCGGACACGACTGAAGTGACTTAGCAGCAGCAGCAGGGCCTCAAAAACAGGGCTGCCAATGGTTGTGCTTGTATCCCACGCCTGTTTTACTCCCAGAGGATAGCCCATTCATCTACCCAATCATTTTTACATTCAAAGATCTAGTAGATGCTTTTAGAGATCAGATCACTGATTCATTCAAAACCCATTAAGGGCCAACTATGCCTCAGTCATTGTGCTAGGTATTGAGGACCCATGAGCAAACAAGAAAATACATCTTCATTCTAGTGGGAGATACAGACAAGTAACTAGGCAATTTCCACATAGAAGAGTTTCTCAACTTCAGCACTACTTACATTTCAGGCTAGATCATTCTTTGTTGTGGGGGGCTGCCCTGTGCATTGTAGGATGTTTATTAGCATCACAGTAGCACCTCACCTCCCAGTTATAATAACTCAAATTGTCTCTAGATGTTACCCAATGTCTCCTAGGGGTCAAAATCATCTCTTATTAAGAACCACTGCCAAGGAATGTGATAAGCTGGGATAAGATAAGGGTGTCACAGGAGTACACAGTAGGAGTGAAGGGTGGTCAGGAAAGCCTCCCAAGAGGTAGATACACTGAAGCTGAGACCCCAAAATTGAGCCAAGAATAGACCAGGAGCATAGGGTAAGTGGAGTGATGAGAAAGAGTGTGGTCTGGGAAAAGGGAACAGAGTGTACAGAGGCTGGAGCTGAACGGGAGCCTGGCTTTGAAAACCTGAAAGATGATCGGGATTCATTGAAAACAATGCAGATGAGCGAGGCCAGAAATCTGAGAAGGGGAATAACTGGGAGATGTGGCTTGAGAGGCAAGTAGGACCATGTCATGAGGACTACTGGGGAACCCTGGGATTTATGAGTCAAGGATGATGTGTGACTATCTGGGTCAACCATGGTCTTGCTCATTGGCTGGGGTAGCAACAGGTCTAGAGGGAAGACAATAGATGCAATGTTGGCCCTGTGAGTTGGGGAATCCCAAGGGGCAGCAATATGGAAATGCCCAGGAGGCAGTTGGATATTGAACCTGCTGCTCAGGAGAGTGGTGTGGGCTGGAGATAGGCACTCATTTCAATTTATCTAGGAAAATGGGTCTTCACCTTGGTGCTCTGAGCTTTCCAGGGGTGCTATCCTGAAGGTCCCCATTAGAGAAGGCCCTTGTCTGGGTCTCAGGCTAGTGTCGCTGTTAAGCTGTTTTCCCCAGGGAGACCTGTCTTATTGTCATGATAGACATTTCTAAAAATATCTTAACTTCAAGCTAAGAATTTAAGGTTATGTTTTTTAAAAAGTATGGGAAGAAGGTCACAATTAGCAACTCAATTAATTATGATGACTAAATTCATTCAAGCATTGGTGGGAAAGATATCAAATACCAAAGCAGATGATTTCCCCTTAAACATTTGATCTATTTACATCATCTTTAAATTTGGTCTTTAGTAATATGATTTAGCTCTAGATTTTTTAGTTATATCAGCTTGTTATTACTTTTTTTTTTTTTAAGTGTAAAGGGTTGCGAAAGGTGATGACTGACCCTGAATGGTAGACGGAATCCTTGCCTTGGTTCTGGGATTATGGCTTGTAGCTCCTTACCACCATCTTGTGGCAACAGATTTTTCTGAGATTTGCACTCACGTCTCCAACTGACACACACCTGATAGTTGTCAGTGGCATCTCCCAGAAGCCCACCAAAGGTGATCGCGTTGGTAATGCAGCCGAGGTAGATGAATAGGATGGCAGAGATGGACTGAATGTGGAAGCCATCGTAGAAGTCACTTGGGAACCAGGGCAGCTTCCTCTTGACATCGAGACACAGGCCACCGAAGAACCTGCTCAAAACAGGCCCAAAGATTTTGCTTTCTCACTACAAACACCAGCGTAGGGGCAGGGCTATTCCCAGGAGCCTGCAGGGCCTGTGGCAAGGAAGGGAACTTGACTAGGGGTGGATGGGGGAAAGGATCTTTTCACCAGAACATTTCACACCAGGGAAGAATTCTCTCCTTAGACCCACCATCTCCACTGGGAAGGGTGATCAGACAGCCTGAGTGGGAGAGGGAAGGCCTTATGGGATCATGTCTTGGGGGCAGACCTAACATTCCACAGGGAATGAAAATCCTGGGGTCCAAAGATGGCTATCCTCCTTTTGTCCCTGATTATCTGCAGGGTTCCTGTGCTTGGTAAACGTGCGTCCAGCGTTAGGAGATGGAGAGATCTTGGTTTATAGCTGATTCATCAAGGGCAGATTCTGAACCTTACAACTGTTTTATTTACTTTGTGGAACAAACACATGGGAAATGTAAGGTTTAGGGAGAGTGTTTATTGGGGACGCTATTCTCCAAAGCTCCAAACACAATGAGCAGGGTTTAGCATACAGCAGGGCTTTTCAAACTTGGATCTACTGACATTTTAGACTAGATAATCCTTTGTTAGCGGGGAAGGCAGTCCTATGCATCAGAGGACATTGAGCAGCATCCTTGGTCTCTATCTGCTAGATAATCTCTATCTGCTAGATAACAGTATCTTCTCCCCTCCAATTGGGACAAACAAAAAATGTCTCTGAAATTGCCAAATGTCCCCTGGGTGAGGATGGGGATAGGGAGTGGGTAAAGTTGGGAAACACTGGCTGGCAGAGAGCCAAAGGCATATAAAACGTAACCCCCTTCTCAAAGTCATAGCTTTGCAGGACTGATTCTGTCCTTTCCTAAATTCAGATCAACCCAAGTTATTCTAAAAGCTGGCAAAGAAACCCAAACAAGCCAGGAAAATCTATAGTTTTCTTTTAAAACAAGTTTTTTGACTAGGTAACATAAGGTTAAAAATTCAAAAGGTACTGTTATGGACTGAATTGTGTCCCCAAAAAATGTATCAAAATTCTAATCTGTAAATGTGACCTCATTTGGAAACAGAGTCTTTGCACATGAAATCAAGTTAAGATGAAGTCATTATGGGGATCCTAATCCAATATGACTGGTAACTTCACAAGAAGAGGAAAATGCTATATGAAGACAGAAACACAGGCAGAACACCATGCGAGGACACAAGCAGGATGCATGGCAAGAAGCCACAATGACTGCTGGCCCCCACCAGAAGTGAGGGAGAGGCAAGGAAGGAGTCTGCCCAGAATCTCAGAGGGAGCCTGGCCCTGCTGACACCTTGATTTGGAACTTCCAGATGCTAGAACTTTGAGAGAATAAATTTCTATTGTTTAAGTCACCTAGTCTGTGATATTTGTTTCTGCAGCCCTAGAAGACGAATACAGGTAACAGAAGGTGTTCTAAGAAAAGTCTGGGTTCCTTCACTTTCTGCGCGCTTCCCCTTTCCTGTCGGATCCAGGAGGAGCTTTGCAGGTGAGGGAGGAAAAGCGTGCAGTGGTCAGACTCCAAGGCCTGGAGTGGGTGCTGCAGACAGAGGAGAAGATTCCTAAAAGGAGCGGAGAAATCTAATAAGACAGCTGGAGTGGCCGTCAGGCCTGGAGTGGGCACCTTCCTGTCCAGATCAGTTCTTCCCCGATTTCATGCACGGTTGGCATCTCTCCATCATCCGCGCTGCTCCCTCCACCGGTCCCGCCTCCGCCTCCGCTGCCTGCAGCGCCGCCTCCAGCAGCTCCCCCGCCGCCTCCGGCCACAGAGCCGTTCATCTGGCCTAATTCAGTCATGGAGAACACGGACTTCCTGGAAGGAGAAGGGGGGCAGTGGGCAGTAGGGCTCCCAATCCTGGGAAGAGCTCAGCACCTCCAGGACTGGCCTCATCACGCCCTTAACCTCTTCAGCTACAATCACCAAATATCTTAAAATACAGAGAAAAAGACATAAAAGGATCCAGCAATACCCCATCACAGGTCACCCAGGTTTTACAGATGTTCACATTCAGCATATTTGCTTCTGATTTTTTTTTTTTTTTAAGAAATAAAACTGGAGGAAAAAAAAGTATAAACCCATGTGTGCTGACGTCTTTTTTTCAAACCCAAATCAGAAAGGAACAGACTGTAAGCTCCCTCTGCACCACTTCCCCGCTTGCCACGGCTCATTCACACACACCTCTTGTCAGCAGAAGGCACCTTCTTGGGTGGCTCAATTCGGATATTTGGGTCCCATTCTCCTGGGGGAAGCACGATGACCTCGTCCAGAAACTCATCGATCCCCGCGATCAGATCCTCTCGATTCCGGGCCTTGTAGGCCACATCGCTGAAGAGCTGGCAGGGAGAGAGGTGTAGGAAGAGAGAGGGCCGCTGCCTTGCTGCCGTCCCCATTTCATCCACCTCCTTGGGGCACACTGCATGTGCTTTCAAAGAAAGGTGCCTCCTGGACCTGAAAGCCAGGTCTCTGTATCCCAGTCATCTGACCTGGGTTGAGTTACCTTCCTGCTCTCAGCTTCCCACAGAGCAAGCTCCTCAGAAAACCTGTGGACAGCCCAATCAAAGGGGCTCAGGTATTTCAACTCTGTTTTACGTCCCAGCCCTTCATCTTTGGAGGGTCGGGCTGCATCATTCCGCACTGTCTCCAGCATGTTCTTTCTGACTTTACAGATCTGATTGGGTCATGCTCATTTCTAAACTCCCCTAGTCTCCCCATCACAGATGGTCAACTCTCAACTCTGCCTACAGGCTCCCTGTTTGGTGTCACCTTCTGCTCTTGAAACTCTTCCACTGAGTCTATATCAAACCACTTGCATCCAGCTCTCCATCTCTGAGCTGTGGCCCCGGTTCCCTTTGCCTGGAATGCCTGCCTCCTAAGCTTGTGCTCACCCTTAACTGTATAGCTCCATCGTGTGTGAAGGGCCCCCTGACTGCCCGGGCAGTTGGCATGTGGTTCACTCTCGGATTGTCGGGCTGTGTCTCCCACTTGACTGGTGCTCCTAAAGGGCAGTGACTATTCCCTTGTCATAATCCTCACACCTGTACAGGGCCTGGCATACAGGAGATGCTCAAATGTGATTGTTGAATAAGTGAATGAATGAAGGCACAATGTTTGATGCAGGAGCCCTGACATTCAGGAGTACCTGCTTCTCGTGGCACTTACGTCATCCACCATGAGGGTTGCAATGGCACGGCCAATTTCATTGTAGGATTTTGCTCTCCCAGAAGGTCCCAGCAGTATGAACAGAAATCTGCAAAGAAGATGGAGGAGGAGGAAGAAAGTGAGAAGGAAAAATAAAACCAGCTAGAGAGGATTTTCTGGTCCGAAATAGTATCCACTCTCTTTTTAACTGACCATAAACACCTCCCACATTTGCTCCCATGAATCCCATATTTGCTTTGGAGATACATTCCTCTTCACTTCTGCCTAGGCATCCTCACCATGCCCTGGTGTCCCAGAACTCACCCAACAACCCCCCTCCCACATGTTGGCTACTTCTTGTTTATGATTATTTTAAATAAACTCTATAAAACTCTTCCCCAGTCAGATCTCCCTCCCCAGCCAGTTCCCTAATTTTCCTTCTTCATTTTAGGGGTGTCTCCAGCAGCACTGCTGGCTGACTGCACGGACAGCTGGCCACCCGAGGGTGGGTGTGGTGGGCGGATGTCATCGGCGCTCACCTGGTGGGTACAGGCACCTCGGTCACACCTCCCAGCATGGCTGACTGGATGAGACGTACGAAGGCAATGAACGGCTGGTCCAGGAAGTCCACCTCACCCACAAGCACGTTGGAGGCTTCTGAGTCCTTGGGGATCTTCTTCATGAATTTGTTTTTCCGCTGGTCAGTGAGGGGGACATGAGATACCCATGGGTACTCATATGCGGTGGTTTTGGCTCTTACTCAGCTCATTCAGACTACTGTGGAGGCCTAACCTTACAAAATTCTCCCAGCGTTTCTCTAGAGACTGAAGGAAATAGCCCAACACTCTCCTGCAGTCTGCAGATGAGGAGACTCAAAGTTGGTTAACCCTAGGGACCAACTAAGCCTTTCATAGATGGGAAGGAGCAGGCAATGACTTGACCCCCCAGGACATTCCTTGTTCTACTGAAGTATGAGCTGAGGGGTCAGAGAAGAGAGCCAGGCCTGCTGGACAGCAGGTTTCGTCCCCCAGCTGCAGCTCAATCAGACGGGGGTCTTGGCTCATACACTCCGTCGCCCAGCCCTCCGTCTTTGCCT
Source organism: Cervus elaphus (assembly GCF_910594005.1). NCBI lineage: Eukaryota > Metazoa > Chordata > Mammalia > Artiodactyla > Cervidae > Cervus > Cervus elaphus. The sequence continues at coordinate 92,414,007 of NC_057825.1, forward strand.
TCACCCTGGTGGCTGTGGGAGGAACAAAATCATCCTGATGGGCAGAGTGGACAGACTTTGTTTTCTCTTTGCCACCAGCATCCTGGCTGATGAGAATCCCTGTACCTGTGGGTCCAAGTCTATGGGAGACTTCTGTGCCCCCAAGTTACCCCCAGGGGACCTCCAGGAAACTCGTAGCTTCTGAGCCTTTCCAGCTGAGACTATTGAAGTGCCCTCCAGCTAGTCCCTCTGGCTGGCGTCTATTCAGGGCAGAAAGGTCAAATAGGCAGAGTGAGGGGGGTCTGATGTGAGGGGTGCTGGATACAAGACCCCTGCCCGCTCTCTGTGGTTATTACTTCCATGCTATGGATAGGACACTGACTCCTCCCGAGTCCGCTCAAATGAAGAAAATGCCCAGGGGTGGTCACATACATGCTGTTCTTCATCTTGAACATCTTAGGGTGCGTTAGTTTTTCAGATCACTTTCCCTCTGGGTAGCAAGGGGTGGGCAAGGGACAGAGACAGTTTCATAGAAAGAGGTGGGGAGGGACTCTTTGGGTAGCACGGGGCTGGTGGGAGTCCACAGTAGCTGACAAAGGAAGAAAGGGCCCAGGAGGAGCAAGCAAGTGCTTCAGAGAGATCCTTGGGTGCCACAATTTTGCCACCCACTCCCCACCTGATGGGAGTCTCTCCTGTGAGCACAGAAGCTCAGTGAAGATAAGTTCCTCTGTCCCTAGAAAGGGGTCTGCTGTAGGCATGGGCATGGCCCCTTTGGGCCCATGGGTCTTTCCCCTTTGGGCCCACAGCCATTTCCTGATTTGACTCATGGAGGAGGTGATACAGACTGGGCTGGGGCTCTACCAGCCCTCAGAAGGGCTCCTGAGTAAGGGCTACACCCTTATAATCTCTTAAAACCACTCAGAAACATAAAACTGTCGCTAACCACCCAGGCAACAACACCGAGGACCCTAATGCAGTGAGAAGAAGCAACAGCAGGTGTTAATGGGAAGGCCAGAATCCCCAGAACTCAAAAAGTCCCTTTGTCCCAAGCTCTGTCAGCTGATTCATAAGCAGGGTTCTTCAGGATGGAGGGCTGAGCACACCAGGGCAGCCACTGTCCGCCTGCCAACTCCACGTCCCCGGGCACCGGGCAGGGAGAAGCTCTAGGGGACTGGAGCAGAGGTCGGTGGTAGGAGTGTCCTGGAGAACAAGGTTTTGAAACCACAGTGTCCTGGGAGAGCCCATGTAAGCACACGTGTAACCAGGAGCAGAGAGGAGCGAAAACAGGGCCTGTGGTCCCAGTAAGGAGGCGGGGGTGGTAGTACCCCAGCAATGGACCATGAGAGCATTCTGGCTGGGTGATGGTCTGGATGAGGGCCTGTCTAACCAGGGTCCTGCTGACCCCACTGCCTAAACCCGGGGGACTCTAGTCCAGCTCTGCCAAGTCACTGCACATAGCCACACTGTCTGAATCCACCTCTGCCCACTGGGGACTCACTGGAACTCAGGGCCAATGTGGAGTGGTAAAAAAAGGATGAACCTAAAGAAACCCACTGTTGTACTAACTGTTGTCCCCACAGCGAGCCAACTGCTGCCTCAAACACTGAGAAGCAGCATCCTACAGCCGGTGAGGAGAACTGGACGCTGTGCCTGGCGTTGGGCTCCAGCCCCTCAGTGAAAGGCGGCTCTGCTTGGGGAAAGGAGTGGATAGTATTCTCGTTACCACTTAGGCAGTAAAAAAATAGGTTGTGAAAAACTTTCACTGGTCAGTGGTTTCTTGTCACGGCTCAACTGTCTGCCCGTGACTACAGTAAAGTGGGGTTCTTCTCTAAATAATATTCCAGGGTACTCCTTCCTAAGTCAGTCCCAAATTAAGGGCTCTAGAGTCAGACTGTCTGGATCGAAGCATGGTCATGCCACCTTTCAGCTGCATGAACTTGGGCATGTTATTTAACTGCATTTATGCTCTCATCTTTGGAGGGAAGATGACATAGTACCTTCATGATGCACAGAAAATGCCCTGCATAGTGTAGTGCATGCAATATGTGGACCTCAAATGTTGGTTGATGTTGTTATTGTTGTTTTACCATTTTGGCCACCAAAAGGCCATCCAGACCCTGACTTCACTGACTTGAGGGAATGCTTTTGTTTTGCCTGCTCCCAAACTTGGGGCTGCCTTGAACCCTTGGAAGTCACCCAAGCTCTCCAAATTTCAGATGTCCTTCTTCACCTTCCTTTCCACTCCTGAGGGCCCAGGGTAGGGGTCCTTGAGACCTTCTGCCCCTGAGGTGTGAGTGTTTGGAATTGAGAGCAGCCTCCTGTGGGCTTCCCTCAGGGGCATAGTCATGGGGCTCCAGGGCTGTTTGTGGGATTCTGACCACATCAAGGTTTCAGCCAAGCTGGTGAGAAACAAGAATTGACTTTATCCAGCACCAGCCAAGGAGAAGATAATACACTATTGCTCAGTCCAGCTGATTCACTACCATTAACGTCTCCACAGGAAGGCTCCATTGCTTCTCTACCCACGCAAGTCCCCGCTTCATCATTCAAAGTGCTTGTGGATGGGTCATGCAGGAGGCAAACTCTGTGTGGCAGTCTCTTCAATAAATTCCCAGTTCAAGGACAGCTGACACCTCATCTGATCACATTTCTCTGTCCCCAGGGCCTAGCACACAGCCCAGGTGATGGAGGGTTGGTCACCATGGCTGCCCAGAGGCCCACCTGTGTCCTTTCTGGGGACCCCACTTTTTCATGGGACTAGAGTTTTGCCCATAGAGTTCCCCACCCCTAAAACCAAAGACTTCTTCCTGCCCTGGCCCTCCACTGCAGCCAAAGGCAGGGGTTTTCTACCTGGTCGGTGTTTAGGGTGAGAGAAATATCATTCATGCTTCTGCTCTGGGCGTGACCTAGGAGAAAAGGAAAAGGAGGTCCATCAGGGGAAAACGGGATCTCTCAGTTCCCTTTGTTTGGTCTCTACACAGGCTTTTCCCATCTTCACAACCAAAGCAAACTCCCCCATTATCCTGCAGGGCCTTTCAGCTAGCATCCTCTCTCTTTTCTTTCTTTCAATGGCAGTTTTCTTAAAAGAGTTGCTGAACCCCAGGTTCTACTGCTTCCTTCTCACTCCTTCAAAATGCTACTCCCTGGTCCGAGCCTGCCTTCTTAGAGACTAAGATGTCTGCTCTGCACAGGCCCTGCAGGTGGGGAGGAACACAGATGCCCTACTGGGTGAGGAGCCAGGTGTCACTAAGCTTCGACTCTGTTGGAGAGAGAAGAGCAGTTTCATGTCTGTCTGCCTTGACCCATGCGAGTCTTTAAGAGGGCTGGGGATTTGGGCTGGCAGAGGGGAGGCAGGTGGTGCTCCCCATGGCCGACAGTTCCTTGCTGCATTAAGGCAGGAGAAGGTCAGCTCTCATTCCCCACCAGCAGCCAAATCCAGTGAGCCCCCTCAGGCTTCCTGTGGTCTGTGGAGCCCCTGTGCTGCCAGACTTTGCTTTCCTTTATTTCCATCCAGGATCCTCTCGGACTGGGCTTTTTCTGTATTTGCTTTGCACTCAAACCCTCCAGAGCCCTCACCCACTCCTCCTTGGTCAATTCCACCCACTTCTGTTTCTTCCCCATCCACATCTGTGCCGGGGGTGCCCAGGTTGTGTCTCCAGCCCAGATCTCTCCCCTCAGCTCCAGATTTCTCTGAGCAGCCCTGCCTGGCACCTCAGACTCCACACACTAGGAAACAAAACTCGTTGTCTTCCATCAAATCCCTCCCTCTATAGACCCTACATCACCCAATGCCCTATCCCACGTGTCCACAGGCAATCAGCAGACCTTGGAGCCAGCTTCAACTCCCTTCTCGTCCTCTTTTCCCACTTCCCACCATTCGCTGAATTCCACCAGCATCCTTCTCTTTCCATTCTCGCTCTCATTGCCTGAACACGGCCCCCATCTCTTGCTCCCAATCATTCAGTCCCTTCTAGCTTATTTCTGATCATGGTATGTGCCCGCATCAGACTTCTCAGGAGAACTCATTACCCTCAGAATAAAGGCTGGGCCTTTTGCAAGACACTCAGGCCCCCTTCGATTTGGACCCTTTCCTTTTTATCCTACATCCCTGGTGAACTGAAGCGCGGTTTTTCCCTGAATATGCGGTGCCCTTCACAGCGCCTTCCCATCACCCGCTGTTTGTTTCCTTTGTTCTAAAGACCAAGCTACTGGAAGACTTCTATTTATTCTCCAAGACTCAGGCAAGTGTCTCCTCCTCTTTGAGCCTTCCCAGGTGCTGTCTTGCAGGAGGGGGTGTGTGCACACAAAGTTGTAACCACTTATTCATGCCTTTTATCCAGGTTCCCACCATGGCAACGTTGGCACAGGGCGACTTCATACGCAGTGACTAAATGAGCAGAAGGCTCACGCCAAAGCCATTCACCGCCTCTGACTGCCAGCACTGCCCTGCAGAATGACCAAGGCCAGGGAGACTAAACATATCCTGGGGTCACTGAGAACAGACAGCAAAGACTGCGGCACACCCCCGCTGTAGCTGTGGTCGCATCGCCATTGCTGTCCCGAAGCATTCCTCTGGCCTGGTCAGCGGCGCAGCCCTGGGCTGTGCTTGTCCATAACTTGTCATTTTAGTGCAAGTGTGCAAAGGAAAATACTCCTTCGCACTGCTTTTTATTTTCACTTCCCAAATTCCCTCTTTTTTTTCCCCTATCAGTTTACCCGTCTGTTCATCCCTGACAAACTGCCTGACAGAGCGCGGTCTGTGGCCGTGCCCCTCACAGGCCCCTGTGCGGGCTGCAACTCCACCAGTTGCATTTTTTGGAGTAATTATTTAGAATATTTTGGTAGTAAGTTAGACTATGAGGGCAGCCCAGGGTTTAGGGTGAATATTAGATTTCTTCTGATGCCTGAGAATCCTAGACAGACCCTGGGCTTTACCTCCTCTGCTATGAAAGTATGAAAGTTGACTTCAGAGTGACCCCAGCCAGAACAAAGAGGCTGCACCGTGGCGGGGAAAGAAGAAACTCACACAGACGGCCGTAATTCGCACTTTGCCGCACCCTCAGGTCTTCAGTGGAGTGGTGTAGGCTCGGGCCGGCCGCCGGGCTCCGTGCTGGGCTGCGACCTGGGAGGCACAGAAGGGATTTAACTCCAGCAGACTCGCAGCAGTGATGCAGCTTCTTCCATGAACACAGTCCTCGTTTACAATCACTTCACCTGAATAAAGCTAGGCTGCAAGACAGATCTCTTCCCTTTCGAGGAAGAAAGGATGGTTTGGTTGTTTTGGATTTTGTTCTTGTTTTTCAGAATCTCTTGAAGCAAGTGAATAGTGTGAATGTGATTAGAGAAAATACCTGCACTGTTGAAAGAGGAATAGCTACACAACTGATTAAATAGGCATTGGGTGTTGTAGATGACCTAGGTTCACTCCTGGTTCCACAACATACTGGTCATTTGACCCGAGGCAAGTAACTTAACCTCTCCAAGCCTCAGCCTCCCGCTCTGGGGTTGATGAGAGCAATAGCTGGCCACGGGCTTCTTGTGAGGATGACTCTATACACCTGGGGCGCACTCGGCCTGGAACAAGGTAAGTGCCACATATGTACCTGCTGCAGGCTAAATGTCTTCCATTTTTAAATAATTCCTCTAAAGAGATTCCTCAAGTCTCTTCATGTAGCAGCATTATCTGTTTGGTACTGATTCCTGCAATTATCTGACAGGTCCAGCGAGGCTAGAATCTGGGCATCTCGACTCTGGGATATCAAGAGTGGAGGGTTGTAGATTTGAGATGTGTGCAAAGAACAAGTGTATGGCCCAACTCACTGCTGGTGGAGGAGACCGCCTTTCCAATGTCAGCCAAGGAGCGGTGGATGGGCTTTGTGGTTTGGTGGCGATGTCTCCTCAGGAGGACGTAGCTGACCCTCTCGCGGAGCTCTGGCCGAAGGAGGCCATCCTCAATTTGCTTCTCAATGACATCGTCTAAGTGGGAAACAAACACGCCTTGTCCACCGAGGGGCAGAATGACCAGGGGTGTGGGGGTCTTCAGTTTCACCTGTGATTTGTGGGATTAAAAGTGAACTAAAGGAGGCACGGAATGTAGAAATAGTCCCAACCCTTGCCACAAACTGAAAATTTGGACCAGTCATGAACCGTCAGCCTCCTTATATGTAAAAGTGCATGTGCATGTCTGTGGGAGTTCGTGCATGTGTGTGCACGGGGGTGCATGGTATGTGCATGTGGGCACATGTGTGCAGACGTGGTACATGTGAGTGCATTGTGGGTGCATGTGTGCATGCATGTATGGGTATAGGATTCACTGCTCTATCAATAATATTGTGGAAAATAAATGAAATTGTAACCATGAAACACCCTAAGAAGCACAAGGTACTATGCTAAGTGGTTTTAGTCCTAGTGTGAATTCTTTTTAGACAAGTATTAGGGGCAGCATACTTCTGGTAAAACTGAATGTGCTAAAACAAAATTCACGAGGAGTTTCAGGGACAGTAAGGCAAGCTACTCCCTTCCTTTGCCACTCCATCAAAGGAGAAGTAATTTCCTGAAGCTGAGTGATGATCCATTTACCCTGATAAGAAACAGGTTGCCATGGCAATGGGTGTTTCCAACCATGCTCAGAAGCCCTCTCCCTTTCATTCCATTGCTGAACGGCATTTCAGAGGCTGATCTTGCCCTCTCTATAGGCGTCTGAAACTAGGAGCGACTGTGACGCTGCTTTGGGAGCTTAAGACCCAAAGCCTGGTCTCCACAGAATTAGGCAGGCATCAGAGGTGGGCATGCCACTCAGACCAAGGGTGGGCAGGAGACGGGGCAGGGGAAGGGGCATGCTGCCCTGGTCTGCGGGGCCGCAGCAGCCCTTGCCTCACCTATGATCTGTGGTAAGGAGCCGCCGTCCAAATCCAGCAACACGGTTCCCGTCTGCAGGCAGGTGCGGAGCTCAAAGAGGCTGTGCAAGGACAGTGTGGACACGTGGGGCTTGCTCCAGCGTTCGCCTCCTTCCTCTACCTTTTCTTCAAACTTTATCCACCTGGAGAGGGAAGGATGGGGCTTAGCATGGCCTTTGCCCTCAGGAGGAGCCCCCAGCTGGGCCTGTTCAGGAGAGGGATGCTGGCTTGCAGGTCATGCCCTGCGCACTGTGGGGGCTTTGGCCCACCACTCACTGGCAGAGGGTCTCCTGGGGACTCGTCCTTCACTCCTCCTGATGTGGCCATGCTCAGGGCATGCTCAGGGCAAAGGGGCAGCCGAGAATGACCAGAAATGGGTGTCAAGACTATTCTTTTTTTTCCCTTTTATTTATTTTCTAATTGGAGGATAATTGCTTTATTGGATATGTTACAAAATTGGATTTAGTGATGGTGGCACAACTCTGCACATTTACTAAAAATCGTTTAATTAATACACTTAAAACAAGGGAACTTTATGGTATCCTACAAAAATAGAGCTCTTTAAAAAAACAAACCATCCTCTGGATCCTAGTTACCTGTCTACTGGTCACATGTGTGTTCAGCGCCTGCCTTATGAGGGTATGGTTTGCTGGGAGAGGGGATCATTTCCCCAGAGTTCTACTGTAGGGCCTGAGGTTTCCATGAATCACACTTGGATTTTTGTTCTGAAAGTTCAAGTTAAAATCCAAATGTAATTTATGGGAGGAAAGAAATTAAACCAAAGATGTGTAAGAATTTGTCTTTTCTAGAAGCCTCGGGATCATAGGCTGATGGGGAGGGCCACGTGGGAAGGCCTTGGGCCACTGGCAGAGGCAGCGCTGGCCTGTAACTCCTCTGCAGGGGGCAGCGCTGGACAGCCAGAAGACCCACAAGGAGGCAAAGACTCCTGGCTGGAGACCTGCTGGCTCAGTTTTATTAAATGTTGACCTCAAATTACTGAATAGCTTCAAACTACTCAAACTGATCAAAATCCTATGGGAATATTTTTGGGCTGTGACTAACTCTAAAGTTCCCAACTGAAAAGTGAGCAATTCTGAAAAGAAATGAAGATGGCTAATAAACTTCTGAAAAGATGTTCAACTCTCGTACTAATCAAGAACATTTAAAGAATGTTGTTGTGGGCTTCCCACGTGGCCCAGTGGTAAGGAATCCACCTGCCAATGCAGGAGACACATGTTTGATCCCCGATCCCAGAAGATTCCACCCACCGAGGAGCAGCTAAGCTCGCGTGCCACAGCCATTGAGCCTGTGCTCCAGAGCCCAGGAGCTATAGCTACTGAGCTCGCCTACTGCAACTGCTGAAGCATGCAAGCCCTTAAGCCTGTGCTCAGCAACAAGGGAAGCCGCTGCAATGACAAGCCCATGCATCACAACTAGAGAGTAGCCCCCACTCACCGCAACCAGAGAAAAGTCTGCATGGTAACAAAGACCCAGCAGAACCAAAAATGAATAAATGTAAAATAAATGTTGTTGCAAATGAAATAGCATCCTTTGCTTCTTGTACTGGCAGAAATTTAAAACTTCCTGTGTTGGTGGAAACTTGGGGAGATGGGTACTCATATACTGTATGTATGTACATAGTATGTGTGTGTATATATATATATAGTGTGCATGTATATTTATATAGTGTGTGTTTGTGTGTGTATATATATATATATATATATATATGTATATATATATATAGTGTAACCACACAGCAGCCTCCTTGAGGTGAGGAATTGGGGAGCCTCTTTTGTCTTTCAACCCAGTTGTTCCAATTCTAGGAAGTTATCACAGGAGTATCATTGCACACCTGCACACAGTAATGTGGATACTAGGAGATGCTCACTTCAGCTTTGTCCATTAGGGTGAAGAATTGGAAACCACCAGTGTTCAGTAAGGACTTTGTCATATCAATTCCATACGTCCATGCCATGGAATACCCCTCAGAGATAAAAAGTATGAGGATGAACTATGCATACTGACAGGATGGACAATATCATCCCATTTTATAACAAGAAGAGAAACACGCATGTGTGCATAGACGTCTTTACACATGAGTCTGAACAAATCCGGCAGTGGTTTTGGATGGATGCCTATCAGATGGTTAAATGGTTACTTCTGAAGGGAGGTATGAGGTTGTTGGGGACAGGATTTAAGACATTTGCACTCTATTGTGTTCATTAGTATCTTAAGAGTGCAGCCTATGGAGCAAGACAAGCAGTTTGAACCCCAGCTTCACATCCACCAGCTATGGACTTTTCTTCCCTGGTGGCTGAGATGGTAAAGCAACCACCTGAAAGGCAGGAGACCTGGGTTCGATCTTTGGATGGCGAAGATCCCCTGGAAAAGGGAGTGGCTACTCACTCCAGTATTCTTGCCTGGAGAGTTCCATGGACAGAGGAGCCTGCTGGGCTACAGTCCATGAGGTTGCAAAGAGTCAGACACAACTGAGTAACTAACACTTTCACTTTCTGTCTAGTAAGAGTGCAGCCTGTGGAGCAAGACAACCAGGTTTTGAATCCCAGCTTCACATTTACTAGCTATGGACTTTGAGCATGTTATTCAATCTCTTACCACCTTTGTTTTCTTCAGGAATAATAATAGTTTATAGCAATTAGAGAAGTGCCTGGCACATAATGCACATTCTGTTAGTGTTAGCTATGTAAATGTAAAAGGAAAGAGCATTGCTTTTGTAAACTTAGAGACAATAAGCAAATAAGAAAGTAAAGGCATTCAGGCTCTCCCAATCAGAAGACACTGTGGTTGATATTATGATGACCTACATATTAGATCTCTGTGTACACGAACATGCACATGCACACACACATTTTATATTAATGACGATATAAGGATGTGGTATCTAATGGATATCCTTTCACATCTATGAGATGAAAGTCACTCAGTCGTGTCTGACTCTTTGCAACCCCATGGACTGTAAACTCACAGGCTCCTCTACCCATGGAATTCTCCAGGCAAGAATACTGGAGTGGGTTGCCATGCTTTCCTCCCATCCAGGGACCGAACCCCAGTCTCCCACACTGCAGGCAGATTCTTTACCATCTGAGCCACCAGGGAAGCCCATATGCAGCGCTAAAGAACCATATTACCTGTTAGACATTTTATGTCTATAAATATAAATATTCATATCATTTTAAAGGCTCTTTACCATGCCATTGTATGAGCAGACCAAAATTTATGTGAATAATCCTAATTTGGTAGACATTTATATTATTTCTAATTACTCTGTACTGTAAATAAGCTTGGTTTGAATATCCTTGGCTCCCGTCTGCACATTTTTACATGTATAACATACATGGTCAAACTGTTCTCCAGAAAGCCATGCCGCTTCTTATTTCTACTAGCGTACAGGAGACCTCACATTTCTCTGAAGTCTCTCAAACTCTAATACTGTCATTCCTTCTCACCTTTGTTCATTTAGCAATTGAAAAATTATATCATATTTGCATTCTTTTGACCACATGTGGGGTTAAATATCTTTTCCTTTGTCAAATTTCCTCTTCACACAATCATGTGAGTACTTTGCCGTATTAATGTTTAACATCTTGATTCAATACATTCATTTGAGAATAGTTAACTGGGAGCCTGGAAGGACCTTGGGGGCTTAGAGGGACACGGGATGAAGAGGATTTTTTCCCTAATATACATGTGTTTATTGACTATTTAAGCTGGCTTAAAATCAACATTCAAAAAATTAAGATCATGGCATCCAGTCCCATCACTTCATGGCAAATATATGGGGAAACAGTGGAAACAGTGACAGACTTAATTTTCTTGGGCTCCAAAATCACTGCAGATGGTGACTGCAGCCATGAAATTAAAAGATGCTTGCTCCTTAGAAGAAAAGCTATGACAAACCTAGACAGCATATTAATAAGCAGAGGCATTACTTTGCCAACAAAGGTTCATACAGACAAAGCTATAGTTTTTCCAGTAGTCATGTATGGATGTGAGAGTTGGACTATAAAGAAAGCTGAGTGCTGAAGAATTGATGCTTTTGAGCTGCGATGTTGGAGAAGACTCTTGAGAGTCCCTTGGACTGCAAGGAGATCCATCCAGTCCATCCTAAAGGAAATCAGTTCTGAATATTCATTGGAAGGACTGATGCTGAAGCTGAAACTCCAATACTTGGCCACCTGTGGCAAAGAATTGACTCATTGGAAAAGACCCTGATTCTGGGAAAGATTGAAGGCAGGAGGAGAAGAGGATGACAGAGGATGAGATGGTTGGATGGCATCACTGACTCGATGGACATGAGTTTGAACAATCTCCGGGAGCTGGTGATAGACAGGGAAGCCTAGTGTGCTGCAGTCCATGGGGTCGCAAAGAGTCGGACACGACTGAGCAACTGAACTGAACTAATGTGCTGTGTACTTTGCTCTGTTTAGTCACTCAGTCATGTCTGACTCTTTGTGACCCCATAGACTGTAGCCCACCAGGATCCTCTGTCCATGCTGATTCTCCAGGCAAGAATACTGGAGTGGATTGCCATGCCCTCCTCCAGGGGATCTTCCCAACCCAGGGATCAAACCCAGGTCTCTACATTGCAGGTGGATTCTTTACTGTCTGAGCCACCAGGGAAGCTATATATATATATGTATATGTATATATATATAAACTTTTCATATTGTTTTCCATTATAGTTTATTATAGGACATTGAATAAAGTTCCCTGTGCTATTAACAGGACCTTGTTGTTTATCCACTGTATATATGATAGCTTGCAGCTGCTAACTATTTCAAACTCTGAAGGATGGGAAGGTTTGATTAGAGGAGTCCTGGGAGGTGAAGACTGAAAACAGGGGGCTGGAGCAGAGACTCAGGGACTTGCCTTGGAGACTCACAAAGGTATAGCAGACATCTTTAATTGGGAAATATGTTTGGGAGAACATTATTTAAATTATGCTTAGATCCAAGTCTCTTTGATATCCCTCCAAAGTTTTTCTAAAAGTTGTATTAACATAAGGGTTTGCAAGGAAGAAATCAAAGGAAGGTCCAAATGTTTTGGTCAGGAGATGCTTAATCTTCTCCCTGAGAGTCTTTCTCCTATTTAATCACTCAAATTGCCCATTTTTACCTCAAAAATTACCTTCATTACAAAAAAAAAAAAGCTCTATACATAGACAAGGTCTCAACTAACCTGAGCACAGTCTGCAGAAAAGCAGGTTCAAGGCAATGCCAGAACTAGACTCCTGCTACCAGCATCCCTTGAGAACTTGATTTTTAAAAAGTCTAGGATACTCAACAGCTTCACTATGGGTACGTCTTCAGTTGTCCTTGCAACTATTTTGGGAATCCAAATATTGAAATAGTAAGCCCAAGACCTGAACTTGATTTTGTGTTTTTAATGACTATAGCTAGAAATTAAGCTCCCTTTCACCTTGAGTAGAACATAGAAATGTGGAGAGAATCCATGTTCTGTAGCTTGGTTTTCAACTTTGACTGTTTATTAGAATTGCCTAGAGAGATTTTTAAAAATACTGCTGCCTGAATACACACCACCAGCAGGGTGGCCTGGCCATGGAAGCTCCTAGGTTATTTGTGCCCTGTGTGTTGATGAGCCTCCACCCTACAGTCATATAGAACCGTGTGGCTCAGGGGTAGTTGGACTTGTCTGAGGTCTCAATGCTGGTAAACAGCTCTGTGCATGTGGGTCCCATTCTTTTTGTATGAGGGGATATGGCCTCTTCCCTTACAATGGCTCTGAGAACACCCGTTGAAGACGTGGAGTGGATCTCTGAAGGCTCTTTTCCAACTTGGTCATTCTATACTTTCTTTTCTCTGATTTTTAAAGTAGAGTACATACCTCTACACTAGCGTATCTCAAACTCTAATGAGCATACAAGTACCTTGGGAATCCTGTTAGAATGCAGGTTCTAATTCAGCAGGTCTGGGAAGGGGCCCAAATTCTGCATTTCTTTTTAAAATTTTTTTACTGAAGTAGTCGATTTACGATGTTGTGTCAGTTTCAGTGTACAGCAAAGTGATTCAGTTATATATATTCTTGTTTAGATTCTTTTCCACTGTAGGTTATTATAAGATATTGACTATAGTTCCCTGTGTTATATGTTAGGTCCTTGTTGTTTTTCTATTTCACATACAGTAAAGTGTATCTGTTAATCCCAAAGTTCTAATTTATCCCCTACCCCCACCCCCTTTCCCTTTTGGTAACCATGCTTGTTTTCTATGTCTGTGAGTCTATTTCTGTTTTGCAAATAAGTTCATTTGTATAATTCTTTTAGATTCCACATATAAGTGACATCATATGATATTTGTCGTTCTCTGTCTGACTTCACTTAGTATGATAATCTCTAGGTCCATCCATGTTGCAGCAAATGGCATGCTTTCATTCTTTTTTATGATTGAGTAATATTCCACACGTTAAGAATCGCTATCCTAAGATGATGATTCTTAAACTTAGTTGCATATAAATATACCTCAGATGGGCCTTCCTTGGTGGTCCAGTTGTTAAGAATCTGCCTTCCATTGCAGGGAAGGTGGGTTTGATCCCTGGTTAGGGAACTAAGACCCCACATGCCATGAGGCAACTAAGTCAGCGTGGTGCAACAAAAGATCTCACGTGCTGCAACTAAGACCTGAGGTGATAAAAAAAAAACAAGCAAAACCCCTCAGATATTCTTTGTGGGCTGCACTGGGTCTTTGTTGCTGCACCTGGGCTTTTTATTTAGTTGCTGCAAGCGGGGGCTACTCTGTTTCAATGCGCAGACCTCTCATTGCGGAGCACAGGATCCAGATGGGGGGCTCCAGTAGTTGCAGCAGGCTGGCTCAGTAACTGCAGCTCATGGGCTCTAGAGCGCAGGCGCAGTAGTTACGACACACGGGCTTAGCTGCTCTGAGGCATATGGAATCTTCCCAAACCAGGAACTGAACCCACGTCTCCTGCATCGAGAGGCGGATTCCTATCCACTGTGCCAACTTAGAAGTCCCTTTGAATACTTCTAACACATTAGTGACTAGAGACATAATAACGCCACAGATTTAAGTTTCTGCAAAAACTTCTTAGGGCAATAATGTGTTAAAATCTTGACGTCCAGGTCTTATCCTAGACCAGTTTACCTCAGAATATATGGGTCAGATACAGGCAACTCTGCTACAGATTGTTCCAAGTAAAGTTCCTGATTTCTGGGGCCCAGAGGCTAAAATGACATTTAATTTTTAGTTAATCGTCTTTGCTAATTGTTTCAGTGTATACTTGCCTCTCCAAATAGACATCAAGCTTTTTGAGGATAGGGACCATCATTTCTTCTCTGGTGTCCCTTCTGGTCTCCTACCCAGAATAGCCTCCATTAAATGCTTGCTCCTTCCTGTTTGAGGTAGTGAGGCCTCAATGATTACTTCGGGTGAAGTCTGGCTATGAGGAAATGACTGGGAAAAAGAGATCTCAACAATCATGGAGTTTAACTGTGGTTTTTTTTTAAAAGAAACTTCTGGCCATGCCAAGCAGCATGTGAGTCAGTTTCTCTACCAGGGACTGAACCCACACCTCCTGCATTGGAAGCATGGAGTCCTAGCCACTGGCCCACCAGAGAAGTGCCTACCACCTTTTTAAAAAGATTTTTTTTGGTTAACTGTATTTTAAAATATTCGAAATGATCTAAACAATGATCATCAGAGTCTAGTAACATCACAAACATACACACAAAGGTCAGCTGGGCAAGAGCTGCCTTCTGATGGAAGCAAACACTACCACCCATGAAACAGTCTTGTGGAAAAGTCAGATAGGAATCAAATAAGTCTGAACTCAACTGCACTTTCAGGAAAGACAGGGGCAGAGGAACATGGAAAACTCAGCTTCAGGGATGCAGTTAACAGAATCCAGTATTTAGAAAACCATATAGGACAAACGATGCAATTTCTTTAGAAATAATGACTACTGCAAGGGAAAAATAAAGGAGACGGGACCTGTAGATTGAAAAAGATTTAGGAGATAAATCTCCCAAATGCAGTGTGTGGACTGTGAAATGGAATATTTCCTACCTTATCAGTAAACAAGGATGTCACAGCCATTAGTGATTTCAGGCCTCCGATTATGAATTTCTAAGAACAGAGAGTGCCCAAGTGTGAGAACAATGTCTTTGACCCAGCAGTTGTTGGCTGCCACCACTCCCTATGGTGAGGAACAAAGGATATAAAAAATCAAGAAGCAGGACGCTGGTCCCAGGTAGCTGAGATGCACATGAAGGGAATGATTTCTGTGAGTCGAAATGCTTGCATCTTCCCATACATCAGTTCAGTTCACTTAAGTCGCTCAGTCGTGTCCGACTCTTTGCGACCCCATGGACTGCAGCATGCCAGGCCTCCATCACCAACTCCCGGAGCTTACTCAAACTCATGTCCATCGAGTCAGTGATGCCATCCAACCAGCTCATCCTCTGTCCTCCCCTTCTCCTTCCACCTTCAATCTTTCCCAGTGTCAGGGTCCTTTCCAATGAGTCAGTTCTTCACAACAGGTGGCCAAAGTATTGGAGTTTCAGCTTCAGCCTCAGTCCTTCCAATGAATATTCAGAACTGATTTCCTTTAGGATGGACTGTTTGGATCTCCTTGCTGTCCAAGGGACTCTCAAGAGTCTTCTCCAACACCACAGCTCAAAAGCATCAATTCTTCAGCACTCAGCTTTCTTTATAGTCCAACTCTCACATCCATACATGACTACTGGAAAAACCATAGCTTTGAATAGACAGACTTTTGTTGGAAAAGTAACGTCTCGGTTTTTTAATAAGCTGTCTAGGTTGGTCATAACTTTCTTCCAAGAATCAAGCGTCTTTTAATTTCATGGCTGCAGTCACCATCTGCGGTGATTTTGGAGCCCTAAAAAATAAAGTCTCTGTTTCCACTGTTTCCCCATCTATTTGCCATGAAGTGATGGGACAAGGTGCCATGATCTTAGTTTTCTGAATGTTGAGTTTTAAGCCAACTTTTTTGCTTTCTTCTTTCACTTTCATCAAGAGGTTCTTTAGTTCTTCTTCGCTTTCTGCCATAAGGGTGGTGTCATCTGCATATCTGAGGTTATTAATATTTCTCCTGGCAATCTTGATTCCAGTTTGTGCTTCATCTGGCTTACCATTTCACATGATGTATTCTGCATATAAGTTAAATAAGCAGGGTGACAATATACTGCCTTGATGTACTACTTTCCTGATTTGGAACCAGTCTGGTGTTCCATGTCTGGTTCTAACTGTTGCTTCTTGACCTGCACACAGATTTCTCAGGATGCAGGTCAGGTGGTCTGGTATTCCCATCTCTTGAAGAATTTTCCACAGTTTGTTGTGATCCACACAGTCAAAGGCTTTGGCATAGTGAGTAAAGCAGAAGTAGATGTTTTCCTGGAACTTTCTGGCTTTTTTGATGATCCAATGGGTGTTGGCAATTTGATCTCTGGTTTCACTGCCTTTTCTAAATCCAGCTTGAACATCTGGAAGTTTACGGTTCACATACTGTTGAAGCCTGGCTTGGAGAATTTTGAGCAATAGTTTGCTAGCATGTGAGATGAGTGCTATTTGTGTGGTAGTTCGAGCATTTTTTGGCATTGCCTTTCTTTGGGACTGGAATGAAAACTGACTTTTCCAGTCCCGTGGCCACTGCTGAGTTTTCCAAATTTGCTGGCATATTGAGTGCAGCACTTTCACAGCATCATCTTTCAGGATATGAAATAGCTCAACTGGAATTCCATCACCTCCACTAGCTTTGGTCATAGTGATGCTTCCTAAGGCCTACTTGACTTCGCATTCCAGGATGTCTGGCTCTAGGTGAGTGATCACACCGTCTTGATTGTCTGGGTCATGAAGATCTTTTTTGTATAGTTCTGTGTATTCTTGCCACCTCTTCTTAATATCTTCTGCTTCTGTTAGGTCCATACCATTTCTGTCCTTTATTGTCCCTATCTTTGCATGAAAAGTTCCAATTTTCTTGATATCTGCAATTTTCTTGAAGAGATCGCTAGTCTTTCCCATTCTATTTCTTTCCTCTATTTCTTTGCATCTGATCACTGAGGAAGGCTTTCTTTTCTCTCCTTGCTGTTCTTTGGAACTCTGCCTTCAAATGGGTATATCTTTCCTTTTCTCCTTTGCCTTTCACATCTCTTCTCTTAGAATCACCTACTAAAATATTTACAGATGATTGATATGGTGTGTGGGATTTGATTCAGCATAACATGGTGTATCTGGAGTAGTGGGTTGAAATAGAGGCACAAGATTGGGCATGAATTTGCTGGTAACCATTAAAGCTGGGTGATGGGTACGTTGAGGGAAGTCTTTCTGCTACAAACCACTTTTGCGTAAATTTGAATTTTCCATAATAAAACATTTAACTACATTTCATACCGAATAAAGGTGAAACAGAAGGGAAGGGGGCAGGGCACAAACTTTCAAAGAATGATATAGCCTGAGGACATGGCATACACTGATTAGAACCAAATAGGTCCAAGATGAGTTGACTTCCTCTAGACCTTGAGCCTCACTGTACACCCACTATAACATATCAGCAAGCTAAGTAACATACCCACCAGTGCCATGACAGTTCCAAGGCTGCATATTAAGGATCAAAAAGTGGGTGGTGGCCCAATTCCTGGAAATCGCTACTCTTTCCCCAAAGTAGTTGGAATAACCCTCCCATTCATTAGCCTGTGAAATTACCCAGCCTGTAATAACTAACCAAGCCATATTTGGGGACTGCTCCCACCTCCTGAGATGGCCCACACTCTGTGGAGTGTGTTTCACTCTAAATAAATCTACTTCTTAGCTATCACTTTGCCTCTCACTGGATTTTTTTCTGCAATAAGACATCTGGAACCTGAGCCTCATTAAGTCCTGAAACCAGGTATGTGATCTCAGTTAAAAGATTGTGGATTCAAGTCCCGAGCTGGGCTTTGGCTGGGTTCGAGTCCTGGCCATGTGGGTTCACATCCCAATCTGAGTCACAGGGTTTCAAAGGAATCTACTCTAAAAAGCCTCTGGCCAAAGCTAGGCTTAAAAACTCTTGGAAGCCTGATAAAATGGTTAATGTGTAATCCCAAGCAGCTCATTGCAAAGTGACCTTTATACCATGGTTGGCTTCAAAAGTAGGGAATTAGAGTTGGAGAAGCAGGTCAAGTGGAAAGAAAATCTCTGGGCTGGAAAAGAACTCTCAGAGATTTTTTCCAGGCCAGGGTAGGCACCAAGTGCCCCTCCCAGCTGGGATGGAGCTGAATGGAAGCTTGAAGAGTCACATGTCACAGAAAGCAGTTCTCAGTCACGCAAAGGTGACTGAACTGAGGTCCAGAACTGAGGCCTTTTCTGTGACTAGTAACTCAGTCACTATACGATTAGTGGAAGTTGCTTTTCATTTAATTCCAAGAGTGGTAGCTATTAATATTAAGCACTGCCAAATCACCACATAGGAAAGTCTCCTTTTAAAGAACAAAAAAAGGGCAAAAACTGAGAAACCTAAACTTGGTTCTATCCTCAGATGGAAACAAATTATAACCCGCACTGGCCCTGCCCTGACTAGCATGTGTATCGTGGCTCTCAACCTTAGTTGCAATAGGATCATCAGGGAATTAAAAAAAAAATTCCAACATCCAGGTTGACTGCAGGCTAATGACATCAGAATCTAGGGGTCTGAGAATCAGACATCAATACTTTTTAAAAGGAACACACAGGCCTTTGAGAAGACAAAGCAATGAGGGAAACATTAAGTGTGGTTGATGATGTTTTATTGCTAAGTCGTGTCCAATTCTTTGTGACCCCATGGACTGTAGTCCACCAGGCCCCTCTGTCCATGGGATTTCCCAGGCAAGAACACTGGACGGGGTTGCCATTTCCTTCTCCAGGAGATCTTCCCGACCCAGGGACTGAACCCACATCTCCTGCATTGGCAGGCAGACCTTTACTGTTGAGCCACCAGGAGAGCTCTTATGTGTGGTTAAGTAAGAGTAAAATCTGCCATGTGTGTATATACATATATCAGTTAGAGTGATTGTCCCTTTCTTCTGCACTTATTTTGCATATCACTATCATTAAAGTTTGCCCTGGCTAATTTGTTGAAAATTTCCCCTTAGGACATCCTGATTTAAAGATTTTTTTTAAAAAGTGTAATTTCCTACAGAATGCAATCTTTAATGATAAGGTTATGTAGCCTCTAAACACTTGCTTTAAGATTTAAAACTATATAAATTTATTTCTCAGATGAAGTTTACTCACCTCAAAGGTGTAAAGTACATACACACACTGCGGTAATTCTCTATCTACATGGCTTCATTGACTTTTATCCTGTAACTCTTCCATCCCCACCCCATCATCCATCCTCCTAAAACTTGACTGCCATGTACTAGTTACAAAGTATCAAAACACAGAGTTGTCAGTTTCTGCCTGATGCTGATTTGTAATAAATTTTGTGATTCTAACAAATTCATTTCTTAAAAGTAATGTCATATGACCCAGCAATACCACTCCTGGGCATACACACGGAGAAAACCAGATCTGAAAGAGACACGTGCACCCCAATGTTCATCGCAGCACTGTTTATAATAGCCAGGACATGGAAGCAACCTAGATGCCCATCAGCAGATGAATGGATAAAGAAGCTGTGGTACATATACACCATGGAATATTACTCAGCCGTTAAAAAGAATTCATTTGAACCAGTTCTAATGAGATGGATGAAACTGGAGCCCATTATACAGAGTGAAGTAAGCCAGAAAGATAAAGAACATTACAGCATACTAACACATATATATGGAATTTAGAAAGATGGTAACGACAACCCTATATGCAAAACAGAAAAAGAGACACAGAAGTACAGAACAGACTTTTGAACTCAGTGGGAGAAGGTGAGGGTGGGATGTAGCGAAAGAACAGCATGTATATTATCTATGGTGAAACAGGTCACCAGCCCAGGTGGGATGCATGAGACAAGTGCTCCGGCCTGGTGCACTGGGAAGACCCAGAGGAATCGGGTGGAGAGGGAGGGGGGAGGGGGGATCGGGATGGGGAATACGTGTAAATCTATTGCTGATTCATGTCAATGTATGACAAAACCCACTGAAAAAATAAATAAATTAATTAAAAAAAAATAAAATAAAATACAAATTAAATAAGCAAAAAAAAAAAAAAGTAATGTCAGTTTTTCCCCACTATCCAGCAAAGCTCTTTAACATTGAGTCTTACCAGCACCCTGAATTTTCCAGCAGAAACCAAAACCCAGTTTTAATCCTCTTATATGGGCCAATGAAGAGCTTTCCTAGAGATATCTGAGGAACTGTTAGATACTCCTCAGGTTCAGTCTTTGACAGAAAAGATGAGGAAAAGCTTTTTGAAAGAGGCACTCCTAAACCCATTCCCGCAGTTTATTTGGCAAATTCGTACTACATGATGACAAGCACATGCATTAAAATGTGTATTTGGAAATAATGTAAAAAGTTTTTACACAACTGATTAGAACTACATATCTAATATGTTTTTTTTTTAAGTGAAAAAATGGAACATTTCCTGCCATATCAGTAAACAAGGATGTCACAGTCTCAGTGACTGCAGCCCTCGAATGGGATCTGGTGAGCCCTAAGGGCACTGAGGAAGGAGAATACGTGTGATCTCAGAGCACTTCTCTCAGGGAGAAATGAGAGATGTTGAGATGCTGTCTCCTGGGCTTGAAGTCCTAAAATTTCCTGCTGAATAAAACATAACTCTCAACTTTTAGGTTATGAATATTTTTTAAGTCGACAAAAGAGAGCAGACCCTGTGGGGCCCTCCTGGGTACAAATTCTGTGTCCCCATTTCTTGTTTGCACAGGGAATAAGCGTCACTCAGTATCCTTGACCTTCTCTGAACTCCAAAGAGCAGATTAAAGTAGCTGTTTATTAGGGGAGGGAAAGAATGCAGAAACTAAGGAGGAACGGACAAGAAACAATAGTACAACCGTAAGGCAGAGTCCTGGCTCCTCCTCAAGAAATATGCGTGCAACTCTGGGCTCGAGCTTCAGTCACACAGTCATGTTAGGGGAAACACGCTGACTGAAACTGTCCACCCTGGCCAGGCACCATAGTAACCATGTTCATGAGTTATTTTACGACAGGAGGTCCTGGTAAGGAACACCGAACTAATAAGCCACCACCAACTGGAAGAGTTTGGAAAAGATCAAAAGGAATCACTATATGTCCTACCACCTCCCAGAATCCTTCTTTCTGGCATCCATCTTGGCTGAGCAATGCGTGCACCACCAGGAAGGACTCCGAGTCATAATGATTGGCCAAAGACAACCTGGAAATTAATCCCATCACCATAAAACCCGAGACTGCAAGCCATGTGGCAGAGCAGTTCTGTCCTGGGTTCCTGGGTTCCTCCTGGGTTCCCTTACCCTCCTGCTCTCCACCTGGAAGCCCCTTCCCAATAAAGTCTCTTGCTTTGTCAGCATGTGTGTCTCCTTGGACAATTCATTTCCAAGTGTTAAATAAGTGGATCCAAGTGTTAGATCCACTCTCGGATCATGGAAGGGGTTCCCCTTCCTCCAACAGTTGTGTCTGACTCTTGGCAACCCTATGGACTATAGCCTGCCAGGCTCCTCTGTCCATGGGATTCTCCAGGCAAAAATATTGAAGTGGGCTGTCATTTCCTTCTCCAGGGGATCTTCCCAACTCACAGATCCACCTGGCATCTCCTGTGTCTGCTGCATTGGCAGGTGGTTTCTTACCCACTGAGCCACCTGGGAAGCCCCAAAGAATATACATAACAATATTTTTGAGCTCTTCTGTAGGAACAAAAGCCTCCACTCAAGTGGAGGATGGTAACTTCAGGCTGAGCACAAGATTCCTTTTACCTTACAACCAACCAATCAGAAGAAAGTCTGCACACAGTAGAAGATGTTGATACCCTTCCCAAATGATTCTCCACTTAAAAAAAATTTCATGATCACAAACACAAACAAACAACTTTCATGGTCAAGCAGAATCTTTGGAGTTGGCTTCTTGACAGGAGTCTGCCATCTCCCCAGGTTACTGTCCTCATGAATAAAGCAACCTTTCTATTCCTACCAGCACTCGTCTTTCTGAGTATTGGCTTTCGAGTACTGAGCAGCCAAATCTGAGTTCAGTAATATGTTCATAAACCAAACATGACAGTGAATTTGCAAGACTTTGAAGTATGTAAGACTGAGCAAGGAGGCATGAGTCAAGGGTCAACAAGCATATGTAGGCATTTAGAAGCTATAAATAGGGGCTGAAGGCACCAGAAAGTCCCCACAGGCTTCTTGGAGTATCCCCTCCAGACTAGATTCAGAAATTTGCCTTTACATTATCCCAGAGATGACTAGGTCCAGGGATACTGGCAAACACTAACCAAGTTCACAAGGGTTGCTATGTAAACCCAAAGCCCAATTTATTTAATTTACAATAAGGTTTACAACAGTTATACCTTGGCCACCTGACGTGAAGAACCGACTCATTGGAAAAGACCCTGATGCTGGGAAAGATTGAAGGCAAAAGGAGAAGAGGGTGGCAGAGGATGAGATGGTTAGAGAGCATCATGGACTCAATGGACATGAATCTGAGCAAACTCCAGAGATAGTGAAGGAAAGGGAAGCTGGAATGCTGCAGTCCACGGGGTCACAAAGTGTCGTATACTACTTAGCGACTCAACAACAACAATAACAGGGTTTGTTATTCTTATCTTCTGGCCCCTGCATTCTCTCCTTACAGGCAGCCACACATGGAAAGTCAAATTATCATTAGAAAATTATAGAATCATAATGAGGCACATTAGCTAAGTGATTCAAATGTTTGATAGACTCAGAATAAGGTGCCTGGAATCCTCTATCCCTGCAAATGAGACTTGCCTGGGACTGGGACCAGACAGGCAGAGACTCTGTCTTAGGCTGTTCTGCAATGAATCTATGAGCTTCCATGGCCGACTAACTCCTGGTGATTGAAAGTTTTTACTCTTGCAAACCTAGGAGTCTCTTCTAAGGACTTCAGTTATGCAGTGCAATTCAGGCATTACTGGAGAACCGCTTCTTCCCCAAAAGTGTACGCAGTAGCACCGGTGGCAGGGATAGGGCAGAGGTGTGGCATTTCAGGAGTTGTGAAGAACTGAATGGGGCTTGGGGACTTGCACCCAGCTCCTGCTGTATGTTACGTCTTCTTTCAGGGCTAAGGAGGAGGCCATGGCTAAGTGAATGCCAACAGAAAAAGCTACAGCAAATTCTGAACTGGCTCCTTCAGGATAGATTTCTGGAGCCAAACTTCTCTGAGGGCTACTCGTCTGGATGTCCGGGGCCATTTGTAATTACCTCATGGTTCTGTCATTTATAGACTTGTCAGTCTTCCTCAGAGTCAGCCAGCACCTTCTCCTCACTGCCTCCAAGGAGAGGCCCCCCCCTCCTCCTGGGTGCTCTCTCTTCCTCTTCCGCTTATTTAATCACTAAGTCATGTCCATGAAGGACACATGTCGAATCTGCATCTGCTGCATTGCAGGCAAATGCTTTACCACTGAGCCACTGGGGAAACCCATTCCACTTCCGCTCTTCAGGGCTGGATTCAAAGGCCACCTCCTTCATGACCAAGGCATCCCAGGGGCCCGGCTTGAAGAGACCGCTCCTTCTTCTGAGTCCCATTCACTTTGTCACAGGCACAATAATACCAACAATTGTTAAAGCTTACTGAGTACCTTCTATGTGCCAGACGCTACATTAAACACTACATATATATATATATTTTTTTAACACTACATATATTATTTCCTTTAATCAGCAAGTCAAGGTCTGTTACTACTTTAACTGTATAAGTAGGGAGACTCTTTGAGGATGAGGGGCTGGTCAGGCAGCTTCTAAGAGACAGGGTTTGACGGCAAGCCTCTTGCCCTCACAAGAGCCATTCTCTCACCATTTCACATGTACTGCCCTTTTGTTGTTTTTATCTTTATATAATATATATCTATATTTATGATTATGTGCTTAAAACTTAAGTTTCTTAAATAATACTTCCCAGTCCATGTGCCATGCACTCTATTCTATTTCACTTTGTTTTTTAAAGGCTAGTGGCATCACCGACTCAATGGGCATGAGTTTGAGCAAGTTCCAGAAGTTGGTGATAGACGGGGAGGCCTGGCGTGCTGCAGTCTGTGGAGTCACAAAGGGTTGGACACGGCTGAGTGACTGAATGTTTAAAGGCTAATTTAACCCCCTAAATTGACTTCATGATCTATAGTAATGGGTGGTAACCTAGGATGAAAAACACTTTAGGCACTGTTCTCTAAAACATGTAGTAGTAAGACATAAATCAAAGATATAGTTTGGAAAGATCAAATTAAACAGCAGCAAAAATGGTTAGAAAAAAGGAGACCTGTGGAGAATGCAGCAGTAATACAGGAGAGAAAATGGGAAAATATGTCTCAAGTCCACACCTTCTATTTCCATTGTCAACATTTTGGTTCAGATGGGAACCACCTCACCTCACCTCATCACCTTATCACTTCTCCCCAGACCAGCCTCCTAACCAGCCCAGGCTTACCTCACATTGACGCCTGAGTGATCTCTCAAACAGACAGTTTTGTCCCTCTTCTAGCCCAAACCCCGCAGTGGTCCTCCAAAGTTCTCAGCATCAAGTTCAAACTCCACAACACGGTCTGCACAGGGCCTGCATCATTGGCCACTCTCTCTAGGGCAGCTACAGGGAACTTCTGCCCCTTGTTCTGATTCTGCTCCCCCTAATCCAGGGGCCTCTTCCCCCTTCTGTACCCTCTCTGGGCCAACCTTGACTCACCCTTCAGGTGTCTCTGTGAACAGCTTTTCTTCCTGTCCACCTGCCTTGATCCCTTCTGTCTGGGTTAGGTGCCCCTACACTGTGCTCTCTTAGCACTCCGTCACCAAGCGTCTAGTTATTTACCTCTGTGGAGTCTGAGTGAACAGGCATGGCATCTGCCTTGTTTTTTGTACCTCTAAGCACGTGGCTCACGTCCTAGAGACAGTAAATGCTTACTAACTAGTAGTTGAATGAATGAGTGACATTTGTTGACATCTGTGCTAAGAACTTTTGGCTCCCTCCTCTGCTTTCTACATAGAGAGGGCATCTCAGGCCCTTTAAGGGTGATTCCAGGTGAGTGGCAAGACCAGAGGACTGGGGTACAGACGAAGAGGGCAGGTGATGTTAGGAGAACATTCTACAAGGTTGTAAGCAGGAGCAGTTTCAGGGTTGAAGCAAAGTTCAGGCTTCCTTTTCCATCAGGTACAGAGTGAGAAAGCATCTCTGCCTGTGTGTGGAGAACCATTCAGGGCTTTTGAAAAGGTACTGATCTGGTCTGAAACAACTAAGCTGACCTACTTCTCCTGCCCCTCTTTCTGCCTTTTCCCGATCATGGCAGGAATATTTCCAGAGCGTATGTGGCTCATAAGAACATTCTGGCAAGTTCAGCTCAGGTCTGCTGAGTTGAGATCAGAGGCAGCTTGGATCTGGAGTTCGCTTTCAGAGTTCAGGGAAGGCTCCAATGTCTAGTTTTTGAGTAACCCTAAAGCCCCTCCGCGGGCTGCCTGGCTCCCAGCCCACATCCTCCTCCTTCCCTCCTCCCCTCCACTCAGGCAGAGCCAAGCTCGAGAGACACTGGGATTCTGGGTAAAGTGTTTGCTCACAGTGAGGGAGTCCCCCCAACCCCACCCATCCAACCCTCCCTTCAGGCAAGGTCAGTATCAGCAAAGAGCCAGCTGCACTCCCCTCCCGGGAACCCTAAAGAGACAAACTGAATAAAAATCTATTTTATTAACAGCCTGACCTACCAGCATTGATCACGTTAGAAATGACGCCCACATGCACGCTCACCACCACGCACAGAGGGACCAGGCTCAGCGGAGCTCAAAAAGCCGTTTAAATCTGTCCAGCGGTGATTCCTTCTCTAAGGGCCCAAAACATCCCCCCAAATTAATAACCCCCAGAAAGCAGTGCTGGGGAAAATTCCTTGCGGATTTGAGATTTTCACTCTGTTAATCTCCTAACTCAATAAAGCAAGCACTCTCCCAACAAATTAAATACTTTATTAAAGGGTGCCCTCCCCCAATCTCTTTGATGTGGGTACAGACCTGCAACCCTCTCAGGGTCTGAGTGTCCATGGGAGGGGTTGTTCCTGCCTCCTATCATTTTCTCCTGTTATTCCAAGGAGGCCCAGAACCCACTGGGATTTGCTGGTTCTTAGATTCTGGAAACTTCCGAGACCTTTGGCTTCCCTGAGTAGACTGCACAGCCTGTCAGCTGAGGGCAATTCTTACCATTCTCTGGTGGGGGTGACAGGCCCCCAGACAGGCCCCCATGCACCTCTCCTGCTGCAGTCTGCCAGGAGGAGGCTCTGGTACAGCTGTCCAGGCCAAGGCGGACTGGCTGGCCAGCAACCAAATCTTGTCTCTGACCTTTGCAGAAGCTGCTGCTCAGACCTCCAAGAGTCAGCTGCAAACCAGCCAGGGTGAGCTGGAGAGATGGTTAAAGGGGGAGAAGTTTTCCCTGGTGGCTCAGACGGTAAAGAATCTGCCTGCAATGTGGGAGACACAGGTTTGATCTTTGGGTCGAGAAGATCCCCTGGAGAAGGGAACGGCAAGAAGGGTGGAGAAAGGAGCTCGAGATGAGGAGGGCTGAGTGGCTCTCCCCTGAATGCTTCCTTCTTCAAAAATGACCCTCAAGATGCTACGCTTTCCATCAGCCTGGCACTGGGTTCCGCTGTTAAACTTCCTCCAGCCTCCAGTTTCCTCTCACTGTGGGTTCGAGGAGCTGCTCGGGTTAGACTGGGGGCCCTTCCTGGGTCTCTTCAAATACTGTCCTTGGAAAGCTGCCTGCGGAGAAACACCCACACCCATTGCAGACGGCAATGCCAGGCCCCTTTATGTTTTATCTGGGGTCTTCTTCCAGAAACAT
Organism: Cervus elaphus; assembly: GCF_910594005.1. Lineage (NCBI taxonomy): Eukaryota > Metazoa > Chordata > Mammalia > Artiodactyla > Cervidae > Cervus > Cervus elaphus. Next base: position 92,440,818 of record NC_057825.1, read on the forward strand.
CATTATCTACAGTTTATCACTTTCATTTCAGGGTCTATAGTGTGCAAGGCTCTGTGGATCCACATTCACATTAGAAATCTATGGCAACAGCCATGTGTCTGAGGGCCTGAGGCCTTCTCAGCAAAGGTTCTGTGTGTGTGCGTGACAGGCACTCATGGGGGGCCTGGTCCTGGCAGTTATTGCCAGGGGTTCTGAATGCACACCTTGCCCAGGATGGGGGGAAGTCACGCTCTTCCTACTGGGCATTGAAGAAGACCTTTCTCAACTTTTGTTCTCTCAACATGCCCCGCTTTGGACAAGAAAGGCATTTGCCCAGGGAGTTATAAGCCCTTCAGAGGCATTAAGCCACAGTAGCCCACACTGGGCCCTGGGCATTTGAAATGTCCTCCCCTCACTTATCAGCCCCGGATGGATGTCCTGGGCGCTGTGGCTGTCCCTGTTTATCTCTCACACTGTCAAATTCCCTCCAGACTTAAGTCCTCCCATGGAAATCAGAACAGAATCCCTAAAAGTTGAAGAAAGGGGAGAGAGGTGGCTGGGAAAATGGGGAAAATGTGACAAAGTGCATCAACACTCGAGTTGGAGACTCAGACAGCCCTGGACTGGCATCCAGACTTGGCTACCTGCGTGCTGTGACTCTTGCATTGATTTGACTATTAATCTCACTATCCTCAACTATGAAATGAGGATAATAAAATTTCCTGCCTCCCCAGGGTCATTGTGCAGATTGAATGAGAGGAGCCTGTGAATTGTTAGCATGCAGTAAGGGCTCCTTGAATGGGCTGATAAGAAGAGGCTCCATACTTTCCTGACAGGGATTGGGCCCAGCCATGAGGCTAGGAATTCATTCTTCTGAGGCCTGCAGGAATTTGCTAGTCACTCAATGGCCTCTTTTTCCTCCCAGGAAAGACTGGAGTAGGGGGTTGGGGGGAAGCATGGGAATGTCAAAATCTGCTCCTCGTTCTATAGAACAACCATTGAGGTGGGTGAGTTTGGTAGGTGAGGATGGGGCCCAGGCGCTGACTGGGGCAGCTGCCAGCTTCTGGGTGCTGTGGTGGCCCCCAGGCAGCGCCACCTTGGGCACAGCTGGCAGTAAGTCCAGGCATTCTCAACGGGGGCAATATCAGTCCCAGGGGGGCGAAAATGCATTCTCAGGAGAGCAAAAAAGTTTAAAATATTGTTTTGGGGGCTGCAAAGCTCAACCCTCCCTGAAAAAAATATAATTTCTTAGCACTGCATTTCTCTCATTAGAAAAAAAAAATTTAATTCTATTTGAACAAAGTTAATTTTAATTACCAATTTGGGTGTGGGGGCATTAGTACAAACAAGTTGGAGAACGTTGTTATATTCTGTCTTCCAGACTCTCAACTTCTGTCCCAGGGTCCCTCCTCTTCTCCCCAGCCCTTCCTGCTGCCCCTTCCTGTATCCTGCCTTCTCCCTGGGCCGTAGGCAGCATTTGGCATTGCTAATTGCCTCTAGTTCAGAGGCCTCTGTGCCCCAGGCACCCAGCATGGCCAGCGCTATTCCTTACCCTGATTCTCCGCTGGCTCCCATGACTTCACCGCGTGGTCCCCTCCAGCTGTCTGGCGCTCCTCTCTCTCTTATCGCCCCTGCACACAGCTCCTCTGATCCCCACATGCGCCTCTATGGCTCCACTCTGCTTGTCCTGCCGCAGACTCTACCAACGCCCACTGGGGCACCCGACTGGATTTTTCCCGGGACACATTCTCCTTCCTCCAGGCAGCACTTGCATCTATCCCAGCCTGCTCGGTGCTTTCCCTTTCACAACATTTAGTTTGGCATGAAAGGACATATGCCCTTGTGTTATTCTCTCATAGTTTCATGGGTGTCTGTTATACTTTCTCACCTGGATTTTCATTTCTCCAAGAATGAGACAGTCATAAATTTCTGTTTGCTCCTTAGTGGTCCAAACCAATTCTGGACACCAAGGAAAGGCAGGTAAGTGGGTCTCTGGGGGCCAGGAAGTGCCCCGGCAGGACTCAAGGTCCGAAGTGCCATTGGTCAGCTCAGCCTGGGCCCAGGCAGACCGCCGTGGGAAGCCCCCCCTGCTGCCCTCCAGAGAGGGACTCACCTGGCCGACTCCTTCCACTCCATCTGGTCTCCGTCATGCTGCAGAGTGTCCATCTCTGTGAAGAGGGTGGGGTTGGGAGCCTCATCTTCCTCCCCCAGGATGTCCTGGAGCTGCTCAGCAGCTGGAGACCCTGCAAAAGGAGGGCAGCGAGCTCTGCTGAGTGCCCGGTGGGAGGTGGAGGCCCTTGAACTGGAGCAGGAGCCAAGGGCAAGGGAAAAGTATTTCCTATTCAGTGAGACTAAGTCCACCTTCTGGGTGAAGCTAGAGTTGGATGTGGGTGGGATATTCTCCCAGATAAAAGAGATGAGAGGATTTAGTCTGTATTCAGAGTCCAGGGACTTGTAGCTGACACTAAAGAAAGATGGAAAATGGCCAAAGCCAGGGCAGCAGCAAGGATAGGGATCAGAATAGATAAGTGAGGTGAGAAAAACGCTGTCCCAACTTCAGAATAACGGAGGGATCCCTTTTCCACTGGGCCCCAGACAGTCACCTCCCACACTGGCCTTAAAGGGGCGATCAGCCCTGTGAAAGGATGTGCTTGCACCAGCATGCCATGTGGGCCCACCTTCTTCACGGGCAAGATGACAGTCTGTCCCTGAACTCCCAGTCTGCTTTCCAACTGCCCAGGGGTGTTGCCTCCTGGGGGTCTCTCAGGCACCTCAGGTCAGCATTCAAACACAGAACACGTACCCTTCCCCAGACATACTTCTCCTGTCTTCCCTGCCTCCTCCTCGCCCATGCTCCCTCCCTTCCTTCTTTCTCTTACTTAATATTTAAGAAATGTCTATTGTGTGTCAGGCATTGGTCTAGGTGCAAGGAAACAAAGCTGTGAAGGAGGCCCATATATCCTTTATCTCTTGAGCCTCTCCAGTGGCAGATACAGACAATAAACAAGTAAACAAATCTATAAACAGTCATTTCAGGCAGTGATAAGTGTTCTGAAAAAAAGAAAAGACCATGAAGCTACATTACATAGCAAGATCAAGAAAGGCCTCTCTAAGAAGGGTATATTTGACCTGTGACTTGAAAAATGAGAACAAGCCACTTCTACAAGAGCTGAAAGTCCGCCTAAGGTCTGAGGTGGAGCGTGCCGGCCCGTGTACAGAGCATGGTGAACCAGAGCCAGAGACAGATGACGTGACATCACAAGCATGACTGTCTACCAACTGCATAGGTAGACACCCTGGATCATTCTCACCTCACCTCCTTCTCTCACCCCCACTCCCACATTAAAAGTTTTCGAGAATCCTTTTCTTCCTCACCAATTCCATTGCCTCTGCCCTGGTTCAGTCTCTCACTGACTCTCTTTTCTTGTTGCTGTTCAATTGCTCAGTCGTGTCTGACTCTTCCTGACCCAAGGACTGCAGCACACCAGGCTTCCCTGTCCTTTACCAACTCCTGGAGCTTGCTCAAACTCATGTCCATTAAGTCAGTGATGCCATCCAATCATCTCATCCTTGGCCACCCCCTTCTCTTCCTGCCCTCAATCTTTCTTGTCATCAGGGTGTTTTCTAAAGAGTCTCTTTAGTCTCTTTGCATCAGATGGCCAAAGTACTGGAGGTTCAGCTTCAGCACCAGTCCTTCCAATGAATATTCAGGGCTGATTTCCTTAAGGATTGACTGTTTGATCTCCTTGTAGTCCAAAGGACTCTCAAGAGTCTTCTCCAGCACCACATTTCAAAAGCATCAGTTCTTTGGCACTCAGCCTTCTTTATGATCCAACTCTCACATCTGTATACAACTACTGGAAAAACTGTATCTTTGACTATACGGACCTTTGTAGGCAAAGTAATGTCTCTGCTTTTGACTGTCTTTGGGCTTCATCAAGTCTTCCTCTCCCTTCAAGCTTCTCTGTTTCCTCAGTTTATCATCCCCTTTGGCCCTCACTTATTTCTCCATTGACTCCCAATAGTCAATAATTTTAGCTACTGTTTCATCACAGACTCTACCCTCTTACTCTTTGACTCCCCAGTAACACCAGACAGTTGATGCCCAAACAAGAACTAACTGGCCCAGTCTCTACCTCTGCAGGTGCGTCCTGGGGTGCAGGGAGAGGCAGTGTGGTACACTATAGTACGGTGGATGCAAGGCGCCCGCTAGGTTTTCAATTTAGCTAGATGTCAGTGTGAATCTCAGAGGTGCTACTTACTCATGAGTGAATTCAGTCTGAGCGAACAAGGTTGTTGTCCCAATAAATCAGATAAGGAGAATACTACACAAGACACAGGGCCTGGAATATAACAGGTGCTAATTCCCCTTGCCACCAGCGCTAGCACCCAGGCTCATGAGCCCCTCTGCATAAAACCACCCGGCTGTACAAATGAGGGTTTCCACTGTTATCAGGCCTCAGAAGTACAGCCGCTTCCATTCATTCTTGTCAGTGTCCTTTCCCATGTCCCTCTAAGCAATCCTCCTGATGCATCTCCTACCCCACTTCACCAAGAACATAAGGCCTCCAGGCATGAAATCCATCAACTTCCTCCCTTCTAGTCCTTCGGTGTCCTTACCATTGCTGCAGTCTATCTCTGAACAAAAGAATTCTTCCTCTAGCCTATCTCTGGCCCTATCTATTCCCTTCTACTGAATTCTTATTTCTTCAACCGGTCTTTCCTTACCTGGGTCTTCAACTTCTCTCCTCCACCCTTTTTCTATCAGCCTGTAAACGGCTCTTCCTACCTGATCCTGTTCTCTTTTTCCCTTCTCTCCCCTGAACTTCTTGAAGAGATGTTTAACACTCACTGTCTCTGCTTCCTTCTTACCAATCACTTCCCAATATGCTGCAACTGGTTCATCCCCACCACACTAAAGATGTTGACCAAGGCAGAGATTTTTAACTGGCAGCATAAAGATGTGTTTAATTCAGCTCTCATAGATTATAATAGTTTTTTTCATTATTGCTAACATAAAGAATTATGAGATTTCATGTAAAAATCCAGACTTCTGAACTTTCTTGAAAATTCAGATACTCTGATGACAGTGCCCGTATTTCTACTTGGCAACAATCAATTAGAGCTCAGTGATGGATAAGCATATGCATTTTAGTTTGCACAGTCCCCACTACTCCCTACTGTGTACCCTGCTAATCTCATTTATGCTAAGCACCCAAGTTATAACTCTGTTCTCAGGTCTCTCTTGTTGTCTTATTCTCAACTCAGTAAGTCAATAAAATAAAATAATCAACAGCACTGTGAAGCTATGGTCTGGCTTATCTCTCTGGAATATCAGTGGTGCTGACTGCTTCCTCTGAACTGAAATGCTCTTGGTTGTTTTAAGGCAGCACTTTCTAGATATCTTTTCCTATCTCTTTGAGGACTCCTCAATGTCTTTGCCTGGCACCTCTTGTATGTTTCACTTAAATCTTGATCTTCCTCCGGATTCCTCCTTGACCTTCTTGTCTCCCCTCTTTCTACACTCTTCCTGGACCATCTCATGTTCTTTCTGGCATCATCCTATAACCGTGTCTCTAGGTCCTAACTGTACTGAGCATTTCCAACTGCCAACTGTACTGCTCCATCTCAAGTCAGCCTCAACATATTCAAAGTAGCTCCGCCTCTCCTCTTCTGTCACCCCAGCCTTATCCTCCTGTGTTTTCATTAATAGTGTCCCTAGCTATCCAGCCATCTAGAGGAGAAATTTGGGGCTCACTCTTGAAGCCTCCTTCTCTCTCATCGTCCATGTCTAATCAGATACTAACTTCTTTCACTCACTTCCTGACTATTTTTTTGGCTGTCTTCCCTTTTCCAACCATTGCCACCACCTTTATTCAGGTTTTTATTGTCTCACATTCCTGTCATCACAATAGTCACCTACTTCTCCCATTGTCTCTGGTTGTCCCATCCATCCTATGCCCCAGATAGCAGCAGAGTTAGCTTTAAAGACATTTCAAACCTGCTCCCTTGGCAAACTCCTGGGAGTCATGGTATTCTGGGGGGCAGCACCATAAAATATTGTGCATATGAGTTAGAAATAATTTTACTAGCAGAAAATACTACCCATTTATCTGTATATACCTTAAAGGACTGCATTTACTTAAATGATTTTTTACTTCTGAATTTTTCTACTACTTTAAATTTACATCCTTTTTATTGATTACTGATACTTGTTGGCAGGCATCAAAAGTTTACAGAAATTTTATAGAAGAAAATATAACAGTCGAACAAATAGCCTTATTTTTTCCTTAAATTGGGAGAAGACTAGGGCTGCTTTCCTCTGAGTAGGTAAACCAGTTCTCCATGGGGTGAGAGTTCAAGTACTACTCTCTTCAAATGTATATTTGGTCATGTTACTCTTCAGGTGAAAAATATTCAATAGCTCTCTAGGATCTAAAGCCTAGGGTCTATGACATGGCTTAAGAAATCCCTCATGATCTGGCCCTAATCTGTCTGGGTAGGTTCTGTCACGTCCCTTGTCCAGACACCCCAGCCGCCCTGGACGCTGTATATTCTAACTTCAGCTGCCCTTGCTTGACCCCACATGCCCTGGATTCCAGCCACATAAGACCACACACAGTTCTCCGAGGAGAGCACGTGACTCCTTGGACCTTTTGTGCCTACCATTCCCTAAATCTTCAATCCCCCTCCCCCTTCAAGGCCAAATGAGAAGGCAGATAAGCAGAGCTGGTATGAGGTGATGAGACAGGACGAAGAGCAGGAGGCCTGAGCCAGCTCTGTCTGAGGCGTTACCTGTTCCCCGGAAGAGCTGAGCGCTGGGGTCTCCGGATGTGGACACGGCCTCTGGCCCCAGCCTGTTTCTGCTGCGGCCACCCTGGCTGCTGCCGCTGGCTTGTTCCTTTTCCCGACCAGCAGGGCTCAACAAACTCACTTTTGTTTCCAGTTAAGCACCAGGGGAGGTGAGGGGAGAGGAGAAGAGGGAGAGGGAAAGAGAGGGAAAAGGAGAGAGAGGGAGGGACAGGGAGAGAGAGAAGGAATATGTGAAAGACTGGGGAAGTGGGGAGAGCGTTATGTGGGAAGATGTAGTAAATGTGAGAGGAAAAACTATCGAGAGTGCATTAAAGATACTCCGAGTATAAGAGAAGTGTGTGTGTGTGTGTGTGTGTGTGTGTGTGTGAGAGAGAGAGAGAGAGAGAGAGAGTGAGTGAGCAGTGAGCAAGAGAGGAAAGACTCAGGTTCTCAGATGCACTGGGGAGAGAAGGTCTTGGTGGTGGCCGAGGCAGAACCTCTCGCAGGCAGCCAGGTCTCCACAGTAGCAGGGGGTGGCACCTGCAGGCGCTGAGAGGCCTGGCAGGACTGCCCTTTTGCCCCCTCCCCCATGAGCCCTTCCCGCCAAGCCTGGGGGCCCTAGGGGAGCCCAGGCACCTCTCCTCAGGCCCCTTTATAAAGGCAGAGGTAGGATTTTCCTTGAGACTCCCTGGAGCCGCCTTAGGGCCTTGGCCGCAGGTGAGCTGTCTGGAGCAGGTCCTGGCCCGGCCTCTCTCAGTCATCCAGCCCCAGGGTGGAGGTGGGGTGGTGTGAAGAGAGGTGCTATGGGGTCTCAAGTTTCACAGCAACTGTCCTTGGTCAATAACGTCCCCTGAAGCTGATTTCTCCCCTTTCCCAACTTCACAACCCAACTCCTGATCCTTTCCACCTAAGTCTGCTTCTAAGACAAAATGCCAAATATCACTTGGTGGGTGTTTTCTGAGAACCCATGGACAGGGGAACTGGTCACTTCAGGGTAAGTGGTGAACCCCCCTGGGGAATTATTTTGCTCTGCTGAGAAACTCCTAATCTCCTGGGTTCAGTTCAACAAGTACTTACTGAGTACTTAGAATGTGCCAAGGTTGATTAGAGGTCATGAGTGGCTGCTGCTCCAAGAAGCTCTGAACCCTGAATTTGCCAAGTCTCAGAGCTGGGAGAGAGCTGAGCGATGGTTGAATCCAAACGCTTCACGGATGAGGAGTCTGAGAACTGGTTTATAGCACAGAAGCCCAACTGGGCCCCCAGTTAGGGGGGCCAAGAGGAGAGCGGTTGCTGACACCCTCACCCCGCACTGCAACCCCCACCCCCTGCCTCTGCCACTGGCTCCCTTACCCCATCTTCAGGCCTGAGACTCAAAGATCAAGTGTGCCCACTTTAAACCTGAGAACATAGCAGCAGAGGCTCAGGGCGTGTGGTTAGGTCGGACACCCCAAGCAAATGCCGCCACCAAGGAGCTCCTGCTTTGGCGGGCTCCTTAGCAGGGCAGGGCGGTGAGGAGACAGGCCCTAAAGGCTCTCAGGCCACTGTTTGTACTGCACTGTGGCTGACGTCAGCCCATTTCCTTCTGAACACCACTGGGCAGACCTTGCACCCCACACTGAGTCAGGGGATGTGTCTGATCTCGAAACCCCAGAGGAGCACCCAAAGAGAGATCACCAAGGATGCCAGAGGTTTCTCTTTATTCGCATGGTGCTTTAAGAGCTCAGACCTGGGTTTAACTCCCGACTCTGATTATTACTGGCAGTGGGATCTTGGCAAAGCATTAAACAGCCTGAGCCTTAGTTTCTCCATCTATGAAGTGAGAATAGTCACCCCTGCTTTACTGGGTTGTGGTGACCATCAAATGAGATGATGTATGCGACATGATTGGCACAGTGCTTGGCATATGCCAGTCACCCAGTAAACATTGCTATGATTGATGTTGCAAAAAGGTCTGACATTTTCCTCCCCCATAACAGCTCTTTTAAACATTCCAAGAGCTCAATCTTTCTCAGCTTCTGAACACTACTACTCCCATGCTACCCCTCTCCATCTCCCTTCCCTTGGGTCCACAGGAACCTAGTGATGTGCTGGGTTCGCGCCTCAAGGTTTCACTGCATCTCTAATGCACTCCAGGTCCCACACGCAAGTTCATCCGCAAGTAAGAGAGGCTGCAGATAAGGGCCCCTCTGGTTGAGAGCTCACAGCAACAGTCCCACAGCGATGGCCCAAGTGGACTAAACCAGCAGTTTCTGGGAGAAATCTAACCTTGGCAGGACCAAGCTTGAGGAAACACACAAAAAGAAGCAAACAGAATCGTGCTTTTACTGGCGGCAGGGAGAGGGGCACCAGTCTAGTCATTACTTGAGCAAAGCACAAAATCCCCTGGATTGCAACTGGACTGCAACCTGCAGGTATTCAACTCCTAGAAGACCCAGGAGGTGTTTAAGGCCACCAGGAAGTCAGTGTGAGGGCCTGGGGTCCTCAGCTCAGAGTCTTCTCAGAGGCACTCTCTCCCAGGCTCCAGATGAGTCACTGGACACCGAGCTTGGTGAGGTCAGGGTCTGTCTTGCTTACGTTGTGCTACTGGCCCCAGAAAAGGGTTCACAGCATGGACATTCAATAAACATTTGCTAGGTGAATGAGTTTCACTGCTTAACACTCATGAGTATATCAGCAGGGACCAGCCTCAGCGGAAAGAAGCCGTGAACAAGGAAACGGAGCTAGGTATGCTTTTTCCAGTGGTCATGTATGGATGTGAGATTTGGACCAGAAAGAAGTCTGAGCACCGAAGAGTTGATGCTTTTGAGCTGTGGTGTTGGAGAAGACTCTTGAGAGTCCCTTGGACAGCAAGGAGATCAAACCAATCAATATGAAAGGAAATTAACCCTGAATATTCACTGGAAGGACAGATGCTGAAGCTCCAATACTTTGGCCACCTGATGCAAAGAGCTGACTCGTTAGAAAAGACCCTGATGCTGGGAAAGATTGAAGGCTGGAGGAGAAGGGGATGACAGAGGAAGAGATGGTTGGATGGCATCACCAACTCAATGAACATGGATTTGAGCAAGCTCTGGGAGTTGGTGATGGACAGGGAAGCCTGGTGTGCTGTGGTCCATGGGGTCACAAAGAGTCGGACACGACTGAGCAACTGAACAACAACAACAAAGGGGATCAAGAACAGTTCAAGGCCCCCAAGTTCTGAGGAGTGGGAGAGACAGAACCGAGGGCTCCAAAGTCAGGCCTGCACTCATCTGAGGTGGTCTTCAAGAGAGGACAGGAAGGCCCCAAGTCCTCATTTCATGGACAGTAGGGTTGTTTGTTTTTTTCTTTTTTCCCTAGAAAGCAGTCCGTAAACTCAAAATGTGCTCTCTGGGAAGGCAGAGAAGAGAATCTGCAAACCCGTAGTGTTTATGGGAATCGTCCCGTCAGTAGCCTCGGGTCATCTGCTGGCCCACATGCTCCCTCGCCCAAGGGATGATGCTCTGGTGGCTGTGTTTCTGGAGTACTTAAACTGTGCCTCTAGGCCATGGTTAATTGAACCAGGAACAGTTGATTGGACACCTGGCTCAAGCCCGGAAATTTTGAATTTGGTTTCTGAGATAGCTGGGTGTTTCCTAATGGAAGGAGCATATAAACTGAGAGCTGAAGGCATGGAGAGGCAGTAAAGGCTACACACATCGAGAAATAAAGCAGACTTGGAGAAGAAGCAGGGGAGGCCATGAGTCCCAAAGAGGGAACTGAGAGGGTATTCCTCCTCCTGCTGAGCCTGGTTGGCTGTTCTTTGGGGGCTGTGAGAAACTCCTTTATTCATGTAGGACAGACTTTCACTCTCCCTCACTCCCTCCTTGCTCAAGACAGCTCAAGTAGGTTTCTGATTGTTGTTGTTTAGTCGCTAAGTCGTGTCTGACTCTTTCAAGACCCCATGGACTGTAACCCACCAGGCTCCTTTGTCCATGGGATTTCCCAGGCAAGAATACTGGAGTGGGTTGCATTTCCTTCTCCAGGAGGTTCTGATACTTGTAATCAAATTACTTTTAAAATCATGAGTCCCCCTTATACAAAATTCTAGGGCATGGAGATTTTCTTCTGTATTCCTTCTCAAAAACTGCAAGTTTAGGAGTTACAAAAGAATGTCAAGTCTAGCTAAAGGGCTAAGCTTAGAGGAGACAGACTTTGTGTTTAGTTAATACATTGTGTGTGTTTGTGTGTGTGTGTGTGTGTGCTCAGTCACTCAGGTGTATCCAACTCTGTGTGTCTTTGGCTGTGCAAAAATGGGTGGTGAGCTAAGGTGGGGCAGAGGGAAACTGATGTGACCAAAAGGTGAGTGAGGGGAGTGAGTTGTATGTACTGAGAGGGAGGGGAGAGGCTGGGGGTGGAGGTGGCTGAAGAGAATCAGGAGATGTGATGAGACGGGTGAGGGGAAGTGGGGGTGAGGTGGGAGTTGCCAAAAATATGGTAGAGAAAAGTAGCCAGTAGGAAATTTTAAGGGACAAGGGGATTTTTAAGAAAGGGAATATTTAGTGAGTGAAGTGAAAGTTCCTCAGCCGTGTCCAACCTTTTGCGACCCCATGGACTATACAGTCCAAGGAATTCTCCAGGCCAGAATACTGGAGTGGGTAGCCTTTCCCTTCTCCAGGGGAATCTTCCCAACCCAGGGATCAAACCTAGGTCTTCCACATTGCAGGTGGATTCTTTACCAGCTGAGCCAGAAAGGAAGCCCAAATATTTAGTATCTCTCTTTACAAACTGTATCTCTGCAAGGTAAAAAGGCTCCATGGTTTTGAACCTCAAGAAAGCCTGCTCCTCACTTATATGTGGTATGTGACCAATGTGGGGGAGACCAAAAGAGGACTGAACCCCATTCCTGAGCTGTAGCTTGCCTGGAGGTGAGAACAGAGAACAGGTACAAGAAGTGAGACACAGTGAGACTGTGAGCCCAGCATGCAGGTCTTGTAGCAGGAGTGATACTGGGACTGGACGCCTCTGGAAATTCACAGAAGTTTAGGCAGAGGTGAGGACACTAACTCTCAAGGAATAAGGTAAATCCAAGTAACACATGTGTTATAATAACTTTGTATATATATATAATTTTTTTTTTTGCTGCACGGGCTTTCTCTGGTTGCAGTGAGCAGGGCCGACTCTCTAGCTGCAGTGCGCGGGTTTCTCATTGCGAAGGCTTCTCCGGTTATGGAGCACAGGCTCTAGGGCACTTGGGTTTCGGTAGCTGTGGCATGTGAGCACGGTAGTTGTAGCTCTCGGGCTCTGGAGCACAGGCGTAATAGCTGTGGCACATGGGTTTAGTTGCTCCATGGCATGCGGGATCTTCCCTGATCAGGGATGGAACCCATGTCACTCACATTGGCAGGCGGATTATTTACCACTGAGCCACCAGGAAAGCCCTAATGACTTTATATTTATCAGAACTTTAATCGGTTCACTTGCAAACTTGAGCTTTCAACCTTAATTTCCCCTTAAGTTGTAAACGTCATAACTCAGGATTCTCTTCCAATAAGTGTTTTTGTTTGTCTGAATGTTGTATATGTTGGTAACTCCAGGAAATAAGAGAAATAAAAGAAATCCAATTGCCTTTGTTCCTGTGTTGGAAACAAAGCCTGTCTCAGCAGTCCCTTAGAGGAGGAGGTGTCTTAGAGATAAATTTGTTCTCTGTCCCAACCCTCACACCTCATCAGAAATGGGAAAAACCATATGAAATCCATTTTTGGTCCTAAAGCCTTGAAGTCACATGGGGCTCAAACACCTGGTGAGAAAACAGCCACTTTCTCTCCTACTGCTCATCTTGGTGGTTTTGATCTTTCAGTGACTCTAGAGTTGTTCAGCGTTCAGCAAGTAGAAGAAGACCTTAATACTTTTTCACACCCCTCCCGCCAGAAGGCTCTCATAAGCTTCTCAGTACCAGTGAGAACAGCCAAACTAGGTGTCTACTCATACAGGAAAAAAGATCTGGGCTCCTTGCTTTTAAATTGGGTTAACACAAATCAACTGAAGTAACATATGTCAAGTGCCTGTAATGTTCCATGCGCCGTGTGAAGTACTTTGCGTCTGTTTTTATTTTACCTAGGAGCTCACAGCTCGGTGTGACCGACATCCTGATTTTCTTTGAACTGACCGCCTTTAGCACTGACAGTTCCATGTCCCTTGTCCTGGGAAAGCCCTCTATCCCAGCAAACTGCAACAGTCCGTCACCCTACAACAGTCTTCCACTCTACAGATGAAGACGCTGAGACCCCATCCCTACACACCAGGTTGGGCTTGGCCTGTCTCCTTTCTCTTTGATCTGGGCTCCAGTTCTTAGCACCAGCCAAGAAGAGCCAAAGAGCAGTCATATTTCTACAGCTGCTCTTCACCCCCTTGCTCCTAGTAGCTTCTCCAGAGGCTCTCTGAGCCAGAGAATGCATTCTTTCCAGGGAAGGAAGCATGGCTTTTACTGATGCTCACCATAGCGTGATGGTTCTATTCCCTGTATATGTTCTGCTAGAGTCAAACCTGGAGGAAGGGGTGGCCAAAATAATATTCATATTGGAGGAAGGGGTGGAGGTGGGACAAATAATCCTATGCTGTGGCATATTATATTATGGGGTAACTACTATCTACCTATCCCTTTCATCATAACGTAGTTTGGCTGCTTGAAAAAAATATAATTCTTAGCCTATGTCCAACTGGTCATGACTGACTGGTGATGACTTACACAGGGCAGAAGTGTAGTAGAAGAGACACACATGGGTTTTGGAGCCTACTGATGTTTTCAACTTCTAGCTTCACTGATTCCTGCTGTACCACACTACATCTCTTCAAACCCTGATTTCCCAATCTGAAGATGAGGATAATAATATCTCCTTTTTATTAATGTGACACATTTAGTTAACAAAATTATAATGAAATACCATTTCACGGTATAAATCTCTTTCACACACATCATCTGGCTGGATTCCTGTTGTTGTTTTGTGAGGCAGGAACTAAAGGAGTCACCTGTCAATGCTTCAGCTACACAGCCTGCTTTATGCTCAGGCCTAGCTATGTCTAGCCCCCGTGCCCGGTCCACCCCCTGACCCCATTCTGAACAATTCCTCTCTTCTGTAAAGCTAGGTCCTCTTCGACTTTGTGGCCAGCTGAAATGCCTGCCTGGGCTGTCTGAATGGATTCACAGAATAGACAAGGCTCTCAGAGAGGAAAAACACATCTGGTTGTTGCCCTGAAGCAAAGAAAAGTGGCAGATTCAGTCTATTATCTAGATGATGCAGTACAATGATTTGGGACTTTTGTTTTCCTTTCCTCAGGTCACTGTCAGTCACTGTCCCAGGGATCTCACAGAGTAGGGTTTATATTTGTATCACACACACAATGCCCCCTTTGATTTAGAAGAAGTGGAGGACAGAGGAGTGGACCTCTACCACCCCTAAGAGAATGGCTGGAACAAGTTCAGCTGCCATGGGTGAAAACTCACTGTGACTGTTGACTTTGCTTTCAGGCTTTGTAGTCCCCTTAAATCAAGAATGTCTGGAACTGGGGCCTGGAAAGTATTCTTAGAGGTAGGTGGGTTCTATCAGAATTTTTAAAGTTCTTGTTTCCATTTTGAAGATAATCTTTAAAAGATTTATTAGCTATAAGGATAAAACTTAAGTTATAATAAAAATTGTAAGATATTTTATGGAAAAAAGCCTTAATGAATTAACATACTATTTCTCAAACTGGGATTTTTATGGTCCCTTGGGGCTCTACAAATATACAAATGCATTTTCATGAGTCTACAGTAAGTTATTTTCCCTTTGAGAGAAGTTCTTACTTTACCCAAGCTTGAAAGACATGGCCTGAAATTTCCTGTCTTCCTATGCCTTCCCACTGTCTCCCCTGTTCCACAGCCACGCCTTGTGCCGTGCCTGGGAATAGCAGGCTTAAAGGGAATGAACTGAATGTGCAAATGTACCAAAGGATTCTCCTTTCTCTCCCCTTTGGTTTCCAGTTAAAACCAGTGTCCCCTTAACTCAACCAGAAACCACCCAAACAACACAAAATCCACCATTCACGACCACTTCTGTGAAGTACCGTGTTGCATCAATAAATATCATTTGCAGAGAGTACCAGCTCTAACCCACTTTCCTCTTTCCTGACTGAGGAAGGACCCAGCAGACTCCACTTTTAAAGGGTGACTGCATCCCTGAATGTGGTGGGGTGACAGGGAAATGCTCCAGGGAGTGAGTAGGAGGTATCCAGACCCAACCTGGGGAGCAGGCTTCCTATCAGGCTTGCCCTCCTTTGGCTCTCGGATATGCCAACCCCCGCATATGCGTGTGTGCACATGCCTGTGTAGCATGTTTGTGTGTATGCGTATCAGAGCTCATTTCTTACACTAGACACCGCCAAAGGACTCCCATTAACCCATCTCCCACATAGGCACAGAAGCCACAGGCCTTGGTAGACCTGGTGCCAATAACCGCAGTTGTTCAGCGCAGTGCTGGGATGGGGTGACTCAGATGGTCTTTGCCAGCGTGTATGTCACAGTCTCCTACAGGAATGTTAAGAGGCTGCTACTGCCTGACAGTCCTTTGAAGGTTCAAATGGTAAAATAACTCATTTTGCTTTGTTCAAGACCGTGGAAATGTGTAGTAGAAACCAATTAGAGGCTATTTATTTCACAGATTTGGGATGTGCTGCAGGTGAAATCATATCTCTAGAAACAGGGAAGACACAAAATGATAAAATGTCACAGCAGCTGTGCTCTAGTCTTTTCACTCCTCTTAAGATTGATATTTTTATATACAAGCAACTCCTGCAGCTCAATTCCAGAAAAATAAATGACCCAATCAAAAAATGGGCCAGAGAACTAAACAGACATTTCTCCAAAGAAGACATACAGATGGCTAACAAACACATGAAAAGGTGCTCAACATCACTCATTATTAGAGAAATGCAAATCAAAACCACAATGAGGTACCATTACACACCAGTCAGGATGGCTGCTATCCAAAAGTCTACAAGCAATAAATGCTGGAGAGGCTGTGGAGAAAAGGGAACCCTCTTACACTGTTGGTGGGAATGCAAACTAGTACAGCCACTATGGAAAACAGTGTGGAGATTCCTTAAAAAACTGGAAATAGAACTGCCATATGACCCAGCAATACCACTCCTGGGCATACACACTGAGGAAACCAGATCTGAAAGAGACACATGCACCCCAATGTTCATCGCAGCACTGTTTATAATAGCCAGGACATGGAAGCAACCTAGATGCCCATCAGCAGATGAATGGATAAGGAAGCTGTGGTACATATACACCATGGAATTTTACTCAGCCGTCAAAAAGAATTCATTTGAACCAGTCCTAATGAGATGGATGAAACTGGAACCCCTTATACAGAGTGAAGTAAGCCAGAAAGATAAAGAACATTACAGCATACTAACACATATATATGGAATTTAGAAAGATGGTAACGATAACCCTATATGCAAAACAGAAAAAGAGACACAGAAATACAGAACAGACTTTTGAACTCTGTGGGAGAAGGTGAGGGTGGGATGTTTCAAAAGAACAGCATGTATACTATCTATGGTGAAACAGATCACCAGCCCAGGTGGGATGCATGAGACAAGTGCTCCGGCCTGGTGCACTGGGAAGACCCAGAGGAATCGGGTGGAGAGGGAGATGGGAGGGGGGATCGGGATGGGGAATAAGTGTAAATCTATGGCTGATTCATATCAATGTATGACAAAACCCACTGAAATGTTGTGAAGCAATTAGCCTCCAACTAATAAAAAAATTAAAAAAAAAAAAAAAAGATTGATATTTTTATTTCCACAGGAAGGAACAAAAGACTGCTTTTTAAACAAGCCCAGAACTGATTCCTGCAGCAGCAGAGGCATGCCTCAGGGACTCTGCTGACCTGGGAGAAAGCCTCCAGGACTCTGGAAACTGTGGTGCAGGGCGCCCAGACAATTCCAGACCATTCCTTCAAGCTCAGGTGAAGAGAGAGGGTGGAGGTAATGCAACAAAGAATTCTATTTACTGAGCACAACACTTCACACCAGTCACGTTTGTTATTGGTTCTTAGGGCGGCTGGAAATTTGCCCTTAGGAATTTAGAAACAGGAAATAATTCTGAGAATTAAACCATGAAATCAAGGTGGAATGCGCCAGAGCGGAGGTCTCAAAGTTACCAGCGATGACAGGGGCTCAGCCTGACTGAAGGGGCTCTCTGAGCAGGGGCTGGTCTGCTGTGGCGGCAGAGAGAGCGGCCTGAGGCCTGAGCCACGTGGGGCGCTCCTCACATTCTGCCGAGAGTCCCCCTCCCCTGCCTCGCCCTGTCTGGACCCCCCAGAATGTTCCCCAAAACTCACGTGTCTTGCTGACATGGTCCACACTGCTGCCCGCGCTGGCCAGCCCCTGCTGTGGCTTGTCTGGCCGCAAGCCCCAGCGGACCTTTTGCAGGCCTGGAAGATGTCCCTTCTGGTCTCTTTTCCTGTGAGGGTAACTGGGAACGGAAAGCCCGATGTGAATGGAACGGCAGTCTGTGGGCACAGAATAAAAGAGAGGGTAGACAGAGTTACCGAAAGCTGGCATTTCTCCTTAATATCCTCCAGTTACAAAGAGCTGAGGCCACCGGAAAAGATCAAAAGACATGGGATTCCTGGACGGGGCCACTGGGCTTGACAGAATTCCAATTCTGAACCAACTCAGCGGTTGCTGGAAGGGGGGACCTTTGGGCCTATAGTTGGAATTCTTTCAGAAGGAGCAGAACTCCCATCTCCCCATTCTTGCTAGTCCAGAGCAGCAATAACTACATACGATTTATGACACATGGGCCAGGAGAGAGGCCTTCAGCAGGTCACAGATTTAGTCCAAAATGCCAAGTCTCAGCTTTGATTGTTAATGGGGAAACCGTATGCATTTCCATCAAGGCCATTTTTACTAACAACCAAGGACCATGTGAACTACTACTTATCAGAGAAGCGAGTTATTAAGGATTTCTCAAAAACGATTTCATAAGCTAGAATTTTCAAGAGCTAGCAAGGACCCTAATTCAGAATTCCACTGAGAAGCCTGACTGCTCTATAAAGGCACCACTAAATCTTTGCTCAAAGAGGCAGCTGCAATCCCCTCAGCTCTCCAGAAAGACCTTCTTCTCATCCAGAAAGATGAGATCAGGTTCTCATCTATATTGTCTTCAGTTGGTCAACAATTTTTAAAATAATTAATAGCTTTTTAGTACAATTTTAGATTTACAGAATAATTGAGCAGATAGTACATTAAGTTCCATGTACCTACTTCAACCATACTGCCACCTCCACAGTTTTCCCTATTATTATTTTTAAATTGGGATACGATTGACATATAATATTATATTAATTTAAGGTGTATAATATGATTTGATATATGTATATCTGCAAAATGACAACCACAACAATAAGTTCAGTCAACATCCATCATCACACAAAGTTATGAATTTTTTTCTTGGGATGAGAACTTTCAAAATTTAGTGTCTTAGCAACTTTCAAGCATATAATACGGTATTATTAACTATAGCCACCATACTGTACATCCTAAAGGAGATCAGTCCAGGGTGTTCTTTGGAAGGACTGATGTTGAAGCTGAAACTCCAATACTTTGGCCACCTGATGCGAAGAGCTGACTCATTGGAAAAGACCCTGATGCTGGGAAAGATTGAGGGCAGGAGAAGAAGGAGACGACAGAGGATGAGATGGTTGGATGGCATCACCGACTCAATGGACATGGGTTTGGGTGGATTCCGGGAGCTGCTGATGGACAGGGAGGCCTGGCGTGCTGCAATTCATGGGGTCGCAAAGAGTCGGAGATGACTAAGCAACTGAACTGAACTGAACTGAACTGTACATTACATTCAGTTATCTTATAACTAAAAGTTTGTGTTCTTTGACCACCTTCAGCCAATTCTCCACCTTCCACCCCCTGCCTCTGGTAAGCACCAACCTGTACTCTATATCTTTGGATTTTTAGATTCCACATGTGAGATTATACAGTATTTGTCTCTCTGTCTGACTTATTTCACATAGCATAATACTTTCAAGGTCCATTCATGTTGCAAATGGCAAGATTTCTGTCTTTTTTAATAGCTGAATAATGTTCATGTGTATATCACATTTTTTTAAACATTCAATTGCTGATGGACACTTAAGCTATTTCCGTGTCTTGACTATTATAAATAATGCTGCAATGAACATGAGAGTACAGATATATTTTCAAGATAATGATTTCATTTCCTTTGAATATATATCCAGAAGTAGAATTGCTGGATCATACAGTAGTTCTGTTACTAATTTTTTGAGGAATCTCCATACTGTTCTCCACAGTGTCTGTACCAATTTGCATTCTAACCAGTGGTGCAAAATGGTTTCCTTTTCTCCAAATCCTTGCCAGCATTTGTTATCCCTTGTCTTAGATATAGCCATCCTAACAGTTGGGAGGTGATATATCTTTGTGGTTTTAGTTTGCATTTCCCTGATCATTAATGGTGTTGAACACGTTTTCATGTATCTGTTGATTGTTTGTATGTTTTCTTTGGAATGAATTCTATTCAGTTCTTCTTCCCATTTAAAAAAATTATTTATTTAGTTAGTCATTTTTGGCTGCACCAGGTCTTCATCACTGCACACAGGCTTTCTCTGTTTGTGGTGAGCAGGGGCTACTCTTCTTTGCAGTGTGCGGGCTTCTCATTGCAGCGGTTTCTCTTGTTGTGTACTACGGGCTCAACAGTTGTGGTGCACAGGTTTAGTTGCTCCACGGCATCTTCCGGGATCTTCCCGGACCAGGGATCAAACCAGTATCCCCTGCATTGCAAGGCCGTCCCTTAACCATTGGACCACCAGGGAAGTCCTTCTTCCCATTTTTTAATGGCATACTCCTTTTTTTTTTTTTTGTAATTGAGTTTTATAAGATCTTTATATATTTTAGATTTAACCCTTTATCAGATATATGATTTGCAAATATTTTCTCCTACTCCATAGTTTGACTTTTTGTTTTGTTGACAGTTCCTTTGCTATGCGGAAGCTTTTTAACTTGATGGAGTTTAACTCATCTTTTATTTTGTTGCTTTTGCTTTTAACATCAAATTTAAAAAGTCATTGCCGAAAATGATATCAAGGAGCTCACCCCTTATGTTTTCTTATAAGAATTTTATGGTTTCATGTTCTACATTCAAGTCTTCACGCCATTTTGAATTGACTTTTCTATATGTTGTAAGATAAGAGTGCAGTTTCATTCTTTTATGTGTAGCTGTTTAGTTTTTCTGACATCATCTATTGAAGAGACTATCTTTCCCCATTGTATATTTTGGTTCCTGTGTTGTAAATTAATTGACTATATACATGTGGGCTTATTTCCAGGCTCCCTATTGATCTTTGTTGATCTATATGTCTGTTTTTATGCCAATATCATATTGAATACTATAGCTTTGTAATATAGTTTGAAAGCAGGAAGTGTGATCTTCAAGCTTTGTTCTTCTTGCTCAAGATTGTGTTGGTTATCTAAGGTCCTTTATAGTTTCATATGAATTTGTGAATTTTTAAAAAATATATCTATGGGGAAAAGTGTCACTGAAATTTTGATTGGGATTCCATTGAATCTGTAGATTGTTTCAGATAATATGGACATTTTAACAATATTAATTCTTCCAACCCATGAGCATGGGATATCTTTCCATGTATTTGTGTTGTCTTCAGTTTCTCCCATCAGGGTTTTATAGTTTTCAGTGTACAGGTCTTTAATCTCCTCGGTTAAATTCATTTTTAGGTTTTGACACAATTGTAAATGAAACTATTTTCTTAATTTCTCTTTCTGACAGTTCATTGTTAGTATAGAGAAATGCAACTGATTTTTTGTATATTGATTTGGTATCCTGAAATCTTAGTTTTTTTAGTTCTAACAGTTTGGTAGAATTTGGGGGGTTTTCTATTTATAATATCATGCCATCTGCAAATACAGACAGTTTTACTTCTTCCTTTCAAATTTTAAAATTTCTTCTTCTTATCTTTTCTTTCTCTTGCTTAATTGCTCTGGCTGGGACTTCCAGTACCAGATGCTTGGGCATCACTGACTGTGCATGTCGCGGTGAAACCACATGAAGCTGAACCTTGAAGAAACATGTCTAAACCTTTTAGAGACATGTTGGGTGTCCAATCTGCTGAGCAGATTCTGTGTGTGCCTACTCTGGCTGGTGCATTCCTAGGCACTGGAGAGTAAGGTTACCTGGATGTTAGTGTCCAGATCTCTTTAGAATTCCTGCTCACCCCACCACATCCTTGCTTGCTCTTCTGGATCCTCAGTCTCCCTTGGGTTAATGGGGTTAATAAGAAACGTGAGGTAGACGTTTTTATGAAGTGCAGCCTCACTTCCTAGTGAACCAGTATCAGAATGTCTGATGCTTTTCCTTCCTTCTGTCCCCCACCCTAAGCCTGAGCAAAGCTAGAATTTGAGGTAAGCCACGAATACCAATATTTAGAGGTAAGCAGTTCTACTCTAGGTGGCGCTGATGATAAAGAACCCACCTGCCAATGCAGGAGACAAAGACACAGGTTTGATCCCTGGGTTGGAAAGATCCCCTGGAGAAGGAAATGGCAACCCACTTCAGTATTCTTGCCTGGAGAATCCCATGGAGAGAGGAAATTGGCGGGCGGTAGTCCATGGGGTCGCACAGAGTTGTACACAACTGAAGTGACTTAGTAGGCGGGGGCCAGTTCTACTCTAAAGGTTTAGCATTCTTGATTCTTTCAATGCTGAGATTGTATTCTTTGCCCTGAGGCCAGGAATGGAGACAGGAAGCAGCAGATGTATCAGAAAGGTCTTTACCCAGTGTTAGCTGCCCTGCGTTCTCCCTGGCTTGTTCTTCCTTTCTGTGTGACCTTGCTCATCTGGGCCTCAGTGTTCCCATGGATACTGCAGGAATAAAAATTCTCTACTAACTAGGCATGGTTTTTGAGAAGGCAGAATAGAATGGTGAATGGGAACAGGGTTATGAGAACTGTGCAAAGAGCATCTTTTTTAAAAAAATCAGGGGAGATGGCTGTCAGGGACATGTTTTCTTTTTGCCCTGGATCTAACTAGTCTTATTTTTTCTACTATAACCATCAGAGTGTGGCTGTTCAGCTGGTGAACTGTAGGGAATCACTAACCCACTCCAAAGCTTCTTTCTTTGTTCTGTACGACCTGTTCTCTCCCTGTGAACATCTTGTAGTTTGGTTCAGGACAGTGCCAGCTTCTTACCACATTCTTCTCCATCAACAGCCCCAGAGCGGTGCTACATGTTCCTCAGCTCAGGGAGCATCAAGTTGGACAGGAAGATTGCTATCTCCTTCCAAAAAGGTTGGGGTAGTGCCTCTTTATAAATTCTGTGGCTGCTTTTCTGTAGAATATAGGATACTTAGGGTCTCTGGGTAAGGAATTCTGGAGCAACAAAAATATCACCACTCAATACCCTCTTTCACTGGTTTTAAATGAGCTGCTATTTTTAAAATCTATAAAATGTTGATATTTGGCATTTAGTATGATTTGTAGAGCTTATAAAATCGAGTTCAATTTTATATTGGGGAAGCTATGCCATAATCCTAGCAAAATCCAAGTTACCGGTCTCCAACCTGACCACATGGTCCCTTTAAGATATGGTTAAACTAGTCCCACAAGATCTAGGGTAGACACTGTGGGTGGGTCAGGGGAAAGAGATAAGCTCTGTAGTTTCCCCCAACTGAAAGGGCTGTTATAAAGACATCCAAGGAAAGTCTAGACCCTCTGAGAATTTGCATCAATTTCTCACAGTGACCTTACTTACCTTCCTGATCCTGACATCGCCTCCTGTAGTTAGCGGGGTCCAGCTTCCCTACCCCAGCCTCTTCCTCCTCCACCTTCATAACTATAAATAGAAGATGAACACAACCTCAAAATGTACACAACATAAAAAGGTAGAATTTCAAGGAGAAATGGTCAAATTCATACCACAGCGAAAGACCTTAGTGCAGATGAAAAAAATTAAGACAAAAGAACATATAAACAAATTGAGGAACCTCAAATACATGTGTGTTGGGGAAAGTGAAAGGGAAAGTCTCTCAGTTGTGTCCGACTCTTTGTGACCCCATGGACTACATAGTCTATGAAATTCTCCAGGCCAAAATACTGGAGTGGGTAGCCTTTCCCTTTTCTAGGGGATCTTCTCAACCCAGGAATCAAACTGGGGTCTCCTGCATTGCAGGCAAATTCTTTACCAACTGAGCTATCAAGGAAGCCATATGTTGGGGAATATTCCGTTTGTACTTGAAAAATGAGGTATGCTTTTTCGAGTACAAATGGAATATTTACAAAGAGCACACAAAGAGAGCACATAAACTAGGTCTTGAGAAGGCTTAATAAATTTTAAAGAATCTGTATCATACTTCTATAGTATTAATAAGATAACAAAAACAACCCCCCCAAAACTATACATATTATCTGTGGATTCTGCATTCATGAATTCCACAAATCATGAATTTGAATCTATCATGCACTAGCAACTATTTACATAACATTTACATTGTATTTATAACTTTTTACTTAGTATTTACATTGTTAGATGTTATAAGTAATCTAGAGATGATTTAAAGCATACAGGAAAATGGTTTATATACAAATACTATGCTATTTCATATAAGCATCACAGATTTTGGTATGGAGGAGGTGAGCCTGAAATAAATCCTCCACAGATACCGAAGAATGACTGTATATATAAACATTTATTTATAAATGTATATATAATAAATGTATTATACTTACATATATATGGAAACTAAAATAACCTCTAATGATGGATTTTATAGAAAATCACAATGGAAATTATTTCATATTTAGACATGAACAATCACAACTTGAAACTTGTGGAGTGTAATATACTTAGAGTGAGAAAGAAGGAAGAAAGGAAAGAAAGAGGGAGAGAGCAGAGTAGAAGGAAAATAAATATGATAAACATTTAACCAAAGAATCTACAAGAAGAATAAGAGAGAAAAGAAAGCAGAATGTTAATATAAAAGATGAAAGCAAAAATTATGAAATAGAAAACAATCAAGCATATAGATGGTTAATAAATCTGAAGGCAATTATTTGAAAAGATTATTAAAATAGGCAAATCATGCAAGACTAATCAAGAATAATATTCATAAGTAAACATAATTTGGAATGAAAAGGGATGTAACTACAAATATAGTAGAGAATTTAAAAATTACAAGTGAATGCCTTGAAAAATTTCATGCCAACATATTTAACTTAGATAATAATAACAACTACTGTTACAGTATGCTAGGCACTGTTTTAAATGCTCTGCTCTGCATATATGAATTACTTGAATTTTTGCTATGAAATAAGTAACATTATTGTTCCCATTTTACAGAAGAGGAAACTAAGGAACAGAGAGCCTAACTGACTGCTTAAATGGGGGAACAGGGATTCAAACCCAGACTGTCTGCAACAGTTTCTGGAACTATAGTTCTTAGACACAAGGCTAATAAATAGATAAGATTAGAAAAATTGATTAGAAAAATAATGTAAATAATCAAATAACTTTAAAGAATTAGGAAACCTGAATTAACCAGTAACCATTAATTGAAAGGGCTTCTCTGGTGGCTCAGTGGTAAACAATCTGCCTGCCAATGCAGGAGATGTGAGTTTGATCCCTGGTTGGAAAGATTCCCTGGAGAAGAAAATGGCTACCCACTCCAGTATTCTTGCCTGCGAAATCCCATGGACAGAGGAGCCTGGCAGGTTATAGTCTAAGGGGTCACAAAAGAGTCAAACATGACTTAGTGACTAAACAATAACAATACTAATTGAAATGGTTATGCTGCCTTTTGAAAAGCATTATTGAAAAGCATTATTGAAACTGCTTTGTACAGTTTACAAAGCTTACCTGCTTTGTACAGATAGAAAAGGATCATCATATTATTTTTTCTATTTAAGTAATTTTATCTACTTTTTTTCTAGTTTTATTGTTTGAAAATTTTCTGTAGTTAGGAGAAAAATAAACACCAGAAGAAGAGAGTTTATTTTTAATGCTTTACCTGAACCATCAAGTATTACATAGTCTTTAACTTATATAAAATTGCTCTCAAACTAGGGAAAGGGGAGTTGGAGGCCGTCAATATATCTGAAGACCAGGATAAAGGATGTGGCTGCAAACAGGAAGGTTGGTTGGAAATCTTCGTAAGACTAAGTTAAATCCTCAGATCTCTCCCCTAAGTTCAGTGTCCTAGAATGGTTCCCCTACCCCAGAAGATGGGAAGGTTAGCTCAGAAGGCCCTCGAATAACTGAGAGCAAGAAGGAGTGATTTCACTGGGGGTAAAAAAAGATTTAATTAAAGATCATTAGCCACTCAGCCCTCTGACTACTTGACTCCTAGAACACTAATGAAGATTACACACTCCAGAGAGGAGGTTGGAGGACTTAAAGATTCTGCCATTCTGGAGTTCTACAAAATGGTAAGGACCCAACTGCCACCCAATTGCCCATCTTTAGTCTATCATTCAAGAACTCCAGGCTGTCAAACATTTGTTTAGTAGTTCTACTCCAAATTATGATGGCCAGCCGAATCACCAGAATGGCACAGACCAAAACAAACAGGAAAAGACAAAGTCCAAGTAAACAGGAACACTGCAAGCAGCCAAAGAACCATTAAAAAAACCATACAATTAGCATATTCAAGTGGACTAGAGAGAAACATCATATCCCTGACAAAATGAAAAGCAGAATGCAACAAATCTGGAACTTTTAAAGAATAAGAAAGCAGCAGTGCAGGGAGGAACAAGTGTGTCTTAGGTCAGGCTCTGGACACAATGCCTCCAAGGGAATCCTTGCATGCATGCGTGCTCAGTCACTTCAGTCATGTCCAACTCTCTGCGTCCCCATGGATCATGGCCCACCAGGCTCCTCCGTCCATGGGATTCTCCAAGCAAGAATACTGGAGTGGGTTGCCATTTCCTTCTCCAGTGATAAAGTATGAAGTGAGTGAAGTGAGGGATGTGAAGTCGCTCAGTCGTGTCTGACTCTTTGCGACCCCATGGACTGCAGCCCACCAGGCTCCCCTGTCCATGGGATTTTCCAGGCAAGAGTACTGGAGTGGGTTGCCATTGCCTTCTCCAAGGGAATCCTTAGAACAATCAATTATCTGGATGTGTTTGAATATTTTGAGAGGATACCAAGTTTCTATCAAGAATAAAGAGTTGTAGAAAGGAAAAGCAATCATGGTACTTTATGTAAGTCAGTATATATACAATCATAATAAATAAAAATAAGTGTTAATTTTACCAAAAATTATAAGCAGAGTTGGTTTTCCACTAATGTGTACTGGTAGCTCCTATAGGTTTGTGATTTTTTGAAAGTTGATATTTTCCTCCTCAGGCATAGCTGAGGAGTAAAGAGAAGCTGAGTAACAAATCTTCTTTCCCACAAAGAATGCCTCCAGCCACAAAAGGGAAAGGTCATGTGACCAAGGTTGGCCAATTAAATGCTTCCAAGTACCCAGCAGATATTGATTCAGAGATGACTCCATGCTCAAATTTGGGCCAATCAGAATTCTTCCCAGGACATTTCCACTTGAGCCATCCAAAAACACTGCCTTGTTCTGGCTCTGCCAATGTGAAGCTGATGAACTTGGGGGCTAATCCCACCTAACCTGTGGAGGAATACTTCAAAGGAAAGTAGAGAAACAATCCTGATAACACTATAACTCCCCTGTTTTTGTTGCTGCTGCTGTTGTTGTTGTTGACTATCATGTCCGACTCTTTGAGACCCCAAGGACTGCAGCATACCAGGCTTCCCTGTCCTTCAGCATCTCCCAGAGCTTGGTCATACTCATGTCCATTGAGTCAGTGATGCCATCCAACCATCTCATCCTCTGTCATCCCCTTCTCCTGCCTTTAATTATCAGGGACTTTTCTAATGAAAAGGCTCTTCGCATCAGGTGGCCAAAGTATGGGAGCTTCAGCTTTATCATCAGTCCTCTAATAAATATTCAGGATTGCTTTCCTTTAGGTTGACTGGTTTGATCTTGCAGTCCAAGGAACTCTCTCAAGAGTCTTCTCCAACACCACAGCTCAAAAGCATCAATTTTTCAGCATCCAGCCTTCTTTATGGTCCAACTCACACATCCATACATGACTGTTGGAAAAACCATAACTTTGACCAGTCTGACCTTTGTCAGCAAAATAATGTCTCTGCTTTTTAATATGCTGTGTAGGTTTATCATAGCTTTTCTTCCAAGGAGCAATCATCTTTTAATTTCGTGGCTGCAGGCACCATCTGCAGTGATTTTGGAGCCCAAGAAAATAAAGTCTGTCACTGTTTCCATTGTTTCCCCATCTATTTGCCAGGAAGTGATGGGACTGCATACCATGATCTTCATTTTGTGAATATTGAGTTTTAAGCCTACTTTTTCACTATCCTTTTTCACCTTCATCAAGAGGCTCTTTAGTTCTTCTTTGCTTTCTGCTGTGAGGGTGGTGTCATCTGTGTATCTGAGGTTATCAATATTTCTCCCAGCCATCTTGACTCCAGCTTGTGCTTCATCCAGCCTGGGATTTTGCATGATGTATTCTGCATATAAGTTAAATAAGTAGGGTGACAATATACAGCCTTGATGTACTCCTTTCCCGATTTTGCTGTTTTTCACTGTCAAGATGGCAGAGTAAAAGGATATGCATTCATCCTCTCCAGTAAGAACACCAAAATTGCAACTAGCTGCTGAAAACCATCAACATGAGAATGCTGAACCCCACCAAAAAAAGACGCCCCATGTCCAAGGGCAAAGGAGAAGCCACAACAAGACTGTAGGAGGGGTGCAATTGCATTTAAAATCAAATCTCAGACCCACCAGAGACACTTGGAGGGCACAAACAAAACCTTGTGTGCACCAGGACCGAGTGAAAGGAACAGTGACCCTCACAAGAGATTAAGCCAGACCTGCCTTTGAGTGTTTGAGTGTCTCCTCTGGAGGCATGGGTCAGCAGTGATCTGCCACAGGGACAGGGGCTCTGACTGCAGCAGACCTGGGAGACGCGGTGTGTGGCATAAGTCCTCTTGGAGGAGATCGCCATTAGCACCGCCATAGAGCTGCCAAGCAGATGACCCACAAACTGGAGAACAATTATAGCAAAGAATTTCTCACACTGTTGCAAAAGTTCTAGGGCCTACAACAGATTTGCCAACATGCGGATCCGGTAAAAGGACTGAGAACCCCCAGGGAAACAGACTCTTGGAGGGCACAATGAAACCTTGTGTGCACCAGGACCCAGGAGCAGTAACCCCACAAGAGACTGAGCCAGACTTGCCTGTGAGTGTCCAGGAGTCTCCGGCGGAGGTGTGCGTTGACAGTGGCCTGCCACAGTTTCAGGGGTACTGACTACAACAGCCTTAGGAGCTGTGTGCAGGCATAAGTCCTTTTGAAGGAGGTTGCCATTACCCCACCTTAGCGTGACCTCAGGCCAAACTACAGGGAGGGAATACAGCCCCACCCATCAGCAGAATATTAGACTGAAGATTTACTGAGCATGGCTCTGCCCACCAGAGCAAGACCCAGTTTTACCCACAGCCTCTTCCTCCCACCTACCCACTTCCTCCCACCAGGAAGTTTCCACAAGCCTCTTATCCTCATCCATCAGAGGGCAGACAGAATGAAAGCCATAATCACAGAAAACTAACCAAACTGATCACATGGATCACAACCTTGTCTAACTCAATGAAACTATGAGCCATGATGTGTAGGGCCACAAAAGACGGATAGGTCATGGTGGAGAGATCTGACAAAACATGGTCCACTGGAGAAGAGATTGGCAGACCATTTCAGCATTTTTGCCTTGAGAATCCCATGAACAGTATGAAAAGGCAAAAAGATATGATACTTGTCAGGGAACATTTAATTTTAAGGAATCCTATATGTTGTTTTCTGTTTCTCAAGGGCCTTCGGTTCCTTATCAGTTCCTGGAAAATAGGAATGAGCAGAGCTGCACACAGTTCTCAGGACAGGTCATGAGGCAGAACACATACATGAATTCCTTTCAGTAACCTTTTTACTTTTCTATAAAACTACTTAGTCATGTTCTTATTTCCAATAGATGAATTGTCTTCTGGCCCTGTGACTATTGTTATTCCCTTAGTTACTGTTGTTAAACACCTGGTTTTGGTGTTTTTTACTCAACTTAATTTTTCTGCCTAAAGCTTCCTTGTATAACAATATATAAGCACACGCTGCCCTGAATAAAGTACCCTTGTTCCACTAGAGACTTGGGTCCCCCGTGTCCTTCTTTTCTTTGCCTTCTTTTCGTTGACTCCTGTCCTCAGGTTCTGGTCTATCAAGACCATAACAAGTGGCTCCCGAAACAGGGGCCTGGAGTATCCCCTTGGCAAGCAGACAGAGTGACTGTGGACCTACTGAGGTCGGTAAGTGCGGGGTTATGGGACAAACAGCTGGAAAGCCCCACCACTTTTCTACTTTGCTTCATTATTTAAAATTCAAGGACTTTCAGTGTTGCCTCAGTGATTAGAGGCTTGTCTCCAAACGGTAGTTGAACATAATCCCTGGTTCCCTGATGAAAGCAATTTTGATTTAAAGATTTGGAACCAGGTTAGAGAGAATGTTAAATGAGCTGCAAGATGGGGAAAAAATATTACAATAGGTTTCTGGCCCTTATGGGCCCTCATTAAAGCCATGATTTTACCTTTTCAAAAAAATTCTAGCCCCCCTGATATTCAACAACAGGCAAAACACTTGTTACATGAATATGAATTAGATGATGAAACTTTACAAAAGGCCCAATTAGAACAACATAAAATATTTCAGAATTTTCCCCAACTGCTCCGGTTGCCCCAAGTGCTCCTCCTCCTCTTACTATGGGCACCAAACTGAAAGTCCTCTCAACTCAAGGACAAAATGACTCTAACAATGACGCTTCTGAGGCTCTTTTTGACACTAAAGCTAACAATACTTTTTTAAATGACAGTGATAGATAAGCCTTTAACACACACTCACATTTGTAAGAAAAAATTTTTCTACTCATTCTCCTTCACGACAAAAGCTTTATGGGTTACTAGACTGAGACATGGAAAATGAGTTCTTTCTAGCCTTTACCACGTCACACCTGCCATTAGCTGAACAAAACCTTGCCAAATATAAACTCCAAGTAATTGAGCCACCCAATTCTGACAAAGATGGTCCATATTTTGAGCGCAACCTATGGATGTGGGTAAACCCCAACATTGTATTCCTCCCTGGAAAGTTAGAAGTCAATAAAACCTGACGACAGTTACACTAAAATATTTCAAGGAGGAAAGTAATGCTCAAAATTATCCAAGCCAAGCTTCAGCAATACGTGAACCATGAACTTCCAGATGTTCAAGCTGGTTTTAGGAAAGGCAGAGGAATCAGAGATCAAATTGTCAACATCCACTGGATCATCAAAAAAGCAAGAGAGTTCCAGAAAAACATCTATTTCTGCTTTATTGACTATGCCAAAGCCTTTGACTGTGTGGATCACAACAAACTGTGGAAAATTCTGAAAGAGATGGGAATACCAGACCACCTGACCTGCATCTTGAGAAACCTATATGCAGGTCAGGAAGCAACAGTTAGAACTGGACATGGAACAACAGACTGGTTCCAAATAGGAAAAGGAGTACGTCAAGGCTGTATATTGTCACCCTGCTTATTTAACTTATATGCAGAGTACATCATGAGAAACGCTGGGCTGGAAGAAGCACAAGTTGGAATCAAGATTGCCAGGAGAAATATAAGTATCCTCAGACAAGCAGATGACACCACCCTTATGGCATAAACTGAAGAGGAACTAAAAAGCCTCTTGATGAAAGTGAGAGAGGAGAGTGAAAAAGTTGGCTTAAAGCTCAACATTCAGAAAACTAAGATCATGGCATCGGGTCCCATTACTTCATGGGAAATAGATGGGGAAACAATGGAAACAGTGTCAGACTTTATTTTTCTGGGCTCCAAAATCACTGCAGATGGTGATTGCAGCCATGAAATTAAAAGACGCTTACTCCTTGGAAGGAAAGTTATGACCAACCTAGAAAGCATATTAAAAAGCAGAGACATTA
Source organism: Cervus elaphus (assembly GCF_910594005.1). Taxonomy (NCBI): domain Eukaryota; kingdom Metazoa; phylum Chordata; class Mammalia; order Artiodactyla; family Cervidae; genus Cervus; species Cervus elaphus. The sequence goes on from NC_057825.1 coordinate 92,471,689, forward strand.
CTTTGCCAACAAAGGTCCATCTAATCAAGGCTATGGTTTTTCCAGTGGTCATGTATGGATGTGAGAGTTGGACTGTGAAGAAAGCTGAGTGCCGAAAAAAATGATGCTTATGAACTGTGGTGTTGGAGAAGACTCTTGAGAATCCCTTGGACTGCAAGGAGATCCAACCATCCATCCTAATGAAGATCAGTCCTGGGTGTTCATTGGAAGGACTGATGCTGAAGCTGAAACTCCAGTACTTTGGCCACCTCAGGCGAAGAGTTGACTCATTGGAAAAGACTCTGATGCTGGGAGGGATTGGGGGCAGGAGGAGAAGGGGACGACAGAGGATGAGATGGCTGGATGGCATCACCAACTCGATGGACATGAGTTTGAGTAAACTCTGGGAGTTGGTGATGGACAGGGAGGCCTGGTGTGCTGCAATTCATGGGGTTGCAAAGAGTCGGACACGACTGAGCAACTGAGCTGAGCTGAACTGAATGAAGTGTATGCTGATTTTTTAGCTAGATTGAAAGTTGCTATTTCCCATATTGTTATTGGAGAAAAAGCCAAAAGGCAGCTAGAAAAACTGCTTGCTTATGAGAATGCAAATCAAGAATGTCAAAGAGCTATCGCTCCAATCCGTGAGACTGGGACTATTATTGATTATCTGAAGGCTTGTCGCAATTTAAGATTGGAAACTCAAAAAATGCAAATGCTAGCTGAAACAATGGCCGCTGCCTTTAAAAAGGAGAAAGAAAGATGTTTTACATATGGAGATAAGACACATTTTTAAAAAAATGATTGTCCTAAAAAACACACAGAAAAAATTAAAACTCTGAAAAAACCTCCAGGAATTTGCCCTCGTTGCTGTAAGGGGATACACTGGGCCAGGGAATGTCAGTCTAAATATGATGTTGAAGGAAAGCTTATTTCGAAAAACTCCAAGCTAGGGACTCCCCAGGTCCCCATCAACAAAAACCAGGGACAAACTCCATCTTTTCTCTCAAACCTTCAACATCCAGCAGTGCTGCCATCAATATACCAGCCTTAATGATTTTCTCCTTTTTCCTCAAGCAGTCCCTTCTAAAATACCTACCGGACTTTTTGGACCCCAACCCCAACAAAACTTCGGTCTTTTACTTGGCCGATCTAGTCTGACTTTTAAAGAAATTACTGTTCACCTACAGTATTTGATTCAGATTATAAGGGAGAAATTCAAATTTATAAAGTCATCTCAAATATTATGGCAATAATATTTGACGAGCCTATTTGGACAAAACAATGGCCCCTTACAAAAGAGAGACTAAAGGCTGCTAAGAAACTTATCGATACACAATTAAAACATATTGAGAAATCTTGTTCTCCTTAAAATTCTCCCATTTTTGTAAAACAAAATCTAACAAATGGCGTCTCTTAACAGACCTTCAAAAAGTTAATGCATCTATAAAACCTATGGATACATTACAACCAAAAATTCCATCACCTACCACTATTCCTCAAAGCTGGCTTATTATTATTATAGATTTACAGGATTGCTTTTTTACTATACCTTTACACCCTCTAGACTGAGAAAGATTTGCCTTCTCTCTTCCTTTTCCTAATCATATCAGGCCTCATAAGTGATATCAATGGACTGTATTGCCTCAAGGAATGATGAATTCTCCCACCATGTGTCAATATTATGTAGCCAAAGCCCTTGAACCTGTGAGAAAACGATTTCCTGACTTTCTTATTATTCATTATATAGATGATATATTGTTTTCAGCTCCATCTATTTTAGAGACTCAACAGATATTTGACATAACTCACCAATGCTTAAAACAATCTAGATTAATTATTGCTCCTAAAAAAATCCAAACCTCTACACCTTACCATTACTTAAGATCTGTTGTTAATAGACAACATATTACTCCCCAACTACTGGATTAGACCCTCTTTGGACATTACAAATTATCAACTGACTAATTTATTTAATACTTTGAAAGAAGATCCTGATTTAAATAGCCCTTATTCATTTTCACAAGAGACACAAAAAGAACTCTGTTTAATAGAAAATAAATTACAAAAACAATTTCTTACTCATATTAGACTTAAATTGCCTTTAGAGTTGTTTATACTCCCCTCTCTCCATTCTCCCACAAGACTTCTTGCCCAACAAGAACACCGATAAAATAGATATATACCCATTTTAGAGAGACAAAGTCACTTACGCCCTATCTTGATTTGATCATTCTAATAATTATTTAATAAGAAAAATAAAACTAAGATTTTTTTTTTAGAAAAATAAAACTAAGATTTTAATTGGCTCTGATCCTCACCAAATTTTTGTTGTTGTTGTTGTTGTTGTCTTTCTGTCTTTTTTTTCCCATTTATTTTTATTAGTTGGAGGCTAATTACTTTACAATATTGTAGTGGTTTTGTCATACATTGACATGAATCAGCCATGGATTTACATGTATTCCCCATCCCGATCCCCCCTCCCACCTCCCTCTCTACCCGATCCCTCTGGGTCTTCCCAGTGCACCAGACCTGAGCACTTGTCTCATGCATCCAACCTGGGCTTGATCCTCACCAAATTTTATTGCCTATTGATGAAGCTCAATTTAAAAATACATTACAAACTTCTACCAATTTCCAAATAGCCTTCTTAGACTATTTTAGAGAAATTTCATTTCATTACCCCTCTAATAAACTTTGGAATTTCTTCAAAAATACTGAATTTATTATCTCTCACATTGTTACATCACAGTCTATACCTCAAGCTGATGTTTTCTATATAGATGGGACTAAAAACACTAAAGCCTCATTTTGGTCTCTTAAAAAATATAAAGTCTTTTATACTAAATTTCATTCTGCTCAACAAAACAAATTATATGCTCTTATTCAGGTTATTTACCTACATCTTTACCTTATTAATATAATTTCTGACTCCTCATATTCAGTTTTTGTATTAAAAAATATAGAAACTTCTACCATAAATTCTAATCAATCTATTAGTCAACAACTGTTTCTTGAATTACAATCTATTATTAGGTACCACACTTGCCCCATTTCACACATTGAAACTACAAATAAAAAAATTTAAAAAGGAGGAATACATAGGAACAATTCTATCTTCCCTATCCAGAGCAGACTTTACTAGATTCCAACACAAGATATTCTTTAATCCTTTAACTATTGTTAATACAGTTTTATTTATTTTAAATTTTTTAAAAACTTACCACAAGGAGTTATCTTGACATAAACAGAAAAACGTTTCTAGGAATTGAAAGACACTTCTCTTCCTCTGCCCATTTGGTATCAAGACGGGCTAACTGAACAATGGAAATCTGGGAAATTCATCTTACAGTGAAAAGGGCATGCTTGTATCTCTCCAGATAAATCCAACAAAAATCAGGTGGCTCCCTCTTTGGAAAATCCGCCCCAGGACAGCCTCCGGCGTTCAAAATAAAAAAGAAACAACAAAATTCCCGGGAAGAAAAAATTCCAATACAAACCATGGTGACTCTAAAAATCTCTAAGAAACACCGCGCTCAACGTCATCGACCTTATGACCTCCTTACCTAGGGATAAACAAAACCCTTACTAATCAAGCTAAAAATCTGGTTTTTCAACAGGGAATGCCTCGGAATCCGGAAAATATTTTTGTTGCTATGCTTGCTTTGCTTGCTTTTGCTTCCCTCGCTCAAGCCGAATTAATTAATCATACTTATTGGACCTATATACCTAACCTCCTCTTTTTACTACAGGTATTTTAGACAATAGACTGGTGGAACCCATCCTTATTATAAAAATGTCTCAGAGCAACCGAGAACTAGTGGTTGACTTTCTCTCTTACAAGCTTTCCAAGAAAGGCTACAGCTGGAGTCAGTTTAGTGATATGGAAGAGAAGAGAGCTGAAACCCCAGAAGGGACAGAATCAGATATGGAAACCCCCAATGCCATCAATGGCAACCCATCCTGGCACCTGGCAGATAGCCCTGTGGTGAATGGAGCCACTGGCCACAGCAGAAGCTTGGATGCCCGGAAACTGATCCCCATGACAACAGTAGAGCAAGCCCTGAGGGAGGCAAGCAATGAGTTTGAACTGAGATACCAACAGACATTCAGCAACCTGATGTCCCAGCTCCACATCACCCCAGGGACAACATATCAGAGCTTTGAACAAGTAATAAATGAACTCTTCAGGGACAGGGTAAACTGGGGTGGCGTTGTGGCCTTTTTCTCCTTCGATGGGGCACTATGCATGAAAAGCATAGACAAGGAGATGCAAGTATTGGTGAGTCAGATCATAGCTTGGTTGGCCACTTACCTAAATAACCACTTAGAGCCTTGGATCCAGGAGAATGGCAACTGGGACACTTGTGGAACTCTATGAAAACAATACAGCAACCAAGAGCCAAAAGGGCCAAGAGCGCTTCATCCACTGGTCCCTGATGGACATGACTGTGGCTGGTATGGTTCTGCTGGGCTTGTTCTTCAACTCATAGTAACTATTTCTTTCATTATAGTCATTCATATTTTATACAAGCTTATGTTCCTCTTCCTTTTGTTATAGCTACAGAGAACTTACAATTTAATAAGACTCTACATTTTGTGACTTGTATAGATTACAAATTGTATACTTGTCTTAATTCCTCTGTTTCTTTGAAATATGAATCCCTAGAAAGAGGGTCCCATGGCAGGACTTGCCTCCTGACTACTCACTAAATTACTCCAGCTATCTAAACGATTCACTGGATGGTTAATTCTTGGCATTTTGAGATTAATAGCCATTTACACTACTGCCGCTGTCACAGGCATCGCTTTACAAACCTCAATTAAAACACAAAACTTTATTCAAAATTGAATCAAAGATGCTCATACTATGTGGGCCACTCAGGCTCAGATAGATGAGGAAATTCAAGATGAAATATAGGAACTAAAAACAGCCATCAAATGGGTCAGAGATCAATTAATAGATTTACAAAAACAAGTAATATTAAAATGTGATTGGAATTCTACTCAATTTTGTATCACCCCTGTTCAGTTCAACTACAGTGCCTACAACTGGGAACAAATTAAATTTCATTTGCAAGACATACATGATAATGCTTCCCTAAATGCACAATTATTACAAAAAGACATCTTTGAAACCTTGTCTAAAAGTCTGCCCTCTTCCAATAATTTGAAAACTTTAGCTGAACAGCTAGCTGATCAATTATCTGGGCTAGACTCTCGAAGATAGTTCCAAAGTATTACTCATAGTATTCGGTCTGGTGCTGTAACATTGGTAATTGTCCTGGTAATTATATTTGTTGTATACTGATGCCTTTCAACAAGAATTGTTCAAACTAAACAAACTCAATTTGTCAGGGCCTTTTTAACAAAAATAATAAAAAAGAAGGAATTGTCAGGGAACGTTTAATTTTAAGGAATCCTATATGTTGTTTTCTGTTTCTCAAGGGCCTTCGGTTCCTTATCAGTTCCTGGAAAACAGGAATGAGCAGAGCTGCACACAGTTCTCAGGACTGAGGTCATGAGGTGGAAGGCATACATGGATTCCTTTCAGTAACCTTTTTACTTTTCTATAAAACTACTTAGTCATGTTCCTATTTCCAATAGATGAATTGTCTTCTGGCCCTGTGACTATTGTTATTCCCTCAGTTACTGTTGTTAAGCATCTGGTTTTGGTGTTTTTTACTCAACTTAATTTTTCTGCCTAAAGTTTCCTTGTATAACAATATATAAGCACATGCTGCCATGAATAAAGTACCCTTGTTCCGCTAGAGACTTGGGTCCCCCGTGTCCTTCTTTTCTTTGCCTTCTTTTTATCGACTCCTGTCCCCAGGTTCTGGTCTGTCAAGAAGACCATAACAGATACTGAAAGATGAACTCCCCAGGTAGGCAGGTGCCTCATATGCTACTGGGGAAGAGGAGAGAAATATCTCCAACAAGAATGAAGAGGCTGAGTCAAAGCAAAAATAATGCCTAGTTGTGGATGTGACTGGTGATGGAAGTAAAGTCCAATGCTGTAAACAACAATACTGCATAGGAACCTGGCATATTAGGTTCATGAATCAAGGTAAATTGAAAGTGGTCAAACAGGAGATGGAAAGAGTGAATGAACATCAACATTTTAGAAATCAGTGAACTAAAATGGCCTGGAATGGGTGAATTTCATTCAGATGACCATTATATCTACTACTGTGGGCAAGAATCACTTAGAAGAAATGGAGTAGCCCTCAGAGTCAACAAAAGAGTCCAAAATGCAATACTTGAATACAATCTCAAAAACAACAGAATGATCTCTTTTCCAAGGCAAACCATTCAATATCACAATAATCCAAGTCTATGCCCAAACAACTAATGCTGAAGAAGCTGAGCCAGACTGAGCCAAACAGTTCTATGATGACCTAAAAGACCTTCTAGAACTAATACCAAAAAGAGATGTCCTTTTCATCATAGGGGACTAGAATGCAAAAGTAGGAAGTCAAGAGATACCTGGAGTAACTGGCAAGTTTGGCCTTGCAGTACAAAATGAAGCAGGGCAAAGGCTAACAGAGTTTTGCCAAGAGAATGCACTGGTCATAGCAAACACCCTCTTCCAACAACACAAGAGACAACTTGACACATGGACATCACCAGATGTTCAATTAGATTGATTATATTCTTGGCAGCCGAAGAAGGAGAAGCTCTATACAGTCAGCAAAAACAAGACTGGGAGTTGACAGTGGCTCAGATCATGAACTCCTTATTGCCAAATTTGGAGTTAAATTGAAGAAAGTAGGGAAAACCACTAGGCCATTCAGGTATAACCTAAATCAAATCCCTTACCATTTTACGGTGGAAGTGACAAATAGATTCAAGGGATTAGATCTGATAGACAGTGCCTGAAGAACTATGGATGGAGGTTAATGACTTTGTACAGGAGGTGGTGGTCAAAACCATCCCCAAGAAAAAGAAATGTAAAAGGCAACTCCCTAAGTTGTAGAACTATAACTACCTAAGTCAGTTAGTTCTGAACTGGCCTTCTCCGTTGTGTTGAGCCGATAAATTCCCTTTATTTTTTCTCATGTTTGAGCTGGCTTTCGGACACAGTCAACAGTTCCTGAATAAGACAAATGAAGTAAGAATTTTCCAACATGTTTTTAAAAATATGGTTTTCACATTTCAAGGTCTATGGATTTTCAGATTAGAAACCAAGCAAAAATGAAATCAAAAGGACAATACAGATGCAAATAGAAGTGAAAACTCTCTGGAGCCACAGAAGTATGGAGCTATAATGTAGCTTAGATTCAGGTAGATGACTACCTTCCAGCTTTGCACTAGCTGAGACCATTCCCTTCTCACCTCTTCTGTGCTGGGTCCTGCTTCCTCACAGTTTGAGAGAAGCCCCCTTCCAGGAGAATACAGAAGTAAAAGAATCCAAGCTGCCCCAGATCATCTTTAAAGAAAGCCATCCTTTTAAAACAACTCAAGCAGAGTGTTAACCATATGGAAAATGTTTAGATTAACTAGTGCTCTGATTGGCAGCTACATGGCTAATCATAATAGTTCCCAATCATGACCTAAACTTTGAAACAGAAGTTCTATCTCCACCATTTCATATAACACATATTAATTGATTGCTAAATATTTTTGTTTTCATAATCTCATTTAACCCTGACTAAAATTCAGTGAGGTACATAATTTTGATCCTCACATTATAGATTGGAAATGGAGATTCAGAAAATTAAGTAAATTTTCCTGAGTCACAGAGCCAGGCATGGTGGAGCCAAGAATCAAATTGGATTCTCTGATTCTGGGACCCAAGAAAGGAAGAAAGACAGGGAGGGAAAGATGGAGGTGGGGAGGGAAGAAGACAAGCAAAGAAACAAGAGATAGAGGGGGTCTGGAAGAAGCCTTCCACTTCTGAATTCCAGACCCTTTCTTAGGTCCCAACCATAATACTTCCCCATGGCCTTATACCAACCCCCCTTTCTTTTCAATGCTGGGAAAGATTGAAGGCAAAAAGAGAAGGGGACAGCAGAGGCTGAGATGGTTAGATAGTATCACTGACTCAACAGAAGTGAATTTGAGCATTTCTGGGAGACAGTGAAGGACCAGGAGCCCGCCGTGCTATGGGTCTCAAAGAATCAACAATAGAGACTGAAGAACAACAGACTTCAGCTGATTTTAGTTACTTGCATCCAAATAGTATTAACCAGTACAACAATCCACCTCAATACGATGCCGAAGGAATGGTGTGAGAACACAGCAGTCCCAGCACATAGCTAGTGAAAGAACTTGTAACAGCAGTTTTTCCTGTACCAGCCCCTCCACTGCGCAACTATCTTCTCATCCATCCATCTTTAGACTATAGATTGTCTTGGGAGTGAGCATGGTTTTACAGTGAGGAATCAGACCAAATTCTCTTCTGCCCCATGTCACTTAAAGGCCCCAGTCCACTTTACTGCTCCTGCCACTAGTGTGCAATCACAACTGGGAAGCCTGAGAATAAAAACCCTACTGATCAAATCAATGCCTTAAGCCTGTAAGGCTAAGGACCAGAGTGCCACACCAGTGAACATCAGGGTCCCTGCCCAACCGCTTTCATGTCCACTGGCGCAAGGAGATGGTGATACAGCCAGTCTTAGGGGCCAACAGTGTGTTTTGACCAACAAAACCCTGGTAATTGAATCAACTGCCATTTAAACGCTCCCCTCACCCCACCCCCCCAACTCCTACCTCCCAACCTCCAACCCCACCCCCACCTCCCTTCCATAAGGACGCATCAGTTCAGTCCAACAAATCTACTTTGTTTCAGATATTTGCATTAGACACTGCAAACAAACAGAACTAGTTTATTAGGGAAGAAGGGCAAAATGTGATAATAAATCCTTGAAGTTAGACATTCATGTTTCCGGAAGAAAAAAAAAAGCCAACTATAAAAAAGGGTTGTGCCACTTTCATCAAAAGTCAACCTTTAAAAAAAAAAAAAGATCAGTCTTTCAGGAGCTTTTCCTCCTACCCCATATTTTAAGCCATTTGACCTTATATCTAAGAACATGGGACTTGCCCAACATGGGATCCAGTGAACCCCTCTGATAACCTGAAGTATTTAAGAAAAGGACCTCTCCAAGGGCTCATCAGGGTTTCTTTTGTGATTGAATTGACAAGAATGACATGGGGTCGTACTGGACTTTTAAAAAAAAAGCTAAGCTAGAAGCCAGAGAAAGGCCATCTTCACAAT